>NC_057721.1:59687467-59717862 GCF_004010195.1 Chiloscyllium plagiosum | reverse complement strand
CCTCAGTGCTGTTGAACACTGTCTCACTGCTGCTGCTGCTGAATACTGACTCGCTTTTGCCGCTGAACACTGCCTCACTGCTGTTGAAATGTGCCTCACAGCTGCTGCTGAACACTATACACAATAGACAATAGGTGCAGGAGTAGGCCATTCAGCCCTTCGAGCCTGTACTGCCATTCAATATGATCATGGCTGATCATTCCACATCAGTATAATAGACAATATACAACACTGCCTCGATGCTTCTCCTGAACACTGCCTCGCTGTTGTTGCTGAACATTGCCACACTGCCGCTGCTGAAAACTGCCTCGCTGCTGCTGAAGATAGACTCACTACTGTTGCTGAACACTGCCTCACGGCTGCTGCTGAACACTGCCTCAGTGCTGTTGAAGTGTGCCTCACTGCTTCTGCTGAACACTGCCTTGATGCTGCTACTGAACACAGCCTCAATGCAGCTGCTGAACACTGACTTACTGCTGCTGAAGACAGACCCACTGCTGCTGCTGAACACTGCCTCACTGCCTCTGCTGAACACTGCCTCACTGCTGTTGATCAACACTGCCTCACTGCTGCTGCTGAACACTGCCTCACTGCTGATCCTGAACACTGCCTCAATGATGCTGTTGAACACTGTCTCACTGATGCTGCTGTAAACTGACTCATTGCTGCCGCTGCACACTGCCTCACTGCTGCTGCTGAACACTGCCTCACTGCTGCTGCTGAACACTGCTTTGATGCTTCTGCTTAACACTGAATCACTGCTGCTCCTGATGTCTGCCTCACTGCTGCTGCTGAACACTACCTCACTGCTGCTGAACACTGCCTCATTGCTGCTGCTGAACATTGCCTCGCTGCTGCTGCTGAACATTGCCTCAGTGCTGTTGAAGTGTGCTGAACATGGTCTCAACGCAGTTGAGGTGTGTCTCACTGCTGCTCTGAACACTGCCTCATTGCTGCTGCTGAACACTGCCTCGCTGCTGCTGCTGAATACTGACTCGCTTTTGCCGCTGAACACTGCCTCACTGCTGTTGAAATGTGCCTCACAGCTGCTGCCGAACACTGCCACGCTGCTGCGGAAGACTGCCTCACTGCTGCTGCTGAACACTGCCGCTCTGCTGCTGAACACTGACTTGCTCCTGCTGCTGAACACTGCCTCACTGTTGCTGCTGAACACTGCCTTGCTGCTGCAGAATACTCCCTCACTGCTGTGCTGAACATTGCCTCACTGCTGTGCTGAACACTGCCTCGCTGCTGCTGCTGAACACTGCCTCGCTGCTGCTGCTGAACACTGCCTCACTGTTGCTGCTGAACACTGCCTCACTGTTGCTGCTGAACACTGTCTTGCTGCTGCTGAAAACTGCCTCACTGCTGCTGCTGAACACTGCTTCGCTGCTACTGCTGGACACTGACTCACTGCTGCTGCTGAAGTCTACCTCACTGCTGCTGCTGAACACTACCTCGCTGCTGCTGAACACTGCCTCACTGCTGTTGCTGAACATTGCCTCACTGCTGCTGCTGGACACTGCCTCACTGCTGTTGCTGAACACTGCCTCACTGCTGCTGCTGGACACTGGCTCACTGATGTTGCTGAACACTGCCTCACGGCTGCTGCTGAACACTGCCTCAGTGCTGTTGAAGTGTGCCTCACTGCTGCTGGTCAACACTGCCTCGCTGCTGCTGCTGAACACTGCCTCACTGCTGCTGCTGAAGACTGCCTCGCTGCTGTTGCTGAACACAGCCTCGCTGCTACTGCTGTACACTGCAACACTGCTGTTGAACACTGCCTCACTGCTGATGCTGAACACTGCCTCGCTGCTGTTGAAGTGTGCCCCACTGCTGCTGCTGAACACAGCCTCACTGCTGCTGCTGAACACTGCCTCGCTGCTGCTGCTGAACACTGCCTCACTGCTGCTGCTGAACACTGCCTCGCTGCTGCTGCTGAACACTGGCTCACTGCTGCTGCTGAACACTGCCTCGCTGCTGCTGCTGAATACTGACTCGCTTTTGCCGCTGAACACCGTCACTGCTGTTGAAATGTGCCTCACAGCTGCTGCTGCACTCGGCCTCAATACTGCTGAAGACAGACTCACTGCTGTTGCTGTACACTGCCTCACTGCTGCTGCTGAACATTGCCTCAAGGCTGTTGAACAGTGCCTAACTGCGGCTGCTGAACACTGACGCACTACCGCTGCTGAACACTGCCTCACTGCAGCCGCTGAACACTGCATCAATGCTGCTGCTGAACACTACCTCGCTGGTGCTGGTGAACACTGCCACACTGCTGATGTTGAACACTGCATCGCTGCTTCTGCTGTACACTGCCTCACTGCTACGCAACACTGCCTCGCTCCTGCTGCTGAACACTGCCTTGCTGCTGCTGCTGAACATTGTCTCAAGGCTGTTGAACAGTGCCTCAGTGCGGCTGCTGAACACTGCCGCACTACTGCTGCTGAACTGTGCCTCACTGCAGCCGCTGAACACTGCCTCAATGCCGTTGATGAACTCTGCAACACTGTTGCTGTTGAACATTGCCTCACTACTGCAGCTGAACACTGCCTCGTTGCTGCTGCTGAACACTGCCTCACTGCTGCGCACGACTGCCATGCTCCTGTTGCTCAACACTGCCTCGCTGCTGCTGCTGATCAGTGCCTCATTTCTGTTGAACACTGTCTCACTGCTGCTGCTGAATATAGAATTGTTTTTGCGGCTGAACACTGCCACACAGCTGTTGAAAAGTGCCTCACTGCTGCTGCTCAACACTGCCTCGCTGCTGGACACTGCCTCACTGCTGCTACTGAACACTGCCTCATTGCTGTTGCTGAACACTGCCTCGCTGTTGTTGCTGAACACTGTCTCACTGGTGAACACCACCTCACTGCTGCTGCTGAACACTGCCTCGCTGCTGCTGTTGAACCCTGCCTCGCTGCTGCTGTTGAACCCTGCCTCGCTGCTGCTGCAGAACACTGCCTCACTACTGTTGAAGTGTGCCTCACTGCTGCTGAAGTCTGCCTCACTGCTGCTGAACTCTGCCTCACTGCACCTGCTGAACACTGCCTCGCTGCTGTTGCTGAACACTACCTCACTGATGCTGCTGAACACTGACTCACTGCTGCTGCTGAACACTGCCTCACTGCTGTTGGAATGTGCCTCACAGCTGCTGCTGAAAACTGCCTCGATGCTGCTGCTGAACACTGCCTCGCTGCTGTTGAAATGTGCCTCACAGCTGCTGCTGAATACTGCCTCTCTGCAGCTGCTGAACACAGCCTCACTGCTGCCGAACACTGCCTCACTGCTGCTAAACATTGTCTCACCTCTGCTGCTGTACACGACTCACTGCTGCTGAATACTGACTCACTGCTGCTGCTGAACACTGCATCACTGCAGCTGAAAACATCCTCGCCTCTGCTGCTGTACACAGACTCATTGCTGCTGAATACTGACTCACTGCGGTTGCTGAAAACTGCCTCACTGCTGCTGCTGAACAATGATTTGTTGCTGCTGCTGAACACTGCCTCACTGCTGTTTAACTCTGCCTCAGTGCTGCTGCTGAACACTGCCTCACTGCTCCTGCTGACCACTGCCTCACTGCTCCTGCTGAAGACTGCCTCACTGCTCCTGATGAACACTGCCTCGCTGCTGAACCCTGTCTCTCTGCTGCTGCTGAACACTGCATCACTGCTGCTGCTGAGTACTGCCTCGCTGCTGCTTCTGAACACTGTCTCACTGCTGCTGAGCACTGCTTGACTGCTGTGGCTGAGCACTGCCTCACTGCTGCTACTGAACACTGTCTCACTGCTGCTACTGAACACTGCCTCGCTGCTGCTGCTGAACACTGCCTCACTGCTGCTGCTGTACACTGCCTCACTGCTGCTGCTGAACACTGCCTCACTGCTGCTACTGAACACTGCCTCACTGCTGCTACTGAACACTGTCTCACTGCTGCTACTGAACACTGCCTCACTACTGATGCTGAGCACTGACTGACTGCCTCCCTGCCGTCTGGCCTCACATTGGTTCCCAGCTGCTACCGTGCTCCATTGCCACTACTGCCTCGTGGTCCATGCTGTGTGTACTCTCCTCCGCGTTGGGCTCACTCGAGGTTCATGCTGGGCTTTCTCTAAGTCCGCAAGGTTTCCACCAATGCTCAAAAAGTACGTCAGGAAAATAGAAGATAGAAAATAGACAAGAGAAAAAGAAAGAAAAGAAAATAATTTGGAACGAGCAAGCGCTGGCTCAGAAGCCATACTCTGCTGCCAATATGAGATTTATTTTCACCTGGGCCCCACAACTGCAATGTAGTTTTAAATCTGTTAGATTTACTGGAGGTGGACATAATCTGGATCTGTAGGGTGACATTCAGAAAGCTCTCTCCTGTTTCAGCTGGGCTCCTGAGATTTGAGTTGAGGCAGATCGTTATCAAGACAAGCTGTTGACAGGACCAAGTAAATTAGTTGCCTTCCCATTGACCCCTGTGACTGAAGGGAATCTATGGATATGATTTCAGTGCAAACATTTTCAAGGTCAAGATCAGGAAGAAAATAATAAACATGTAATAAATGGAAGGGAACTACGGACAAATATGTAATGCAGAATCTTAATGAGCACCAGTGTAATAGTACTTAGGACTCTTCAGAATGGTTTATTCTTGATCCTATATTCCCAATAGAGTTAGTGCTTTGATGTTATATTTAGGCTATGCATGGGGAAGTTTGTTCGGGATGTGATGGATATAATGCTAATTACATAAGTGAGACTGACCTTAATGATTTCAGTGAATTATCGCTGAAAGAATGTGCCTTTTCATCTGTTGTGATTTATTGTTCCAGTGAAAGAAAGTGTCCCACTTCCAAGCCCATTAAGTCTTCTGTTTATATAACTGCATTCATAAACTTTGGATGTTTTGGCACTTGCATCCTTTTGTGTGAGTCGGTTTATTCCGAGATGTTCCTTTGTTATGATAGAAGTCTGCTTCATCTCTGAGATGAGTGCTACCGAGTTTCAACTGTTAAGACATCATTCAATTATATGTGACAATTATGGGAGGCCAGGGTGACGTGGTATTGTCACTGAACTAATCATCCAGAGGCACAAGCTAATACTTTGAAGTATGTGGTTTCAAATCCTGCTATGACAAATGGTGAAATTTAAATTCAATTCATAAGTGTGGAAAATAAAGCTAGTCTGGAGGACGCCGGGAAACTATTATCAATTCTAATAAAAAGAACTATGTGGTTCTTACCCTTCGGAAAGAGAAATTTGGAATCCTCACCTGGTATGGCCTACATTTTACTCCAGATCTATCGCAACATAGTTGACTCTTAACCATCCTGTAAAATGGCCCAGCAAGCTCAAGGGCAGTTAGAGATGGAGAACAAATACTAGCAATACCCTTATCCCATGAAAGAAAAGAGAAATAAGGCAAGTATTGACAAGGGTTTGAGGGTAAAATTGAGCCTCGTTGCGTCTATATTTTAGATGTAAAATGACATTAATAGGGTGAATTTTCTTCCTGACTCGCAGCCCTTTACAAATAGCCTAGATGATCAAGTCCTACCCCATTCCCAATTGAACTTATTTTTGCAAAAATGGATTAGGAAGTGGAACATGATTCACACAACAAAATTTACCTGATGGTTCATTTAAAACAAGTGGGAAGTTTAAACAGGCACTATTTTTTGCAAGTGCTTAACCCACAGTGTGAGAGTCACAAACTTGCGATGGAGTCACAATCATTTCTGAATAGCTCCGAAAAGATACAGGTCTCTACAAAGATAACATTTGAATACAACAGCCATGCTTCAGAAATGGAAGTTATGCCTGATCAAAGGGAAGAAGATGAAAGGCGAAGGACAGATCTGTGTAGTCTTCCATGAGTATTCCTTGCCTCAGTTAGACAAATAGCAGCAGATGGGTTGCATCTTATTAATAAGTCAGATCAGTGCTACTTCCTCAAATGCACCCATTGCAGGTAAATACATTTGCAACCATTGGTGGACCATTAGTTTCTTTGAGCAACTAAATTAAGAACCACTTTTCCATTGTCAAATATGCATGGTGACACCCTTCACACTCATAAGAGAGTACTGATTCCAAGTTTCATTACCAACGACAAGTATTGTGAGCTTGTTTTGTAGTGCATAAAGTTTAACACATTGCTAAATACATAAAGGGTTTGGTGTACATCATCTCAAGAAGTGATGAAAACTAACATGTGATATATTAATTGGAACAGTGCTGATCAGCTGGTACAATATATGTGAAGAACTCCGGTTGAATGCTGTTCTGCTGTAGAACATTTCATTAGATTATCAATTGCTTTTATTTATTCTTTGGTATGTGGTTGGGCCAGCAGTTATTGTCCCTTCTGGTGCTGCAGTCCATTTGGCATAAATATGCATCAAGATTAGAGTGGAGCTGGAAAAGCACAGCAGGTCAGGCAGCATCTGAGGAGCAGGAAAATCAACGTTTTGGGCAAAAGCCCTTCACCAGCTATTTTCATAACACTTGTACTCCAAGGGAGTAAAGAAAGAAGGAATGTTTAGAATGGTCGTTGATAAGAAAAATGGCATCCTGAGGGGATCAGGCTAGAGAAATTGACATGCTTGGGACAGTGAGATTTTAGATTTGCAGCTGCTGAGTATTGTGAGCTTGTCCTACTCAAAAGAACCCTCTGGACTCAGTCTCCATCTACAGACCCTGAAAGACCATGCTGTACCCATGGAGCTAGGGCCATGGCAGAGGGCCAGTACTGCAGGCACTGTAGACCTGCACTGTTTCTTTCTCATAAGGACATGACATTTAAGGAGAAAGTCTCAAGAAGAGAATTCTTAAGAAGCAAGAATTTTGACACCATGGCTGCTGATGACTTGTAGGAGAGTTCCTTAGTTGAGTTTTGGCCAGAAAGCAAATATAAATCAGAGGCTCTGGGGTTATAGTTAAATCCCTAGTGGGCAAGAAGTGAATTTTAAATAAATGGGATGGCTATGGGCTGGAAAAGTTAAAATCAGAACAGAAACTGTCCTACATACAGAGACACCTGCAAGACAGTTGTCTAAATGGACACTGAACAAGATTATGTTGAACATTCCGGAGCAATGAAATGGTTAGAAGTCCTAGTTGCTCAAAAACAAACGCCGCAGAATGACAAGAGAATGAAATGACTGCTAAATAGCATTTCAGCATAAGATTCTCCATGAGAACACGACAGCAAAGAAGGCACTAAGAGAACTAAAGGGAGATTTGAAAGTGAACAAAGTTTCCATGCATTGACAGTCACTCAATCTAATGATTCATATGGACTGGTGTTGGGAAAGACAAAAGAGTTCTGGATCACAAAAATAACAGATCTAACAGCTTTGTCTTCTCATAGTCTTTATAAGAATGTCTGTTATAATGTTGTAAGTTATACCTGATTGTTAATATCTAAAAAAATGCATCTTGTTTAAGACAAGAATCCTCTCTTGTTAAACTACCTCGTGGCTTTCCTTTACTACACAAGAGAAAGGTGGGTCCGTAATTCCAAACTAAAAGGAGGATCGGGGCAAAATATCTACCTTATGGTGACCAAGAGTTTAATAACTCAAACAGCAGGATGCCAGCAATCATTGTCTGAAGGTTTAATTTGGCTGCACTATTAAAACATAATGGCAGTGGTGTGATTGCAAGTCAATTTAGTTGTATGTAATGATTCCAGCAAATGCAAGAAAAAAGTTTCAGTTATAATGTTAAGAGCAACTCAGGCAGACAATCAGAAGCAGAAACAGCTGAACAATCAAGCAGCCTGTGACAAACTTATGGCAATATTCCACAGGAGAAAATCTACAGGCAATGGTGAAAGCACATCAGACCTGGTAAGAGAAGCAGATAAGCAAGTGAGTTTGACTCGACATGCAGTTGAGAGAAAGTGAGGACTGCAGATGCTAGAGATCAGAGTCAAGAGGTGTAGCACTGGAAAAACACAGCACATTCCTGATGAAGAGCTTATGCCCGAAATGTCAACTCTTCTGCTCCGTTGATCCTGCATGCAGCTGGTACATCGGGAGTCATGGAAGGACTGGCTGCTGATGACTTGTAGGAGAGTTCCTTAGTTGAGTTTTGGCAAGAGACCAAATATAAATCAGAGGCTCTGAGATTATAGTTAAATTCCTGGTGGGCAAGGAGTGAATTTTAAATAAGTGGGATGGTTACAGGCTGGAAAAGTTAAAATCAGAAACAGAAATAAGTATTGCAACGAAGGGTGAGCTACCATTGTGTGTGTATACCATGAGACACAGGTACTGTAAGGGAAACGAAGAGCAGAGAAGCAATTTGAGCAAAGTTCACAGCACCAGGAACAGTGCAAGGTTGGATCAAAGCAGTGAAAGGCACTATTTAGAAATGCAAACAGACAGAATCTTAAAAAAATGGAAGTCCCAAAGTCACTGTTAAGGTGGAAAATATTAATTAAGGCCACACAAATTGGGATTCATTTGGAGAAGCCATTCCAGTGAATGAAATTACTTATTAAAATTGTAAAGCATCAGTTATGATGAAGAGTTCCAGAGACAATATGGATCCTTTTGTGAAAGCTGCTCAGTAAACAGGATTAATTTTTAAGGCTCTGGGAAGCAGTATTCATTCACTAAAGCCACTAAAGAGGATGAAAAATCATTCGTAGGCACCTAAAATGTGGGAAACCTAGCATTATAGCTGCAGAAGCCCTACAAAACAACAGCATAGAGAAGCAATATTGCTATATTGCACAATTAATAGCCTTTAAGACAAAGAAAGTAAACCAGCATAATTATGTTGCAGAACTGAAAGCATTTCAGAAAAGGTACTTACAATTGCACTGCTGTACAGTAGATTTGAAAATCTTTCAGGCAAACAGAAGAAAGCAGCATTGAAACTCTTTAAAGCCATGAGGCCCAGATCTTGGAATTATCTTTTTTGGTTCCATGGGAAATGTGTCTTCGAGGGAATGGCATCTAACCTCTTACCCCTTACGTATTTTCAATATGTTGATAGCATGTTCATTAGATGTAAATCCACAGCTATATGTAAGACATTTCTTCCACATTATGTGGCCTTACACTACGGTGCACATCCATCTATTGGAAGCTCCATGTTGTAAAGACCAGGTCTTGTTTAACTCCTTCATTTTTGGCCATGGGCTAATACAAAAAAAGACACTACTTTAAACCAAGGAAACTGAACAAAGAAATGACTGTTATTTAAAAATGTCATGTTTGCTGGAGCACATTGTGAGCTGTATACAATTTCCTCCTGGAACAGTGAAAGTGAAAGTGGACACCACTGTGACAATGTGTTCTGAACTAAAGGGACAACTTCCTGACAACAGTCTTTTGGCTGCTGATGAGGCGAACCGTGACTTATGTGGGGCCAGTGCAGCAGAGAACCATTCAGCCTACAAATAGAAAGCAAATATATTGGCTTTGTGTCTCCATCTCCTGCATGGAGAGTCTGTTGGAGCAACTAGCTGCCTTCCACTCACTTTACTCTGTAAATCCCCTCTTCATGGAGGAATATACTGTACCATCTTCAGAGAAAGTGAAAAGAGAATTCTCATCAAATGAATGGAAGGTAGCATTGATGTGCAAACAGCCTTGGCAAAAACTAATGAATTGAAAAGAAGAGAAAATAAACAACACATTGAACCTTGTGGTCTGAACTGGCGCTATTGAAATAAGTTCTCTTTTCTAGCTTTAATATTCACTTTTTGTCTATTTTTGTATGTCTGTCTATTTGGTAAAGTTGGTGGGTATTTAAAAGGGGCAGTGTTTAACTTATTGAGAGTTTCAAGTTAGAAATTCATATTTCCTAATTGCAATTGACAATTTGTTCATAATGAACATATATTTTCTTATTAAGTACAGAAACCCTATGAGCATTTTCTTTTAAACTCAGTTCATTAGTCATATAAATTTTGTACTTTGGTTAGTTTGATTAAATCTTTTCAGATTTATGACAACACCAGGAACAGTGCGGCTTGATTTCGTACTGAGTCATGACGGGTTTCTTAAGTTGCCATCTATCTATGGCTCTATCCTCTTCAGTAAATTTTGTTACTCTTTTTTAACCTCTTTGTTAAAGAGAAAGGGAAGAATTTCCAGCCAGGTCCCAAGGATCTTTACCCTAGTCCTTGTGTCTCATTCTGCACCCAATCTGGTAAAATTCCCATTAAATTAGAGACTTACTTCTCACTAGCTATTTAGTGTTTCCTTAGAGTCTTTTGTTCTAATTGATTTTGGTTTTGCTGTGTTTAACTGCTCCAAAATAGTTTATATTACCCTTTATCTGAAAACTGATACTGAAAGTACTAATCTTTACAAATTTTTGCACAAATATGTTAAAGTCTAAGGGATTATAAAATTGCAATTAAGCAAACTAAATTGGAATTATAAAATAAAATATTGTTTTAATGTTAACTCTAATACAAAAATTATATTTAACCAATGGCTGCACTTTTAAACAATTAAAAGAACAAAATGATCCAGCTATGGCTATGATTTCTTGATTTTTTTTTTGCAGAGTGAGCAGGACCTCTGATAGTCCTGTTTAATTTATTTATTTTTAAATTTTTTTTTCTCCTTTTTAAAATTTTTACCCCCACACTACCGCCTAACTGCGGTAGTGCTTATTTTTTCCCCAGCACCCATGTGTGTGTGCAGGTGTGAGACACAGTGAAAGACGCAAGGTGCACAAATCTTTATTCAGTTTCCATCACCAGGAAGAAAGGAAACACCCGAGTGGCCAGTGACAAGCGATGCCCTTCACATCAAAGGGCAATGCTGTGTGATCAAATAGTGAAGGGGAGGGCAGGGGTTAAATCAAAATAGAATTGATGATTTCTTGATAAGTGCTAACAAGCCACTTTTCAATCTTGGAAGTCTGGAGCAGAGCTACACATGTGTTAAATGGAGCTCCCTGATGTTTGCAGCTGTAACTAAAACATTAGGTTATTGTCTGTTTGCAATTCCATGGTGCATTTCTTTGTCAAATTAATCTAAGTAGAATCGCATTATGTTATCATACCAAGATCTGTTATACTTAAGCAGAAGGATATAAGATTAGATTAGTCAATGTTTATACTTTAATTGCTTGACTATAACTAAATTAAGTCAATCATGAAATGTTAGTTTCCCTACTAATTCTACAAGTGACTTAACAATGAGCTTTGGTAACTTGCAATTAAAGACTACAGCAATCCCTACCCTATCCTTGATATATAAAACAGTCCATTTCCCATTTAAACACACAGTCAAAAATGCACAAAAATAAAAATATAAAATCTTCACCCTTGTGAATTGCCTGAGGACAGCAAGACAAGACATTTCAACAAAAGATTTTTTTCAGAAAAATTAAGCTGAGAAGAATAAATGATCACACTGGAAGAAATGGCAGCAGATGTGTTATTGCTAGGAGGATTTAATTTCAGGGATGGGCCAAATAGAACAGAGGATGTGACCTCTCGGAGACATAGTTCTTAAGATAGAGAATTGCTTCCAACCTGGACCCCTTAAATCTGTAGACGAAATTGAGGACTGCAGATACTAGAGATCAGAGTCAAGATTAGAGTGGTGCTGAAAAAGCACAGCAGGTCAGGCAGCATCTGAGGAGCAGGAAAATTGATGTTTCGGGCAGGAGCCCTTCAACAGGAATGATGCTCATTCCTAATGAAGGGCTCCTGCCTGAAACATCGATTTACCTGCTCCTTGGATGCTGCCTGACCTGCTGTGCTTTTCCAGCACCACTCTAATCTTGATCTTAAACCTGTAGCTAAATAAATACACACACTTTGCTATTCAGTTGGGACTTCAGTTGATGTTATTGCTTGCAAGCCATAAAAGAAGACGTGGATCTTTTGATTATGTTCTCAAAGCTTTTAACAACTAATTTAATCTGAGAATAATTAAAATTCCTGGAAGAGTAAGATTTAACAAAAGGACTCTGTATCCAGTGGAATCTACTAATAATTTCATTAATAATACCTACAGATTAGTGGAATAATGTGACTAGGGAGCTTTAAAGTTAGAATGGATTACAGACAAAATTGTTTTTGTAATTACTATTGCTTTAGTCAGATGTGATACATTCTAAAGCAGCTTTAACTTTGGAAATATATTAGATTATATTAGAAACAGAAATCAGAAAGCACCTCAGAGAACTCTATCTGCATTTAGAAGCAAATTAGTGATAAGAAGCATGAGTTTGTACAGGGAAGGTCGTGCCTCACTAACTTGATTGTGTTTTTTGAGGAGGTGACAAAGATGATTGATGAGGGAAAAGTGGTTAATATTGTGTACATGGACTTCAGTAAAGCCTTTGACAAGGTCTCTCGTGACAGACCGGTAAAAAACGTGAAGTCATATGGAATCAAGGGTGAGCTGGCAAGCAGGATACAGAAGTGGCTTTGTCACAGGAGACGGAGGGTAATGGTGGAAGGGTGCTTTTTGGAATGGAGGGCTGTGACTAGTGGTTTTTCACAGGAATCAGTGCTGGGAACTCTGCTGTTCATGATCTACATAAATGATTTGGAGGAAAATGTAGCTGGTCTAATTAGTAAGCTTGCAGATGATACAAAGATTGGTGGACTTGCGGATAATGAAAAGGATTGTCAGAGAATACAGCATGATATAGATCAGTTAGAGGTATGGGCAGAAAAATGGCAGATGGTATTTAATCTAGACAAATGTGAGGTGATGCATTTTGGAAGGCCAAGTACAGATGGAAACTATACAGTGAGTGACAGAACCCTTAAGGGTATTGATTTGCAGAGAGATCTGGTTGTGCAGGTCCACAGATCACTGAAAGCAGTAGCGCAAGTAGATAAGGTAATAGAAAAGGCATATGGCATGCTTCCCTTCATTGAGTCCAACAATAGACAAGTTATGCTGCAGCTTTCCAGAACCTTAGTTAGGCCACACTTGGAATATTGTATACAGTTCTGGTCACCACACTACCAGAAGGATGTGGGTGCTTTGGAGAGGATACAGAAATGGTTTACCAGGATGTTGCCTGGTATGGGGCACATGAGATATGACAAAAGGTTGGATAGACTGGGTTTCTTTTACAGGAGGTTGAGGAGTGACCTAATGGAACTTTATAAGATTGCGAATGGCATGGAAGTATGAGGCTTTTTCTCAGGGTGGAGGGGTCAGTTGAGGAGACAGATTCAAGGTGCAAGTGAGGAAGTAAAAGGATTTGTGAGGCAAGGTTTTTTACACAAAGAGTGGTGAGTGCCTGGAACACACTGCCAGAGGAGCTGGTGGAAGCAGACACAATAGCAGCATTCAAGAAGCACCTGGACGAATACATGAATAGGAAAGGAATAGATCCTGTAAGTGAAGGCACTTTTAGAATGGAAGGGCATAATGTGGTGGCACAGGCTTGGAGGGCCAAAGGGCCTGTTCTTGTGCTGTATAATTCTTTCTTTTTCATTCTAACTCCAAACAAGAGGTGATGAACCTTATCACAGAAGATCTACAGCATCCATCCACTTCGTAATCTAAACACGCATATGTGGTACTCAGACAGAGATCGGTAAAGACAGCAGAAACTAAAGATTACTGTCAACACTTTGGAGCAATGAACCCTTAGATGAACAAGCAGTGTAACTATTAAAATGTATGCTGTTTCTGTAAAACAATTGGGCACTTCCAGAAGATGCCACAGAAGTATGACATAGTTCCAGAGCAGCAAGAAGGCTAACAGCTGCTCCCTCAAGTAGATAATGAAGGAGAGTAATCTGCAATAGAAGAGATATCCAGGATGCTTCTTGGAGGAACTGGTGACGAAAACCAATTGACTTGGCAAGAAGTTTTTGGTGAGAAAGAAACTATCTGATCCAGAAGGTATACCATTTAAGACTAAAGATAAACTACAAGGAACTCTGCAATGCAAGAGGTATCAGGCAGAGAGTTTAAGCACATTTCACAATAAAGAATTATCACTCTTAATCTTGAGTGTGTCTCTTGATCGAAACTATATTCATCTGGCGGGACAGTGTTCAACCAGTTACAATCCATAATTAACAGGTCAAAAAACAGCCAGTTATGCCAAATCTATTCAGTCAGGCAATAGCTAGTCAAGGAGCAGCCAGTTATGGATCCACAGGTGAAGGAAGCGTTAGTTGAAAAGTGTGGCACTGGAAAAGCACACTAGGTCAGGCAGCATCCGAGGAGCAGGACTGTTGACATTTTGGGCATAAGCCCTTCATCAGGAAACACATTCCATTCCTGATGAAGGTCTTATGCCCGAAATGTCGACTCTCCCGCTCCTCAGCTGCTGCCTGATCAGCTGTGTTTTTACAATGTCACATTTTCTGACTCTGATTTCCAACATCTGCATTCCTCACTTTCTCAAGAAAATGTTATTTGTTCAAAGGACAAAATGGTAGATTTCAAAGGGTTTCCTAGACTCATGCTGGAACCTAAAACAAAAAGGAATCCGCTGATGTTACCGATTTTGGCATAAGAAAGTTGTTTCATGCAATCAACCAAGTGGAAGTCAGCAGCCGTACAGAGTAGGGATTAGGGTTAGGCAGAGTTGGTAGAAATGCTTTCCACTCCTACACTGAACAGACGTCAACTCATCAATAATCAGCAAACTCTACAGCAAGATAAAAATGACAAGAAAGACAATGAGCAGGATGACCAATTTGAGTTCATTGATGGATTTTTCAATGAAGTTGCTCATGCAACAACACAGACTGACAAATAAATCATTATGGCAAATTTGAATTCAATGTCAAATAATGAGAAGACTTAATTTCAAGAGGAATATTTCAATCCTTTGTTTTCCAAGGCAGAATCATTATTATAAATGACAATGATCAAGCTGAGTCAGAAGCAATCCTCAAGTGGCACGACGAAAGAAGTGACCGCGTTGGCTTCAACTGTGTAGCAAACACTGTGGGAAAGGAACTCTCCTACGAGTCATCAGCAGCCAGTCCAAGAGCTTCCATTCCAATCAATGAATTGAAATATAGAGTCTACCTACTGAAGCACATTGATCAGCAAATTGCAAATAAAGACTTGCTTGCACAAATTGAGTATTCCGTGGAAGCCATCATTGAGGTATGTCCTGAAAAACCCGATAAGGTTTCAAATGTAAGGATCCTAATTATTGCTCAGGGCAAAATAAAATCAAGTCTGAAGACTGTACATTATTGTGTGGCTGTCAGCAATAAAATCTCAATGACTGGAATCAAAGAACTGTGAGAAATCAACCTTTTTTTTCATCTGAATTCACCCCTATGACCTGCAGGTGTGTTGAGTTTCTTTTTCCCTTTGTGTCTAATTGTATCCTCATATATAATAGATCTGCAAAGTCATGTATGTCTTTGTTCTGTCTCACATGAATGTTTAAGTTGGGATTAAAGGGGATATATTTTAATTTGTATAATAGCTTAGTTAATAACCAGTTTGCAACTTATTTGAAGAATAGGTGTGCCTGCAATAAAGTATATTGCTTGAGTATATTAAAAAGCCTAGAAAATCTCTTTCATTATAGTTAAGAGTAATAGAGAGACAAACTGAACATTTATTGTAGGTTGAATGAGACACTTTTACTTTTGGTAGTGGGCTTTGATTTCCAGCACAGACAGCTGACCAGTCTTGTTACAAAGGGGACCAGTTAAAACATTGAAGTAGCAGTGTTGCGCCCGCACGTAAGGCCACTAGACACAGGGATACCATCCCCAGCAGAGCTTAGAGGGTTAATTGACAGAGGACACTGGCAGGGAGGCCTCTAAACCACCTGCCTCACCCTACCCATTGAACCTCCAAGGATATGGACCAGGGATGGGATGGAGCAAAGGAACTGGCATGGCAGGTGGTGATGCTCTATGTAGCACCATTGTGCCCATCCCCAGCAGGGTACAGAAGTCCTGCTTACTATTTTAAAAGTACATTCTACTAATTCTGCCTTTCTCAACTGACTTTATTATTAAGAATACTAATTGGCAAACATAAGTATTATGCTTGAAAGACTATCATAAATGTTTATTTGATATTTTAAGAAAATTATATTAGTGTATGGAAAACCATATACAGACCATTCACTGTATGGTGTGGAAGTAAATCGGTGGGTGCAGGACATCTCCCATGTTTCCTGTTAACTGTTTTCCATTTGCCTAAATAGCTTATATCTCATTTGTCAAATATGATTTTGGTCAGTCCATACTGTTCGATACTGTGATTCCCAATTATAAACAAAGGTATTGAGCTGTAAAATATCATGAGTGTGATGTCTCTGAGCAGACTCTGTAGGTGTTTTTCAGCGAGTAATTACCAATTTCACCTGACAGTATGAAAGAAGAAGCACCATCATTCACTAGCAATTACTGACTTCATTTATTCTAAAATTCATGGTGCTCCATTTCTGACGGCTTCTGAAGTGTCCATCAATTTGTTGTCAGATAATCACTTCTTATTTTACAATGAATTTGTAAGCAGCTAATTGTTTTCTAATTCCATCTTTGAGCTCTGTTTTGCAGAGTGAATCTGTCATTTGGTAAGTTTTTTGCTTTGTTAAATAGGCCTCTATCATGGACATTCTTAATGAAACCAGTGACAGGAGGTCATAGGTAGGACAGATATTTAAGTCCATATTATATCAATTCCAGTCTGCTCAAACAGAAAGGTAAGGCAGTGACGTCTCAGCTCTGTTTCATGTTACACTGATTTATTCATACAATTAACATGTAGCTGACAATCTAAAGTGGACTTATCTTTAATTGTCTAGCACAAGCAGCATTAACACTGGGGCAAGCAATGTCCACTTTTACAAAATTCTTTCCAACTACATTCTGCATTTCTTGCTGACGGTTTTCTCAGTTCTAATAGATTTCTCCAGTAAACCCACAGTACAGTGCAGTCAAGCTGATTCTAAAGGATTATGTGACAACCTTGCGATGTGATCCTTTTTCAGAATCGAGATGAATTGGTGATGTATTAATGCGAAGCTGTGCACATGACAAAAGAGATATTCAGATCATGGCCCATGTGTAATTCTGCAGACCTGTAATTACGCTGCAAACGATTTCATTCAGTACATTGTGACAGGTTTGTTCATGATCCTGTCTCATTACTCCTGCAGGTTTAGGATCTCAAATACTGTCATGGCATGATCTCTCCATTTTCCTGGTTCACTAGCTATTAAAGGCTTCCTCAGTGCTGTACCCCAAATGCTCACACTCCCTGCAGTGCGTGGAGAGTTCTCACCCCACTTTGTGGATCTTTGCATTCAATCATCCTTTGCCATGAAATTCTCTAGCAAACAGGCATTGACACAGAAAGCAGAGGGTCATGTATGTATAGACAATGTCTTGCAATTAGCAAATAATGCTAAGAAAATTGTAAATAATAGCTTCCATAGTGTATACTATCGTAAAGACTGACTAGGTTCAATGTATGTCCAGTAAGTTCTTTTATATTTAAAGCAATTGCTTAACTAGATTGACAAACCTAGAAGATTAAAGCTAGTGTACAGTGAATAGCAAGACAGATGGTCCCTTGGGAATGTGTTGCTAGCTAGGGTACATTTTGTGACATGGTTTCCACAGTTCTTTTCGAAGAATAAAGTATATGTGAATTAGAGGTCTGACAGTACAAACAACTTGGGTGTTTTATTCCATCAGTTCCTTTGCTTGCAAAAAACTAAAAGAGACACTTTGAGCTTTTGGCTGCATTCACTTATTGTTTCAAATTGTTATTCAAAGTAAAATGAGGGTTGAATACCTTGAAGAAGCTATTTAAAAAGATTAACATGCATATGAGAAAATACACAAGACCTGAATGTCAACTAGATAATATTACAATGATTGCAGCCACCTTAACATTCAGCATGTGTTTGGCAAGTCCAGAATATGTTCCATGTATCTTCAATATTTTTTGACTTGGTTATGAATTTTTATTCTTTTTACAAATTTCCACTCTCTTGCACTTGTTTTGGATGTACGCAATATTTATTTAATCTTCGATATTTTAAAAAATACCTAAAAGATGTAAGAGAGCAAAACCATGAGAAATGGATTTGAAATTGATATTTTCTTCAGTTGGTTTGTCATGACAGGTTATTTTAGTGTCTATTTATAGAAGGGTTAAAGGTGCATTAAGGCAATTTTATTTTGGCACTCCTCTCAAATGCAGACCTCTGCAGCCCACGGACTATCCTCATCCATTTACATTTAGTGATCTTCAGCCACTTCATTTGGATTTTAACAAAGTCAATAAGAAGCATTTCTGTATTTCCCACACTTCCAAATGCTGTGCAATTGGGTTTCAGATACTGTAGGAAGCATGGTATTTTGTATTTGATGTGCTCATATTGATGAAGCAAGTTTCAAGTGAACAACGTTAAATTGATATTAAAAAGAAAGATTTGTCTATTCCAATATACATTTGCATTCAAGAAACAGACATTCTGTAAAGGTTTTTTCAGGCATTTAGCTCTTCAGGGATATGACATTTTTGTTCTCCCAAGGTCGCTAATTTTCCTCCTGTTAACACTACATGCCCACTTATGCACAACTCAGTATCAGAATGGTTGACACAATCATAGCAATCATAAATAGTATTTATTTGAGGCCTTATGGGGAAAATATCATTATATGCAAAACAGGAGTGTAGTCAAAATAAAATGTTTGATGAGCCATAGGTGGAGCTATTGGGGGTTGGTGAGGGGATGGCTGGGACAACAAGAGATTGTGTCAAAGAAGTCAGGTTTATGGGGGTTTCAAGTTTACTGCTATAATTTATTTAGATTTTTTAAGTCGGCAGGTTGACTTTGATTGGTCAGGGCAATCATAGCTGTCAATCAACATCATTCAAATGCCCTTGCCAACCAGTCAGCATTCTCCCAGTATTAAGTTTGATTTTCCCTTTTGTTGGTATTCTTGCAAAGTGTCCTGATGAGTGCAAGATGAAAATATTTGACAAAATGTGTCTATTTTCAGCGGTATTCATGTTCTATATGATCACGTGACTATTCATGAAAACAAAATCACAACTTTAACTACCTTCCACTGAAATCAGAACAGCTATTTCCTTAGTCCAGCTAATCCCTCTTATTGACATTTACAATTTTAGTTAGGTATATCAGTTCTGAAGAAGGGTCACTGCACCCAAATCATTAACTCTGCTTCCTCTTCACAGATGCTGCCAGACCTGTTGGGTTCCTCCAGCAAATTTTGTTTTTTTGTTAACGATATCCCTCTTGTGCTTGCCGCAAGTATTTTAGAATTGGAAGACTAAACAGACAGCAAATTCCTAGCACCTTGCTTGTATGCATGTATTGATGGTAACTAAGCATTATTGTCAAGCTAAACGCTACCACATTATAAATAAATACTGTACACTCTTTACTCAACCTGTTTGGAAATATAGGTAAAAACAATGACTGCAGATGCTGGAACCTAGAGTCTACATTAGAGTGGTGCTGGAAAAGCACAGCAGGTCAGGCAGCATCCGAGGAGCAGTAAAATTGACATTTCGGGCAAAAGCCCTTCATCAGGAATACATGCAGAATGCCTGAAGGGCAGAGAGATAAATGAGAGGAGCGTGGGGGTGGGGAGAAAATAGCATAGAGTACAATAGGTGAGTGGGGAAGGGGATGAAGGTGTAGGTCGGGGGGAGAGTGGAGTGGATAGGTGGAAAAGAAGATAGGCAGGTAGGACAAGTCATGGGGACAGTGCTGAGCTGGAAGTTTGGAACTAGGGTGAGGTGGGGGAAGGGGAAATGAGGAAACTCTTGAAGTCCACATTGATGCCCTGGGGTTGAGTGTTCCGAGGCGGAAGATGAGGCGTTCTTCCTCCAGGCGTCGGGTGGTGAGGGAGCAGAGGTGAAGGAGGCCCAGGACATCCATTTCCTCGGCAGAGTGGGAGGGGGAGTTGAAATGTTGGGCCACGGAGCGGTGTGGTTGATTGGTGCAGGTGTCCCAGAGATGTTCCCTAAAGCGCTCTGCTGGGAGGCGCCCAGTCTCTCCAATGTAGAGGAGACTATGGCAGGTAAGACTTGAGCTTGGTCTTCTGACTCAGAGGAAGGACATAAGCATTGCACCACAATGGCCAACTTAACTATCACACCATAACTCTTGTTTTTTTTTAACTCAGTATCTCGTTTTAGTACTGAGTACTTAAGATGTAAAATTAAAGAATGCAAATACCGGTTTACTAGAACTCAATTGTAGCAATCATCCCACCAATGAAGGATTCAACAAACATGCAAATTTCATGCAAATGAGACCAGTTGGGTTCTAATATGAAACTGGGTGTTAGTTCTCATCCTTGAATCCCATGGTAAATTGACATTTTTTTTCTGCTGTTCTGTATTTTTTGATTCTTCAGTGATATCTGTTCTTTTACCCTTACAAACGAAAGGAGACATTTGGGCCTCCTTTATAACAAACAGTCTAGTTAAAATTCTCCAAAATTAGGGTCAAGCAAGAATTGCCCTTACTGCATGTCCAAAATTGCCAATGCCATTGCAATTACTCCAGGTAGATTCACCTGCAGGTATCAAATATACCTCTGGATTGATGCCAGTTAAGATTTGGTAGTGGGATACTGAGACAGATAGCATTTCTCCTGTAGAATCAGCAGATCAAAAGGAAAAACACAATCCCATATACTCTCAGAACAACAAAAAAATCTAATTTTCAAATAATACCCACCAAGTTGTCAAAAGAGCAGAGAGCACACAGTTCTTGATGCAGCCATGGAAGTTACACCAGAAGAAATTGGGGGTGGCACATTGACACAGTGCTTAGCATTGCTGTCTCTGTTATAGAGATCCTGGTTCGATTCCACCGTTGTGCAACTGTATGGAGTTCATATATTCTCCCCACGTCTGTATGGGTTTCATTTGGGTGCTCCAGTTTCCTTCCACAGTTCAAAGGTTAGGTGGATTGACCATGCGAATTTGACCATAGTGTCCAGTGATGTGCAGACTAGGTGGATTAGTCATGTGAAATGCAGGGTTATAGGGATAAGGGGATGTGTCTGGGTGGGTTGCTCTTCAGAGTGTCGGTGTGGACATGGTGGGCTTGAATGGCCTAATTCCACACTATGATTCTCAATAGGTCAGCGGAGGCTTGCCAAACTGGGGCCAAGGGAAGGACACAACCATGACACTATGTGCAACCTTGTGCCTTTACACTGCTGCAACCCAGTGCAGGAATAAATTGAAGATACAATTAAGAAAAGAGGAGCTGAATGCACTTTCCAGAACTTTGCAAAGTCAACCAGCCATTAAAATGATCAGAATCTTGCTAAAGGTTAAGGCCATGAAGAATTGTGGTGCAGCCTTTACCGTTATCAGCCAAAAAAGCAAGCAGATCCTTCCTGCCTGCCATATGGAGTGCTGAGAAGATCGATAACAATCTAAGAAGTGGTGCTGCATGGCTGGCTTTATAGTTTACAGTTTTCTAATATTTCTTCAGATATTCTAACATTAGCCAATCCCCTAACTTATGTGTGAAATATTTTCTCTGAAGTAACTTTCCTGTACTGGGAAGTCAAGTACAATTCCAAATCTTAGTGAGACTTACTGTAACACAAATAGATTTTACTAAGATTTCAGCTAGATTCATGTTCTCTACATCTTGTGGTAAAAACTAGAATTTCATTTGTTATTTTAATGAATATGTCAACTTGAAAAGCCATCTTTAATCTTTAATCACCAATACTCTTCAATATCTAAACTGAATACATTTCAGTGGAACATTATGTGGCTATAGTGGCTAATATTTATTTTAAAATCCTTGGAAATCTTTCTTCAATAGAACTGGAAGAAACAAATTCTTACCTGCAACTCTTTACACATAATTCCTTGTGCTGGCAAACAGATTTGCATTATCTTAACCTCAACAAATATTGCTAAAAATGTAGATTTGTCTGTATTATTGTGCAACATATATTACAGCAGTTTGACTTGGAAAAACTTTGAATAAGACAATTTTGGAGGGGGAAGAGCAGTGTAAAATAACGACAGAGAAAATAATCAATATACAGCAGTTACCCATATGGATTTCCTTCCATTATTATTTATTACATTGGCTAAAAATTGGACGATTATTCGTGTCTAGCACAATAAATTTCATTTTCAACTCTTGCAGATGTTAGCATTAATCTGGGAAGTTTCTGTGTCGTCACAGGGAATCAGTGATTAAGGGCATAATGTGTTGTGCTGATGGAGAGGGAATTGAACATGCAGGGCCTTGGGAAAAAGTACAGAATTAATGACAGACCTTTCCCATATATAAATATCCATCTACAGTGATATTTGTTTTATGCTTTGTAAATTTTATGCCAACGAGGTTTTGAGGGACATTAGCATCACCCATTTTCATCAGCCACTGTCACCCTCAAGCACTTTCAGATCAGTTTTGATTGAGAAAGCCTTATTTGCCTTAGTGAACCACCTCAGCATTAACCCGAAATAACTGTCCGTATTGCTCCATCATGACATGTTTCCTTTTCTGGCTCCAGACATGTTGTGGCCTCAGGTTGTGAATTCAATGCTAATTAGTGCTTAATTAGGGTGGTTTTGTACCATGGACCTGTCCCCATTAGGAACTGATTTGAGCCAATGTTTGAAGCATCTGCTCTTACACATGCAAGTGGATGCATATGTCTTTGGTCTGCGACTATGCCATGTTTATCTGCAGTAAAAACATTATTTCCGTTGGCTTTTTATTTGATGCTAGTACCAGTTCTGATCCGCAATATGTATTCATTCTCATTTGATCAGGATATTAATAAGCTGGGTGACCTGGTGACAGGCAGGCCATTTTTATTCAGCAACTCTGCATCACAATACATCCTTTGCTCCTCATTAGACTCTCAGGATATTAATACTAAGAATCGGCTCACAGACCGAACAGATTGGGGAACAGATTGCTTGGACCAATCATTTGTGCTTTTGTTTAGCATTGTAAGAAGTAATGAGCGAACATAAATTTGTACCTCCTTTGGTATTCCTTTTATGTTAACCCATTCCCTTCTAGATGCTTCATTTAACAATGATAGAAAGACACGTGCAGCATAGAATGGTCAAAAAAAGTCAATCTATTTAACATCTGGTTGGCATACTTTGTACTGGAGCCAACTGCTATCGCCTGCATTAACGGACATAGTAGAGTCAGTGGATTGTACAACTACTAAGACACACGTACCAATATATTGAAGGTAAGAGTACAAATGGTTAATTGATAGTTATTAATTTTCTATTGCCTGAATATTTAGAATAACATGCATAATGTGTAATAATGCTATTCCACACAGTGCCATTGAGCTGCAGTATGTGGATGATGTATGTGTCTATGCAAATTCAGAGGATGAATTACGAGTGAACCCCAAATCAATGGGGAGGCCTTAGAAAACTATGGCTACTTCCAATACCTCAGGAAAGTCTTGTTGACCAAAGTAGCTACTGATAAGGTAAAGGGAGTTTGATGACTACATCTGATCTGACACCAAACTCATGGTTTACAGAGCTGTGGTAGTTCCTGTGCTCCTATATGGCTCTGATACATGGACTGTCTACAGCATTGGAGCAGTACCATTGACGCTGCCTGTGCATCCTGGGAATCCACTGGGAAGAAAAATGCACTGACACCAGTATTCTTGAGCCAACATCCCCAGCATCGAGGCCATGATCCCCCTTGATTGACTGGGATAAGCTGGGCACATCATCCGCATGACTGACACCACCCAAGCAGTTTCTCTACTCTTGGCTCCAGGAGAGCAGGCAAACCCCAGCTGGACAGAGGAAATCCTTCAGGGATATCCTCATGGTCTCACTGCTGAGATGCGGCATTCCCACATACACTTGGGAACCACTGGCCCAAGATCTTCCAAAGGGGAGAAGGAGCATCCGGGAAAGCATCAAGCATCTCCAAACTAGCCATTGGGAAAAAGCGGAAGGCGGGCGAAAACAGCATAAGGAATGTGCTGCCACACCAATGCCCCACCCACCCCTTCCCACAATCATCTTCTGCCCCAAATGTAACAGAGCCACACTGGTCTGTACAGCCATCTACAGACTCACCCTGAGATGGGAAGAGAGTTGGCCTTGTCTACGAGAGACCACCGATGAAAGTGAAACACACTGTACATTAAACAAACCCACTGACTAATGCTGTTAACTGCAGGATAAAGAAAATTATTGATTCTTATGGTGTTCAAGCCCTCAATGTATTTATTGGAAATAAATGTACAGAATAGTAAAACTAAAAATCATATGATATCTGGAGATAAACTCACTGATTGTATCAGTTGGGAATTTGTGACACTGCATCCAGGTTCTCCGAGCTTGATGTCAGTCACAGTCTTCCGAAGTCTAAATGTTACCATAATTTGGATTGTCAAGAGTGTCTTGAGGGTCCTGTGGATACAGGACCGCCTTCCCGTTTCACTTAAGATCTCTACTGAAAATCTATTCCCGTTTCACTTAAGATCTCTAAAAACTTGTAACCCACTCTCTCCTGTTCTCACTCTTTCCCAGGTCAAACTGTCTTCAGACATGACTTCCAGAACCTTCTCTAAACAAAGTGCAACCCCACTTAAAGAGGTGTATATTCACTTTAAGCTATGCAGGCTAGTTTGATGTGATACAAACCACTCATGAAATTGTCTCTGTGCTGATGTGACCAGCCAATGAGCAGTGTAGTTAGCACTGAATGGATATAAAGGTAACGGAATCAGACAGACAGAACAAATTTAGTGCAATAAGTACAAAATATAGGCACCAGTTACTCTCAAGTAATCAACCTCATTCCAATTCTTGGAGTTTTCCAATTATGGTATCAAAATTTCACAAAAATAGCATTTGGTTTGCACAATAGTACATTCATTTTAGTCTCCAATAATTTGAAGTAATTGGCAGATGCTGGGATGGTTCTTCTTTTGAATTTAACACACTGTCAGATATATAGATTAATCCAGCTGGTCTATTTTTATGGTAATCTTTGGGTTTTCCAGTCTACTGGACACATCCAGGACTTGTGTATAATTGCATTGATATTTAACAAATCTGTTTGCTTGCTTTGTAGATTATATGAGCTAACACCTGGAAGTCATCTGTATTTTCATTAGCATTAATGTCTTGGATTGTGTACACAGTGGCTTTTTATATTTCACCCCTATGTTTAGGTCATCTGACAAGAACTTATTGTAACATTGAAAAGTATTGGAGTGAGAACACTGCTTTGTCTAATTTTTTAAATCTATGTAAACTCACCCAATAGTCCACCAAGTATTCTGACACTACTGCTCTCAAAATCTTATGGCATGAGGCTTCCAAGCTTTTTCGCACACTTTCTCGAATTATCTGAACCTGTATAGTACTGATTGCAATTTGTCTTTCTGAATGCTGTTGAAAAATATGACTGAACTGAGAAAAGTTATTGTTAAGGGAACTTTCCCATTCATGTCATGCCCTTGACATCTTCAGATCATTGACTGAAGGTAAAAAAAAGTCAGTTACTTAATTTCCCCCTTTTTTTCCAAGCCCGTTGTGTTCCTCACCAAGTATTCTATCAACTTTGATGCTAATTCTTTTGGCCATGAAAGATGTTAATGCTTTATTAGCGGCGGGGACAAGGCTAATTCTACAATAAGTCATAAACTAAGTTCTCTTCCTCTTCTCTTTGAAATTCAATATTTTGTTTCCTAGTCAGTGTTTCATATTTTACTGCACGGTGATGGATTCATTGAAATACAACTTCTTAAGTTTCTTTAGTCATTTCTGCCTGTATGCAGAGATCTATGGATGCAGTGGTAACATCCCTGTCTCTGAGCCAGAAGCTTCAGGATCAATTCCCACACCTGGACTTGATGGCCATGGAAGGGGAATGCACAGTGCAGCCAAAAAGGTTAGGTATCAACTCAGAAATCCTTCCATCATGGCAGGCAGTAAGAGTGGGAGAGATTCCTGCTTATCCATGTGATATCAAAACCAATTAAAACCTCTGCCATCCTTCACCATAGCTCCAGGCTACACCATCCATATAAAAATCCATGTGGCTCTAGCATCTCAAAGCCTTTTGGTGACTGGTTGACTGCAAGGCCGGTGTTGTTACAACAAAATCCCATGTTAGAGTCATAGAGTCATATAGCATGGAAACAAACCATTCAGTCCAACCAATCCAAGCTGACCATAATCCCAAACTAAACTAGTCTAACCTGCTTGCGCTTGGCCCATAACCCTCCAACTATTTCTTATTCATGTATTTATCTAAATGTCTTTTAAACCTTATAACTGTACCCACACCCACCACTTTGTCTGGAAGTTCATTCCACACTTGAACCACTCTCTGTGTAAAAAAAAGTTGCTCCTCAAGTCTTTATAAACTCTTTCTCCTCTCACCTTAACCATATGCACCCTAGTCTAGAAATCTCTCACCTGAGGGAAAAGACACCTGCCATTCACCTTATCTATAACCCTCAAGATTTTATAAAACTCTATAAGGTCACTCCTCAACCTCCAATGCTCCTGTGAAAAAAGATTCAACCTATCCAGCCTCTCCTTATAACTCAAACCCTGCATTCCCAGCAATATGCTGGTAAATCTCTTCTAAACCTTGTTCAGCTTAATAATATCCTTCCTGTAACAGGGCAACCAGAACTGGCCTCACCAAAGTTCTGGACTTTGGTGAGGCCAGTTCTGGTTGCCCTGTTACAGGAAGGATATTATTAAGGTGAACAAGGTTTAGAAGAGATTTACCAGCATATTTCTGGGAATGCAGGGTTTGAGTTATAAGGAGAGGCTGGATAGGTTGAATCTTTTTTCATATTGTCCCAAATACTATACTCAAAGATCTGATCAATGAAGCACAATGCTAACCACTTAGGTTAGGTTGGGTAGGTTAGGTTTCTGAACTTATTATGTTTCCAGATTGGATTCCCCATACTGCTTAGCTCTTGGGTGAGGAGGGATCAAATGGCTCCCTTTCTTTGCTCACCCACTGCCTCAGTTGGTTCGAACAAGTTTAATTTGATAAGATTGCTCTCTTCTGAAACTTTTCCCTCAGATTAATTTAGCTTTTAAAAAGAACGGATTTAACTAGGCTTTCTTGTGTCAACAAACGTGTGAATAAATTAGTTTCTCTGCACAGGAATAACTCAACACATATGCAAATTGAGAAATGAAACCAAAAAAATTAAAAGATACATGGTCCCGTCTCTAATTTATTCATGAAGAGTAGATAGTGAAACATGTATTAACAAGCTGTCAGTGTTGGAATTCTTAGTATAACTTTGTTAAAAATATTTTCTCCTGTTTCCTTCAGAGTGGCTTTCTGGCCAGCTGGCCTTTTAAAAGTATATTTGTCAATCGGATATGGATGACATCAGCTCAGCCAGCATTTATTGCCCATCCTCAGCTGTTTTGAATTGATTGACTCTCTTGGCCATTTCAGAGAGCAGTTTAGTGTGAACTACATTGCTGTGGGTCTGGAGTCACATGTAGGCCAGACCAGGTGAGGATGGAAGAGTACATCCCCTAAAGAACATTAATGAATCAAATTCACAAGAGATTGACAATGGTTACATGGTCACCCTTAAACTACTTTTAATTCCAGATATTTTTATTGAATTCAAAGTTCACTATTTATTGTGGTAAGATTCTAATCCATGTCCCCAGAACATTAAGATGATATTGTGGATTACTAGATTAGTGATGTTGCTACTTTATTATTTTCTCCCCCCAGCAAAGACTCTGACATTCTGATGGAGACAATCACTTAACTGCAACGTAAGAGAAACTAAAAGATAGTTCTTGGACACTGAGTCACAGAACACAGGTCAGCAAACTGATGCTAGTGCACACATTGGTTCACAGTCAGAGGCAGCTCCAGAAAGACACAGTTCAGTATGTACAGTATTTCTCCTTTGTTATTCCACCCCTTCGATGTTCCTTGTCACCTCAACAGCTGTGACATTCCAGGTTTTCCTCACTCCAGATAGCCACTGAATTTACATTTTTGTTTTGGCTGTATGTTTTTAACATCCAACAACAAAAAAAACATCATAAATGAAAGTTCAACATAGCCATAACAACTTTAGGATTCTACTGTTGTCATGAACAGTGTGAATCAGATTGGTGCCAACAGCATTAAGTTTGATACCCTCCCTGGTTAGAATGGATTTGTGACTTGCCTCCTTGCCCTTACCTGTGCTATGGTACTATAGGTCAGAGCTGCCTTTAAGCAGAAAGCTCACGGAAAATAAATGCAATACGGGTGATAATAACTTGCGCCAGTACCTCCTAAAAAGTAACTCAGAATATTTTTGAAATGGAGAAATGTTATAACTAGCAAATGAGACAGGTTAAGACTGGATGAAAATAAACAGACAAAATATAAGCATTCAGTGGTGATTGAGCAAACTAGACCTGTGTTTCTTGAGTTGCATAGAAAGGAAAATGATCTCACTGAATATTAGAAGGTAGGAATAATCAAGGCATTGGCAGAGTAGATTCAGGTAGGATGGTTTTCCCTGTTTGGTGAACTTAGAACCGGGAGGCCCAATTTAAAAATAAAGGGTCAGAGACGAGGAGATTTTCTTTATTCTGAGGGTTTAGAATCTTTAGAATTCTCCATCACAAAGGACTTTAGTTGTGCAGTCTTTGAATGTGTTTAAAGCAAAGATTGATTGACTGACGGTTCTTGATGGTATATAGGGTTATGGGAATAGGGTGACTGAAAGATATTGAAGTGTTCAATTAGCCATGATTGTATTAAATAGTGAGGTAGGCCCAAATGCCTGAATGTCCTACTCCTGCTCCTATGTTTCAAAAGAAGTGAGGAAGTAAAGACATCCACAATTATATCTCAGGATGTAAAAAAATTCATTTAGTATGCTTGTTGTTAAACCTTTGGAATTAATTAATATATTTCATAAAACTGTGGCTCAAACAACAATAAATGTGAGAAATTTACAAGTCTCTTTTACAGTTGAAAATACAGCCTGCAAAGTGAACATGAGCATTTCTCAACAGCATTTAGCTTTGAGACCAGTCTTCCATTTCCCATTGCTTGAATGACAACAGGGTTACAGAACGGACTCACAACAGATGTACCAATTAATATATTTCCTCAATGTTTGGTAATAGAATATGAAGCTCTGTGATGTGAAAGACTTTGATGTTGTTGAAGAAAAAGGAAAGCAGCTTTTTGGCTGCAATCCAACTTTAAGAAACCTTTAGAGTATTGGAATAACGAAAATGAGTTCAGAAACAGAGTTAAGAAGACAATTTTTATTCAGTAGGTTTACAATCGAAAAGGTAGCAAAATGAAAGCTGACTGTCAGTGACACAAATGTCAAAAGACTTTTGTCAGCATTTATTGTGACTATCAACATATTTACATGTTTAATATGGCTAACCGTTCTATCATCTGGCATGAAGAAGGATCACTTATATTTACATGACCATTCAGACTGTGAGCCAGTCTACGAATCGTTCCATTACATGCTCTATTCTTCATACTAACAAGTAAGAAGTTAGAGAATAACACATGTAAATCTCATTATAGGGTTCTCATCTTTCAAGAGGAGACTCATCCAACCTTTAGATGTTGATCTAGGTTAGCACAACCATCACCTGTCCTGACTGTCACTGGGAATAGTGGGATTAATAACAATGTAGGAAATGAGAGTTTCTGAACAGGACACTCCTTACTGACAATATTTACATAAAGTGGGCAGGCGGGAGGTAGTTGGCTGCTTTCCCAGGACAGGAACTGGGGACTTAGGTTAGCAATGCAACATACCTGCCCAATTTTCTTGCTTGCTGCCTCCCCTTCAAGCAGCATCTAGGGTACAGGAGAATCGACGTTTCGGGCATTAGCCCTTCTTCCTGAAGAAGGGCTAATGCCCAAAACGCCGATTCGCCTGTTCCCTAGATGCTGCCTGACCTGCTGCGCTTTTCCAGCAACACATTTCCATCTCTGATCTCCAGCATCTGCAGACCTCACTTTCGCCTCCCCATCAAGCCCTTACTATCAAATATCTAGCTGTACCCTGAGTTAAATGCAAACCTAGTCATTTCTCTACAATAAACATGAAATTCCCAGCAGTTCCTTGGTAGTATTAGGAACTATGATCCATTGCAGAAGTAAGTGTGAATGAATCTCATTATGGACCTAATTCAAAAGGTGGGACAATTGGATAAAAACAATGACTGCAGATGCTGGAAACCAGATTCTGGATTAGTGGTGCTGGAAGAGCACAGCAGTTCAGGCAGCATCCGAGGAGCAGTAAAATCAACATTTCAGGCAAAAGCTCTTCATCAGGAATACAGGCAGAGAGCCTGAAGCGTGGAGAGATAAGTGAGAGGAGGGTGGGGTGGGGAGAAAGTAGCATAGAGTACAATAGGTGAGTGGGGGAGGGGATG
>NC_057721.1:59622591-59684896 GCF_004010195.1 Chiloscyllium plagiosum | reverse complement strand
GCAGGGCTGGGAGCTGGGATCTGGTGTGGGTGTGGAGCTGGGAGTGGGGGTGGAGCCGGTAACTGGAGTGGGTGTGGTGATGGGGGGAATGGGGGTGAAGTCATGAGCAGGTGTGGTGTTTCCCTCAGGGTTCTGGTGGGTGGGGATGGTGACAGTGGGATCAGCGGGGGGCGTGTCAACAGAATGCAGGTGAGTGGTGTTGGTGGGGGCGGAAGTGGTGGCAAACACAGCAGTAGGGAGGGCGGAAGTCACTGAGCATGTGACATCAGCGATGATGTGAGAGACGGAAGTGATGTCACGTGTGGTGCATGAGGAATTGTGAGGGGTGGAAGTGGCCATGATGGGGGTGGAAGTGACATAATCAATCAGCGTGGGGGTGGCAGCTGCACCAGCCGCATGGCTAATGGCGTTCGAGCAGTTTCTGAGGCCAGGGGAATCTACTGGAATGTTTGAGGAGCACTGGTTATGGAGGTGGGTAGATAAAAGTTTGTTGTACTTACAGTTTTTGATGTTTGAGATGGAGTTGAAATATTGTTTGTTGAGAGTATGAATTCTCCTGAGGATGTAGTACAGAGTGGGTCCTTTGCAATTCTGAGAGAGTATGGTCCTCTGCTGAGGCAGGGCAGACTATAGAGAGGTTAGGTGCCAGCTCATTGCTGCAAGTGTGGAGCAGAGGACCTTGGAGGACAACTGCTGCTGGTGTTTTTGAATCTGTAGTCTGTACTGTTTGTCCTGTTCGGGTCCGAATTCTGCTGGTTTCAAGGTGGTCCGGAGTCTGTGTGGGACAATTACCCAGGTTGACATTTTCTTGCATTTCTTTTTGCCATAGTAATGAATTTACAATTGTTGCACTGGATGTAGGTTATTTGTGGATTGGCCTTATTCCAATTAATTTATGGCTGTGTATATAATAAGAGATTCTCTCAATAACCTGATGTAACCTTGTGGGATCTTGTTGGAACTGCTATAAGTGGCTGTAAAAAGGTTGTTCATACCAAATCTAAGATTCTGTCAAGGTCTACAATTGTGAGACTGAGGTGACCACTGTGAAACCAGGACTGGGCTTTTTACACAGACAGTTGGCAATTCAGTAAGCTTGAGAGCCTCAATAACGTCACTGCTTCCCATTGTTTCTCAGAAACTAGTGTAGGATTTTCCATTTGGATCAGGATTCCAAAGACAATATGAACTGTGAGTCCTGACCCTACTCCACATTAGGACCAGCACTCCCACTTTTTTGTTTTGCTTATATTTTTCCCCAGCACCCATGGTGTGTGTGTGTGTGTGTGCGCGCGTAGGTGTGTGTGTGCGCGGGTGGGTGTGCGCGTGGGTGTGCGTGTGTGTGTGTGTGTGTGCGCGCGCAGGTGTGAGACACAAGGTGCACGAATCTTCATTCAATTTCCACCACCAGGAAGATAGGAAGACATCCCACTTTTATTTTGGCTGAATTGGTTAATTGGTGGCTTTGGGCATACTCACCATTCAATTAAAGTTGATAAGGGCTCTTGAAATGGGAGGGCCAATGGGAAGGACTTCTGAAATTGAAGAAACTGCAATTTTGCATTTCAGGTATGGAGGTCTCTTGGTGTGTTCTCTGTACAGAATAAAATTTTGACATAAAATTTAACCAGTTAACAGGTCATGTAGATGGTGGTAGTGATGGTGGGATTGTGGAAGGCTGGAGATGGGACCCTCAAACTCACACTGAGGTGGTGTCTCTCTGCTCTGTTATTGGGGGAAGGTCTAGGCTGGGTTGTGAAAGGAGGGGAAGTTGGATAAGGTGGAGGTGTGTAGTTGCAAGCTGACTAGAAATTCCACAAATCAGTGCTCTTATTTGATCATTTAAATACCTCAGCAACCTACCTGCCCAATTTCTTTCCAAAACGGCATGGGATTGGCTTGGAGTCAACAAGCTGCCATGCCAGCCAGCTGTATGAAACTACAAGCCTGCCACCCTCCCTTCTCTCACCCTTCAGTCTCCAAACACCAAGTGTTACAGTTTCTGTGATGTATTATGGCTCCAGAGATGCAGGATTTTCTCAACTATCTTCATTTAGCTTATTCAGCAATTAATAAACTTTGTGATTTTAACGTTCATGTGGAACTCTTTGATCTCTTTTCCTCTGACTACTCTGCCCTCATGGCCTCACTCAATCCCATCTTTGATATTGACTCATTAGCCACCTCCACTGTCATCTCACCTGCCAGCTTGCAAGTTCTCTCCTATTTTACAGTCTTGAACACCAATCTCTCAGCACTTCCCCTTCTTTACAACCCTATCGCTAACTCCATTACCGTTCTGTACTTAGAAAAACCTCTGCTCAGCTTTCTTACAAAAGAAAAGTGTTTCTAATCAATCTGTTTTGAATGGTGTAGTGGACAGCGAAGAGGGTTACCTCAGGTTACAACAGGATCTTGACCAGATGGGCCAGTAGGCTGAGAAGTGACAGATGGAGTTTAATTCAGATAAATGCAAGGTGCTGCATTTTGGGAAAGCAATTCTTAGCAGGACTTAAACACTTAATGGTAAGGTCGTAGGGAGTGTTGCTGAACAAAGAGACCTTGGAGTGCAGGTTCTTAGCTCCTTGAAAGTGGAGTCACAGGTAGATAGGATAGGGAAGAAGGCATTTGGTATGCTTTCCTTTATAGGTCAGAGTATTGGGCGACACGGTGGCACAGTGGTTAGCACTGCTGCCTCACAGCGCCTGAGACCCGGGTTCAATTCCCGCCTCAGGCGACTGACTGTGTGGAGTTTGCACGTTCTCCCCGTGTCTGCGTGGGTTTCCTCCGGGTGCTCCGGTTTCCTCCCACAGTCCAAAGATGTGCAGGTCAGGTGAATTGGCCATGTTAAATTGCCCGTAGTGTTAGGTAAGGGGTAAATGTAGGGGCATGGGTGGGTTGCGCTTCGGCGGGTCGGTGTGGACTTGTTGGGCCGAAGGGCCTGTTTCCACACTGTAATGTAATCTAATCTAATCTAATCTAGTATTGAGTACAGGAGTTGGGAGGTCATATTGCGGCTGTACAGGACATTGGTTAGGCCACTGTTGAAATATTGCATGTAATTCTGATATCCTTCCTATCGGAAAGATGTTGCGAAACGTGAAAGGGTTCAGAAAAGATTTACAAGGATGTTGCCAGGGTTGGAGGATTTGATCTATAGGGAGAGGCTGGACAGGCTGGGGCTGTTTCCCCTGGAGCGTTAGAGGCTGAGGGGTGACCTTATAGTGGTTTACAAAATTATGACGGGCATGGATAGGGTAAATAGGCAAAGTCTTTTCCCTGGGGTGGGGGAGTCCAGAACTAGAGGGCATAGGTTTAGGGTGAGGGTGGAAAGATATAAAAGAGACCTACAGGGCAACGTTTTCACACAGAGGGTGGTACGTGTATGGAATGAGCTGCCAGAGGAAGTGGTGGAGACTGGTACAATTGCAACATTTAAAAGACATTTGGATGGGTATGGGGGGATATGGGCCGGGTGCTGGCAGGTGGGACTAGATTGGGTTGGGATATCTGGTCAGCATGGATGAGTTGGACTGAAGTGTCTGTTTCCATGCTGTACATCTCTGACTCTATATGTTATCTCACATCTCCAGTGCAGGTAGCATTTGAACTCAGACCACCTGACTAAGAGATAGGGCACTACCAGTGCATCACAACAGCCCTTAAACTTTATTGTACCTGGTATACCCAGGCAGTCTCATATCCACGTAAGAAATAGGTTTAAATCTACTTAGCATTCAAGAGCAGACCAGATCAGGCATTTTCAAACCCCATTACCATTATAAGTACACAAATCTCATTTCCCAATTTCCTCTCCTTCTGCTTTGACAATATGTTTTGGCATTGCTCACCCTGCACTTATTAGTTCATGGATGTGGTCATTGATAGCAATGTCACTGTTTACTGCCCATCCCTAATTGCCTGGCTTGCTAATTTATTCACAGTATAATCCAATAAACATTAATTAAATGAGTTGCTAATTAATTTCCTTTTACAGGCACTTTCTGAAGGAGAAATGTTGATTTGTGCACTTGGGGAACAGCCTTTTCTTTCTCTCGTGTTCCCATAGCATTGTTAAAATCCATTAGAGCTACCAGAACAGAACAAACAATTCCAGCATTTATTTAAGAGGAGAGAATTTTAATGAAGAAAGACACATGAGTTTTTTCAGTCTGCACTGCATTGGTTTAGCAGTGCAAGGAAAGCAAGGAAACAGAATTCATATTAAAACTTTAAATTAAAGCTAAGGGTACGAATATCGAACCAAAAGGCAATGAATAGACAGCCATCCACGCTCATCCATATATGTCTGCACCTTGTGTAAATTACTTGGCTCCAGATTCACATTAGTCTTCACTTGTACTGCTCAGGATAGAAACCTCATTAACTTGACATCTAAACAGGTCATATTTTAATATCTTGTTCACACTGCATACTATTGCTTGAGTAAATTCTAGGCATGCTTTAGTACATAGATTGATCAGGCATACTTGTTTTTCAATATTCTTTCAAACTGTTTCTTTTGCTAAAGGACAGCATTTTTCCAAAAACAACTTGGCATCTTTCCCATAATTGTAGAATAAACATTATTAAAATCTAAATGGACGATATTACACTAAGAGCCTTTAGCAAAATGTTTCATAATGCTCGCAAGCAAAAATAGAAATTGCTGGAGAAGGGGAGCAGATCTGGTAGCATCCGTGGAGAGAAATTTCAGGTTTTTTTAATGTGATTTGTACTGTTATTACTGCAGGCTGTTTCAATGACCAAAACTTCATTCGCCTTCTGGTCCGTTGTTTTTAAAGTCTTCAGTTGCCAGCTGCAGTCAAGCTCTGCAATATCTAATTTACACAACATTACAAGTTTAATTCTTCCTTTCCTACCAAGGAGGGATAACTGTCAAAGTAATCCATTATGCTTGTCAATGTTCTGATTAAGACATTGAGGAGTGTTTAAACATCAACTGCACCGATGCCGTGGTGAAGATGAGGGATGCTATGGTAGTGGAATTAGGATGATCTTTGCACTGGAAAGGACATTAGGTGAGAGGATCATATCACGTCAATTAAGGCACAAAGGTATCCAACAGAAATAGAGATGAAAAACACTGCAGATACTAGAGATCTAAAATAAAAAGCAAACAAAAAAGAACTAATTCTGATGAGTGGTCAAGCTGGTATATGATTCCTGTTTTCTCTCTTTGCAGCTGAGTATTTCCACCATCTCGTATTTTATTTCAGATTGCAAACACCTTCGTTCGAGGTAAGACAGTCCTAATGTACTACACAGAGTCCGAATGTCCTAATGTAGTATATCAATGATAAAGGTAAACAACTTGAGGTGGGAACTGTAAATGAAAATCTTGTTCTTTCTAATGTTTAGTTGGAAAAAGATTGTAGCTTCTCGAAATCTAGAAGAAGCAGTCCGACAATTCAGAAGCAGCCGAGGGGCCATGAAAGATAACATAACATAAAACTGTTCCCACGTTTGTGCTCCACCTTATTAAATTCGGTTCTGAACCCTTACAAACCCTTATCCCTTCCTATCTTCTTAATATCATGCTTCATAATCCACTGAGATATCTGCACTCCTTTAGTTCTGTCCTCTTGAGCATCCTCAATTTTGATCGCTTTACCTTGGTAGCCATATTTTCAGTGGCCTAACCTCCACAAGGTCCTGCCTATATTGATCTGTCTCTTGAACTCACTTTCCTCCTTGAATACACTCCTTAAAACATATCTGTTTTACAAATCTTATATCCCTCCTATATCTCTTTATGCAACTTGTTATTACATCTTGTTTCATAATAGCTCTCTGCAGTGCTTTGGAACATTTCATTATGTTAAAGACTCTACAAAAAAACAAGCCATTGTTATTCTATTGTAGCATTGGAATTCAGCATGGAAAAATGCAGTTTACAATTTACAAAGTCTTTGGATTTTATAATAAGGTCACAGTTAGAAATCATAATCATCCTGAATAGTTGTGTAAAATTAATATAAAAAGAGATGTGGGGGTCTGTTTTGGTGAAAATTTGAAAACAGGTGTTGATCAGTCAAAGCTCTTTGAACATTGGATTTCACACAAATTTGTATGTAATTACTGATTGCCATTGTCTGAATTTGCCTGGAGGTACTAAGACAGACTCCATCATGTTTAGCACTCTAGCACTCATTAGAAGTAATTTCACTGGAGCAATATATGTGGTCTCCATTCACCCACTTAATTGGAAGCTGTAGGGTTCTTTGACTGACACACAATGGTAGATTTTAAGGTGGTTCAGAGGCTAAGGGACAGGTTGGTGAAGTTCCACTTCAAGAAGGCCAGAGGAAGAGGGAAGGCCTATAGCAGCAGAATGAAGGGCACCACTTCAACTTGCTTGTTTTCCTTACTCAGTTGTCCCTTCCTCTCACAGGTGCTCTTGCTGCTTTTGGTGTCCTCTTCTCCAAATCCTCATCCATAGCCAAGGTTGACCTCCAGAGAGATGCCCATTGTCAACACTACGTTTCCCTGGTAACTCTTGTAAGGTGTCTACTAGTGCATTCAGAACACACTATTTTTACAATGAAGTTCTCAAAGAATTGCTGAAAATATATGTTGAAAGTAATATGAAGTCTTTACCAATTTAAATATTGCAGCAAAGAGAGACACACTATTGACTTTTTCATATTTCATTCATCAGCACAAATGCAGTATGCCAACGTATCAATGACAACTAACCTTACATGAGTAGTAAGTTAATAATCACACAACACCAGGTTATAGTCCAACAGGTTTAATTGGAAGCTCTAGCTTCATCAGATGGTTGTGAGCACTGCTCCGAAAGCCAGTGATTAGGTTAGGTTAGGTTAGGTTAGGTTAGGTTAGGTTAGATTAGATTAGATTAGATTAGATTAGATTAGATTAGATTAGATTCCCTACAGGTGGAAACAGGCCCTTCGGCCCAACATGTCCACACGGACCCTCCGAAGAGTAACCCAACCAGACCCATTTCCCTCTGACTAATGCACCTAACACTATGGGCAATTTAGAATGGCCAATTCACCTGACCTGCACATCTTTGGACTGTGGGAGGAAACCAGAGCACCCGGAGGAAACCCACGCAGACACGGTGAGAATGTGCAAACCCCACACAGACAGTCGCCCGATTAAAAGGCATCTGGATGGGTACATGAATAGGAAGGGTCTGGAGGGACATGGGCCGGGTGCTGGCAGGTGGGACTAGACTGGGCCGACATCTGGTCGGCATGGACAGGCCGGGCCCAAGAGCCCATTTCCATGCTGTACATCTCTATCACCCAATGACTGCGGTTCTCTGTAATACATACAGGAAGTGATATCCTCTGCAAGAGACACAGGAACCAGTGTTCTCTATAATATGCACAGAAGCTGCTATTCTGTATGACATTGACAAGTTCTTCTCTTCTCGTTCATATACAAAGGGATTACTGTTCTGTTTCATATACACGCAGACTGCATTTCACTTTAATATTAACTGTGCTTCCAAATAAACCTGTTGGACTATAACCTGGTATTGTGTGATGTTTAATTTTGTACACCCCAATCCAACACTGGCATCTCCAAATCATGAGAAATAAGTTGGAAAGCTGACTGACTGGCTAGGCTGTGGCCATGGAAAAAGCAAAGTGGAACTAAAAGCACTATTAGTTACACTTAGCAAATTTAAGATCATGAATCAAGCTTATAACATGGCTCATTTATGATTAAACAAATAAAACCAAAGAACTGCAGATACTAGAAATCAGAAACCAAAACAGACAGCACTGGAAAAACACGGTAGATCTGGCAGCATCTGTGGAGAGAAAGCAAAGTTAATAGTTCAGGTCCAGTGAAGCTTCTTCAGTTCTGATTTATGTTTGTTAGAATTGACATATATTTATATGGGACCCATTCTATGCAGCAATAGGAATACATTGAGCTTGTGGAGTGTATAGTTCGCCGTCACTTTCTCCAGGGCAATGCAATCAGCCAACCAATCAGCATTGTTTTCTCCTGTAGTATAAATTGTTATGCTAATTGAAAATTTGGCATTCTTGTGTTCATCTTGATGATTGCAAGATTAAAAACCTCGGCAGCAAGACTTCCCTGTCAGCAGCATTCAGATTCGGACCACTACGTGACCCCCTGGATTTCTTAAGATGTATGCTATTCTCAATTAAATGAACTTGGATATTTCCATATGGTTTCAAAAATTGGGACAAGAACCCTTCTTTGTGTGAGGAATCCTTTCTTTACTAATTTTTTTTTTAATCATCCAGCATAAATTGCACACCATGCATTTTTAATTTCTAGATATTTAAACTCTAAAAGATATTTTAAAGTATTGTAGATATGCACTTAAATAAAAGCCAGCAAGCCAGATAATGAGAAATTATTTCAAGTTCTAGTTTGACAGACTGTGGGAAGAAAAGAGACTCCTCCCATAACACAAAAAAACCGTTGATCAGCTAATTCTGTGTCCTAATTTCACATAACAGCTTGCATTATATAATGTGTTATACAGAAGAGTTACTTCACAACAATCTAAGATTAAAAAATGCCCCCAACAGAAGTAGAGAGAATGAAGGAAAGGTGAACAAAATACTTGGTTGCAGACGTCGGTTTTAAAAAAGGATCTGAAAATGAGGAGAGAGGGATAGGTGCAGCTATTTAGTGACAGAAACTTCCAAAATATGTGGTATAGTTACCAATGATGGGTGAGGTATAAGATCATATGACTGAATGAGGGAAACATTCCAATTGGATTTTGTTTAAGTTTACTGCCAGGAATTAAATATCCTTTCATAATCCATGACGTAGTGGAATAGAAATTTAGAATTTGCTTTATTCATTTTTCTGGCCACACAACAGATACCAATATCTGGGTTCAAGACCCAGTCAATTCTAACAGAATGCATCTACTGTACTGGCCTTGGCACTAATTCAGGATTCTGATGCAATCTGAAAGTAATGTGGATTGTCATGGTTGCTTGTGTTATCTACAGCTAACAAGTGAGGTGCTTTGATTCCTTTTCCAAGAGGATATCATTCAGGCTTATTTACATGTAAAGCAACATCCTTAGCCTAGAGTAATGAAATTCTAGCCCTTGGCTCAGTTCATTACAGTGCAGAAATAGAAACTTCTGCCCATCATGTCTGCACCAACATTACTATCACTAAAAGTGTGTTAATCCCAATTTTCTGCACTTGCCCCATATCTTTGAATGTTATGCTATTTCAAGTGCTCATCCAAATATGTTTAAAGGATGTAAGGTTTCCAGCCTCCACTACCTTTCCAGGCAATATATTCCGGATTCCCACTGAGTGAAAAGGTTTTTTTTTCCCAAATCCCCTCTGAATTTGCTGTCACTTACCTGAAAACTGTGCACTCTTATGACTGACTTCTCAAACAAAGAGAACAGCTGCTGTCTATTCACCCTGTCCATACTCCTCATAATCTTATACACCTCAATTATGTTCCCCCCTCAGTCTTTGTTCCCCTAAAGAAAACAATTGAAGCCTATCTAATCTCCCCTTCTAGCTCAATTTCTCCATCTCAGGCAACATTAGATTAGATTCCCTACTGTGGAAACAGGCCTTTCGGCCCAACAAGTCCACACCGACCCTCCAAAGAGTGACCCCATTTCCCTCTGACTAATGCACCTAACACTATGGGCAAAATTTTGAATGGCCAATTCACCTGACGTATACATCTTTGGTCTGTGGGAGGAAACTAGGGCAAGCCCAGGCAGACACAGGGAGAACAGGCAAACTCCACACAGACACTCGCCCAAGGCTAGGATTGAACTGGGTCCCTGGTGCTGTGAGGCAGCAGTGCTAACCACTGAGCCACCATGCTACCCCAAAATCTTGATGAATCTCCTTCTTAAAGTGACACTGCTTTTAAATCGATAGTAGAACGTCCTATTATTCTAAAGTTAAATCTTAAGCAGTAAAAGTGAAATAAAAATTATTGCACAGACATAAGGATTATAAAATTTGAGTTTAAAGCTTTAATATTTCATAAAACCTTTTGGTTGTTTGACAACTCTTCAAGATTATTGTTATAGTGTAATCTTCTGTGAATTTCATCCTCGGTTTTGCTTGGCATGTAGACATGCAAAATCAATATATTGTGATGAAAAATCTATAATATATTATATTTTGGGGCTCAGATTTGAATAGAGGAAGATGGATATTGGTCAGTTGATGGATATTGAAGTCATGCCTCTAAACAAAGCACAAAATGACTTGAATCAGTGACTTCTGGGTTTTGAATCTTGCCTGCTGTTCCTCCCTGTGGGTCTGCGAGTTTGACTTTTCTTTGGAAAGAAGAGTCTTACTGCAGCACACTACGTTGTGGCTCCTTTTGCTTGAGCATTTCATGAGAGTTTGTTTTACTTCCTTTCCTGTGGAACCAGAAGAAGAAGCAGTATTGCTCCCGTCAGTAGAATGAGTTCACGTCAGCCCACGACAGCACCACTGACATCCTCTTTCCCAGTGTTTGTCTCTCACATCAAATTTCCAATCAGAGCCGGGGCCTGTTGCTCGTGAGACAGATGACTCTGTTTGACGTCAAGTAAGCTGACTCTGGAGACACAGCAGAAGTCGGCTGCTCACCTCCTACTATTGAGATGTGGCTGGGTCCTAATTTCACATAAGCTTTGTTTGGAATGCATTTTAATTTCTCGCCAAAAAACAAGCTCCAGTAAAGTTCAAACCCATTAGCATTGAGTATGTTTCAAGCACAATTTTCTTCTCTCCTTTCATAAAGAAGCTAGCTCATATTGAGAATCAGTTCACCATTAGTAGTTGCCAAAGCAACAATTCTTCATGTGCAATTCTCATCAATAAATATCAGGGGTCTATTCAAGTATGCAAGCATCACAGGTAAACATGATCCTGTCCTCATCAAACAGTGTACAAACACATATAATCTGACAGCATCACTGAATAATGGTAAGAAGGGGAAAACCTGGCAGATGAGTAGTCCTCCTAAGGCCAGGATCATTAAGATCAAATGTACCCTTGGCTACTATTAGTTAAGATCAAGTCTGGAATCTTGCTGATAGTATTGCTTTGTGCAATATACCAACTAACATATTTCACTACTCTAAGAAGTTTTGTAGAGCTTAACTTTTCAATCAATTCTTTTCCAAGCCATCAGAGACCTAACCTATTTGATATGAAGTTGGAGCAAGAAACAAGAATTTCTGTGCTGTTGTCTGAATAGAACAACACGGTTGTACTGAGAGTAAGAAACTTTAAAGTAAACCAGATCGTCTATGTTTGTAGAATTTCCTCACCGTGTAATTTAATTACTAGTAGTACAAAGCCAATTTCTAATGCCTGCACAATATTGCAAGTTTCTAATTTCAGTATAATTTTGCTTCAGATTGGAAAACTATTTATTTAGTATACACTATATAGGACCATGTGCTTGTATTGTTCTGAAATTAATGTTACCTCAGACATCTGACGAGACTGAATTTAATTCACTATCCAAACTATTCGACTTGTTCTCTCCTTCTGATGCAGAAATATTATTCATGTGCAGATCTTTACTGTACAAAATATTTAAGATTCTTCCATCATAGTGTTTGTTCCATCATGTCACAACTGATATTCTGTTTTACTTCATTCCTCAGCTTCTTCCTCATGCTCTTTGCTCGTTTTAAAACTGATATAAAAGAATTCGTAAAATTCATAAAAAGAAATTTATAATTTTTTCTAAATTATAAGGTTTTTTTGGCAAAAGGCATACTAATCCAATAGAATAGAATAAATTGGCAGGCAATCTATTTTCAAATCATTCCTGAGATGTGCATTTATCATCCATCCCTGGTCACCCCTGAGATGGTGATGGTGTGGGTTCTTTTTGCACTGCTGCAATCTATTTGAGATACTCTCACAATATTGTTATGTAATGAACTTTGATCAAGGAAACATTGAAGAAATGGTAATATATGTTCAAGCTAACATGGTTCATGTCATAGAGGGAACTCTAGAAGTGATCCAGTGTTTCTCCTGCCCTTGTCCTGGATCTGTTAAGACTGCTCTGAAAAAAGCTATCAATATTCAACGATCAATACAGTGATCAATATCAGAAAGTGGCTCACTAACACCAGCGCTTCACCAGAGGCTCACTGATGATGTTACTTAGTATGGTGATGTAATGATAGTGGTTATAAAGAACAGTTAATTAGCCCTCCTCAACATGAAATACATTGTTGGTGAAGGGAAAGCATGTCATCACAGGATGAAGTATATCTACATTAAAAGCGAGAATAGCTGACATCCATATGAGATTGTTCAATGCAGTAGGAAAAATGTTCCCTGCATTCTTTAAAAATAGAGTCATGGGATATTTTATATTTAGCCAGGCAGATATATAGGGCCTTGGAATAACATCTTATCCAAAAGACTGAACATCCAACAGTGCAGCACTACTTCATTACTGTCCAGGTAGTTCTTCTATAATGTGATGGTTGCATTCTTGTATTGTAGAAAAATTTAGAAACAGCGCTTAAAGTATTGGCGATGTTATTGTGTTAGAACTGACATACGCTTTGAAAGTTCGCACTTCAGAAACAGTGTCCCCAATTCGTCAATCGCATTATAGCGAATTTGCATTAACAATATGCGCGTTATAGCAGAACGACCTGTACTGGAGTCCTCCCATCAAATTTGTACACCTAGAATGGAACTCGAACCTGGAACCATGTAGCTCAGTGGCAAGAATTCTACCATTGGAGCTGCAGCTAATACATAATAGCTTCATGAATAGAAAAATGCAAATGAAAGCTCCTTGATAATGTGGCCTAAGGCTCAGCCTTCAAAGAACGTTCACCATGGTAAACGGGTTTTTCGAATGGAAGTTCTCTTATTTCTGTTAAGTGTCAATGTTTCATATCAAAATCCTTGTGCCTGCATCATGGAGGTTGTCGGTAGAGTCTAATCTAATAGATACAAAGTTGTTTTAACCATTATTTTGAAAGTACTTGTTGTTCTGGGTTTCAGTAAATCCTAAAACATGTTCTGTACTATCCGTAATGACTGGTTAGGAGGGGGAGAAACAGCACATGTAAAAGAAATTAGTTTTTTCTAAATAGAAAGCCTTGTACAGTAGGATAGATTAAAATGTAAACAATAATCTTGTTTTCCTCTGTTTGAAAATTTTGAAAACATTTAGAAAGGGTTAAATAATGTTCTGAAATATTTGTAGAAGTTATTTGAGCCGATAAAAATAGCAAAAAAAAAAATGAAGGCATCCATCATTTAATCTGTGATTGGGGAGGAAGTGTGAGACGTTTAAAATCATTTCCCCTTAGAGAATGAATGATGAGCAAGTATGAGAGGGATATGAGGTTTCAACACAATGTAACATGTGAAAGGCAAAGCTTTTTCACACATGTAAAGTAACTGGAAGAAACAACTGCTCACTATTTAATTGAATCGTGTTATTCACAGTAGAGTGTGAATTTAGGGTATTTGCAGAATCGTGGACAAAGGACAGAATAATCTATAGAACACCAAATAATTATCCAGGAGCAAGACAGCTGAGAGAACAAGAGTTGACAGTAGCAGCACAGATTTGTAGGTCAGCTGAAAACATAACAGTCTAAGCAGTGAGGAAAATCAACACATTTAGGCACCACTCAAGTGGGAGATGAAGAAATAAGAAATTGATAAATGGAAATGTCTATACAACCACCACAGTCCAGAATGATAATGAAATTAACATCGGTACACATCCATGGCCAAGTGAAATTCCTGGAGGTTAAAGATTTTGAGAATTTAAACATTGCATTTTCCTTTGATTTAGACATTTCTTTGGGGATGCTAAATTGAAAAAAATCTGCAGTAATATCTATCACCTTAATTGCCAAAACAATATTTTACCTTCCAAAAGTGTACCATTATCTTTTATTGTTCCCCTGGAGTTATCCCTCCCAAGTTTCCTAGAACCCCACCCCAATAGTCATGCACATTTTTGCTGCCATTCTGCCGGTGTCTGCATGAGTACCAGACTTTGTTTCTGAGACATTTGTTTCACTGGTGAAGCTAAAGGTAAGCCTTTCTATGTGTACATACTTATTTTAGCACTATGAAGCTCTGGGTCATGTTTTGAGACTTCCACTTCCTGTTTTGTCCTTGCAAAAGCATAGTTGTCAATTGAATTTGTCTGATGGATGAAGATATGGATGGATGAAGATATGGAAGCATTATTGAAGATGCTCGCTTGTGATGCCCAAACATATCAGAGTTTACTTTACAAAAGACTTTATATTCTTCCGCACATTAGTGTTTTGGAAAACTACATATTTTCTCTTGAGGCTAATATATAGATATGCCAGTAGCTGCAACCAAGCCATAGTGGAAGGTCCCAATTTTGTATGGTTCCAAATCGGATGGTCCACATTGTTAAACTACTAGATGAGGAGAGATTAGCTTTTCCCCTTGATTATTTAGCCACCTCCTCTGTTGGTTTTAACAATTTGGAAAGGATCCCCCTCACTCATAGATACCGTTCCCCTAAACATAAATGAACTTGTGTTTTAAAAGGAGTCAATTTAGCCAGGCTTTCTTAAAATATCAAGAAAGAATAAGTTTATTAATGTGAGAGGAAATACTAATGCAACATATGTACGCGGTGTTATAAAGAGGTGAGTCCAAAAAGATAAGAATACAAGAAAATGAATCAGCCTCTCAGTTGTCATGAAGAGCAGATCCAAAAACAACACAGTCATTATTGGATGTACCAGTTTTGTTGAATTTTGCACTTGAGCAGTTCATTTTAAGATTCTTAGTTCTATAGGTTAATTGAAATTCCTCTGCCCTGATTCAGTTTGAGCTGCAGCAGTGAGGGTGAGTGAGTTTTATTTTACCTGTAGTGCAGGGGTCTCAGAAGGTTATTCTTAAAGTCTGGCCATCAGAACACCCCATTCTACTCACCAGGACATTCATCCAATAACACACGCAAAGACAAGTTGCAGTTAGTTTTTAATCCCTTTTTCTTTTTTATTCCTGGAGGGCAAAACAGACATGTCTAGAAGAGCTGGCTATAACATTAGCAAATTTGCTGATGATACAAAGCTGGGTGGCAGGGTGAACTGTGAGGAGGATGTTAGGAGATCACAGGGTAACCTGGACAGGTTAGGTGAGTGGGCAGATGCATGGCAGATGCAGTTTAATGTGGATAAATGTATGGTTATCCACTTTGGTGGCAAGAACAGGAAGGCAGATTACTACCTAAATGGAATTAATTTAGGTGGAATGTGGGCATTACTGACTAGACCAGCATTTGTTGCACATTCTTAATTGCCCAGAGTGTACTTAAGAGTTGACCACATTTCTGCAGGTCTGGAGTCACATGTAGGGCAAAGCTGAAAAAATGATGCAATTTTCCTTTTCTTTAGTGAGCTACATGGATTTTTCCAAAAATCGATAATGGTTTAATGATCATTACTGGGCTCTTATTTCCAGATTATTATTGAATTCAAATCCTATCAGCTGCCATGGCAGGATTTGAACCCGAGTCACAAGAACATTGCTTGGATCTCTGGTTTAACAGTATAGCGATAATACCAGTAATCATTTAAGAAAGAGTTGGATAGAGCTCTCAAGGATAGTGGAATCATGGGTTATGGAGATAAGGCAGGAACAGGATACTGATTAAGGATGATCAGCCATGATCATATTGAATGGTGGTGCAGGCTCGAAGGGCAGAATGGCCTACTCCTGCACCTATTGTCTATTATCTGCTGAGAGAGGGATTAGTCAGCACCTCCTTTTGTTAAGTACAGCGGCATGGTGGCTTAGTGGTTAGCTCTGCTGCCTCACAGTGCCAAGGATCCAGTTCACTGCCAGCCTTGGATGAGCAGGCAGGTGGGACTAGTTTAGTTTGGGATTATACTCAGCATGGACCAGTTGGACCGAAGGGTCTGTTCATGTGCTGTATGACTCTATGACTATCTGTGTGGAGTTTGCACGTTCTCTGTGTCTGCACAGGTTTCTGCCGGGTGCTCCAGTTTCTTCCCACAGTTGAAAGATGTGCAGATTAGGTAGATTAACTATGTTTTAACATAGATATGTGAAGAGAAAAAGTCTGGTGAAGATAAATGTAGGTCCCTTAGAGTTAGAATCGGGTGAATTCATAAAGGACAATAAAGAGATGGCAGACCAGTTAAACAAATACTTTGGATCTGTCTTCACTATGGAGCTATGATTTGGAGATGCCAATGTTCGACTAGCGTGGACAAGGTCAGAAGTCACATGACACCAGTCACAAAATATTTTCGGAGCTCTGCTCCTTCGCCAGGTGATTGATTCATGTTCCCTTACTTAGGCAAACATCAATGTCTGCTTTAGATTTGGGGATGTAATTTAGTAACATTCCCTTAACAATCATAATCTTACAATCCATCAATTAGGCAATCAGCCAGATTTAGAGTGTACTAATTAAAACTCTCCTGAATGTACTTTATGTGCTGAGGTTAAGGTGTTGAATATAAAGTTGTTTAAACCTAATCAAAATACCATCTTGGATTTCTGTGCACCCTGTAAATTCGAGCATTTTACCAACTTCAGAGAGGCAATACAATATTCCCCTTCTCCAGATGAATAATTCTTATGAACTTTTCAAGATAAACTGTCAAATTCCTTTGGATTTTTGTCAGATTATGTTTTATGCTGTGAATTTTAATGGATTACAAAACAAGTTAATTTTATAGGTAACTGAGGACAGGTCTGTGATATCAACACTGTTTCTGTTTCCATCTCTGTTTCTATACCACTTGACCTGCTGGGTGTTTCTAACATTTTCTGTTTCCATTTCAGATTTCCAGCAACTGCAATATTTGCTTTTGTCTAAATTAAACTTAATAAGAATCACATTTTTTCCCATCACTGTCCACTGGAATTCATCTTGTTTCCATCTCATTTCTTATATGTTATATGCAAAGTATAAAGGAGCAAGGGCAGTGTGGAAGTTACCCATAATAAATTACCCAATCCAAAAATAGAAAGTTCTGGAGAAACCCACCAGGTCTGGCAGCATCTGTGATGGGAGAAACAAAGTTAATGTTTCAAGTCCTAGGATTCCTAGCATTAACTTCATTTTCTCCAGCATTTTGTTTTTTCAGATATCTTCAGCATCTGCAGTAGTTTGCTTTTATTTCATAATAGAACCATACAAGATGATTGCTATAAGTACATTTTTGTGCAGAACTAGGGAGGGGGCTGCTTTGTTGATATGATTCTGACCCAATGCAGAAAAATGTTATTGAAATGATAATACAAGAATGGAAAAGTCCTGAAGCAAATAATTCTGGCCATAAGAATACAATGACAAACAAATGAATAAACATATCCTCACTAGCTTTATCAACTGTGCTCTTTTTCCTTAAATCTTGCAAGTTAATTTGGCCTGCAGATCAACAAGAGAAGATGTAGATCATCACTATGGAAGCAGTCTTTCTGGCAAAGAATCAGTCAAACTTGGCAGGAAAGATTCACTGGCATTAAAAGGACAATAACCTTTCTGTTGAACTGAAGCATTAGGATTTATGAAGTGAAAATGGGTCAGAGTAGAACAGCATTTTCTAGCATTGTCAGAAAGTTTGAAGGAGAGATCAACTCTAATTGAAACTAATGGTCCACTTACCATTCTACACAACTTGACATCAATGGTGCAAGAAACTACAGATAAAATCATTGGCCTTTTGAAGATCAGGGCTCAATCATTTAAGTTTTGTTTTTGCATTTGTGGGCCCAATTCTGCCAGGATTCCCTTGTTGCATACTTTGCTGTGGTGAGAGGTTTCCAAGTGTCAATATGACTGTGGTGAACACCTTTATGATCTACCTGTTGCTTTAGTAGCTTTCTGTTGTAAATACAACTATGGTCAGGAGTTCCCTTCCTGTCAGGGCTAAGGAATTCTCATAGTCAATTTTGATATGGTCATGATTTCTTCTTGACTTCCAGTAAATTTTGTTTTGTGCAGACTGTTTTTTTGCCAACAATTTTTTCACAGATTTTTTTTGAAGATTGATTTAAACCGCTAAAGATACAAAAACATATTTAAACATTAGTTGAAGCCAAAGAAATATTTTATATTCCAGCACACAACAATGAAATGTTCAGTAATTGGATAAGACATATTGTTCTGCCTCATTGAGGCTGCAAGTGGAAATCAAGCTACACTATTCCCTGAGACTTCACAAAAGTTAAAGATATTTAAAAAGTGGACACAATTCCCAAGTGTATCTGTCTTCTGGACCCAGAGTGATAAAAAGCATAGATGAAGACTCTTTTAAAAAGAATATTTAACAAGAATTCCTATTTATTACAATTAAATCAATTCTAATTATTGGTAAATAATTATCACCGATTGGTAAATAATTACTATCTAAAACTCTAACACCCTTCTAAACACCTCTCTTTACATACTTCCAGACAGAGATCACTAAGATACAAAACAAACATGGGTTTTACAGGTACAGGGAAAGACTGAGAGTGCAGTTCATTCGTCCCCGTTCTCCGGGTTTGCCAGAATGATCCTGTCAGCTTGTCAAGATTTGCTTCTCCTCAATCTTCCTTCTCTGGGTGTTTTCACTTGCTTGCAGGAACACAAGGTGACTGGTTGACAATTATAAAGTCTCTGACTTATTGGTTAATTAATAAGGCAAAATAAACTACCTTCTTTTGGCGTGAGATGTTTGAAACAGCAGAACAAAGGACAGCATCTTCCATTCCAGAGGTCCAACAGTTGCTGACCAAAACTTCATACTCACAAGCTGTTAAACTACCTGGAAGCAAATCACATAGTTGTTGGCAGGCAAATTCCATTTAACATGGTAATAATGCCCCACAATACAACAGAGCATATATACTATATGAAAATGGGACTTCATCTCCACAAGGACTATATGATGATCATTCTTACCAAGATTGTCATGGACTGATATGTCTGCAGTGAGTAGATTGGTGAGGATGAGGTCAAGTATGTTTTGGTTGCCTTGTGATCTATCATTGACCCTTTTAGACTTCATCAGCTCAGTTGCTAATGTTGCTGCCAAACCACCCTTGCTAATTTGACAAAGAAGTCACAGAAACATAGAATTTTGCAAAGTGGAAGGAGGCCATTCCATACATCGTGTCTTCTGAAAGAACTACCCAGTTGGTCCTGCTCTTCAGCCTCTATCTCAATAGCCCTCTAACTTCATCACTTTCAAATGTATATCTACCTTTCTTTTGAAACCTCCTATGGAATCCACCATCAGTGGCATTCTCCCATGCAGTGCATTCCAAATCTTAACAACTCTCTGAGTAAAGAAGTTTCTCTTCATCTCAATCCTAGTGCTCTTGCTGGCAATCTTGAAATTGTTACCCTTAGTTAATGACATACCAACTGGAGCAAGTAGAATATCTTTCTTTACTCTTCAAAATTATAAACAATTTTGACATACCTCAATAAGGTAATCTCTTAATCCTCACTAGTCCAAGGAGAATGATGTCTCTAATCTTTCCTAATATTTTGTGATGATACCATGGCTTTAAGAGGTGTATTTTGTCCTTTTTTTTAAGAAGAAAGTTTGAAACAGAGATGACGAGCAGTCTGTTTAAAACCAATAAACAGCTTGGAGTTTTTAAAATTTGAAATAATATAGAGGCAGCCTGAGTGGGTGGGGTCAAGCTCCCACAAACCAGGATTTGTAGTTTTAGCTTTCAGCAGTTGAAGCTGGATGTTGAAACTCTTATTCCTCTCTCCATTACAGCTAAAAACTGGGGTTCTCTTCCTGCTGCTACAAATGCATGTGAAACAATCTGTTTTGCTGAATTTGTCTTTGTAAATGTGTTTGTAGGTGTGTTTCGGGAATGCTGCTATAATGCAACAGTTGATTGCTAGTGGTTAAAATACCTATTATTTTGTTAAGCATTTCGGTAGAGTTGCAGTAAAGCCAATTCTTTTTCTTTGTCTGTATTTAAACTGTGGTATACAAATAAAGCGTGTTTTGCTTGAAGTCAACTAATTTAACTAATCCAATTGCATCTGGAACACAAAATTTGACACAATTTTAAAATAAGATAAAGTTACGGTCTAGGCTATCTTCTTACTATATTTTGAGTGGATTCAGTCTGGCCCAAACAATTTAAATCCATCATTCTTGGTATCATTCCAGTAAATCTCTCTTGAACTCTACCTAGCGCTTTAACACCCTTCCTTAAATAAGGCACCTAGAACTGAACACAAAATTCCAAATGTGGCCTGACCAATGATTTGTAGAGGTGCTGCATCACTTCCTTGGTTTTATATGCTATGCCTTGATTCATAAACCCCAGGATCCTGGAAACCTTCTTATAAACTATTTCAACTTGCTTGCCCACCATCAGAGAATTATGCATGTGAACCCCAAGGTCCATCTGCTCCTGTGTTCTCCTCAAAGTGCATCAATGAGCCTATATTGTCTCAGTGACTTTTGAGAAGATTTGTAGCTCAGGTTGATAATAAGTTAGCTCGCTGAGATTGAAGGTTTGTTTTCAGATGTTTTGTCACCATACTCAGTAACATCATCATTGAGAGTCTCTGGTTAAGTGTGATGGTATATCCCGCCTCTCTGTTTATAGGTCTTGGTTTCTTAAGGTGGGTGATGTCATTTTCGGTTCTTTTTTTCTCAGGGGAAGGTAGATAGCATATAAATTGATGTGTTTATTGATGGAGTTCTGGTTAGAATGCCATGCCTCTAAGAATTCTCGTGCCTAACTTTATTTCACCTGTCCTAGGATGTGTGTGTTGTCCCAGTCAAAGTGGTGCTCTTCTTTGTATTTTTGGAAATTAGTGATTGTGAGTTGTGTTTTTTGGTGGCCAGTTGGTGTTCATTTATCCTGGTGGCAGGCTTACTGCTAGTTTGCCCGATGTAGTGTATTTTACAGTTCTTGCATGGCATATTGTAAATAGTTTTGCTGGTGATATCTAATGGATCCTTTAGGTTTATTAGTCACTGTTAAGTGTGTTGAGAGGTTTGTGGGCTACCATGATGCCAAGGGGTCTGAGTAGTCTGGAATTCATTTCTGATATGTCTTAGATGCAAGGTAATCTGGCTATAGTTCTTGGTTGCAACATGTACCTTTATTGTCTCTCCATGTTTCTTCTACCAAAATGCAATACGTTATATTTCTCGGCATTATTTTTCTCGAAGTGCATATTTACCTTATCCTGTATTATGCCCTCCATCAGTTTCCTCACCATTGATGTCAAGCTGACAGGTCTATATTTGATTTGATTTATTGTTGTCACATGTACTAAGATAGAGTAAAAAGTATTGTTTTGAGTGCTAACCAAACAAATCATAACTTACATAAGTAGATCAGGGTAATAGAACAGAATGCAGAATATAGTGTGGCAGCTACAGAGAAAGTGCAGGCAAAGGTCAGCTCGAATATAAGAAAGGTCTGTTCATAAATCTGATAACAGCAGGGTCGATGCTGTTCTTGAATTTGTTGGTAAATGGTTTTTATATCTTCTGCCTGATAGAGGGTTAGAAGAGAGTATAACTGGTGTTTCCTGGTGTCATATTTTCATTCCTCCAGTTCCCCAGGACTAACCATCTCTGTGTTCAGAAAGGCTTGGAAAATTTCTGCCAATGGCTCCATGATTTTCTCCCTTAAATTCTCTCGGATACATCCCGTCTGGGGCTGGTGACTTCTCTGCCGGAGTGCTGCCAGCCTTTTTAGCATCTTTTTTTATCTAACACTATGTTGTTCAGTTGCTCAACACCCACCTTTTCAACTAGTTAAACATCTCAGATACATTTAGTGCCCTTGCCATCCTCAGTTCTTCCAAATAAGGGTTGAACAGTACTTTTTTTAAAAAATTAATTCATTCAGCAGTAAGCTTTCTAGCCATGATTGATTTGGTGTCATGAGACCTCATGGGGTCTGAGTTAATGTTAAGGCCTCCCTCCCACATTATAGCATCATACTGCCATGTCTGATGGGTCTGTCCTGCAAATGGGACAGAACATACCCAGGGATGATGATGTTCGTGTCTGATACATTGTATTTCAGGTATGATCCCATGAGAATGATTATATCAGGCTGTTGCTTGATTAGTCTATGACACAGATCACCCAATTTTGACAATAAATACTAATTTTAAGAAACAGTGTTTTCATGGTTGACAGGATTCAGTTTGCTGTTTTCATTTCTGGTGTTGAGGCCGATGCTGGGTTGTCCATGTGGTTTCATTACTGTAAGACTTTTTAGAGGTTGATACAATTAATTGACTTGCTGGGCCACTTTAGAGGGCAGATATGAGGCAACTATTGTGGCTCTGGAGTCACATATAAGTGAGATTGGATTAGGATGGTAGACTTACTTTCCCGAACTATATTAATGAACAATCAGCAATGGTTTTATGGTCAATGCTACGTGGACTTCAAACCCTGTTCTATTACCTCAGTCTTCGCAATTACTAGGTCAATAATAATAAAATGATACCATTATGTTTGGAATGAAAGGAGGCAACTTTCAAAATCAGATTCAAATTCAAAAACCAATATACACTTCCATTTTCCATGCTGATAGTAAATAGTAATTAAGTGTACATTATTTGCTAGAAAACTGGAATGAAGGGACTTTATGTGCAATTGATTGAGAGCATTGTGATTAGCACAACACTTCAGTTAAGACAAAAGGTGTGGGAGTTGTTTAGTTTCCAACAGGATTGTCTTGCGGAAATTCATATGAAAATTTCCTCTCTCTAAATCTCATTGGCAGCCTTCTGTCATGTCAGATGATGAGTTGTGCCTAGGGGGTCAACTCTGTGTTAAACATTGCCTGGTCTGGTTCAGGAGCTTCACTCCAACGTGGCAATTTTTGCCACATTGACTACACATAAAGATAGCAGGCTGAAAAAGTGCAGAATTTGATGGGCTTTCTCAGGTTTTCTCAGACAGCAGAGCTTTGCATTTTACTTCACCTCTTCCAAAGGCCCAGAGGCAGCCTTCAGAGGTCACTGCCATCAGCTATCTTAGTCAATATTCATCATCTTCCTAGCTCACTTGCGGGTGTCTTTGTTGGAGAAGTAAGCACTTGTAGCAGATTATGACCCATTGTGAATATCATTGTACCGAATGTCCCTGGATATATGGCAATCAGCACAGACGTCATCACTTAGTAATGAATCTGATATGAAATAGAATTGGGAAATCAAATCAAGAAAGACATATCACTGGATAGGTGGTTTCAGTCTCTCAATCTTCCATTTTGAAATTCCCATCTCAGTTAACAGTTCATTTGTGATTGTAATAATAGCTCTTTAATTTTGAATGGAACTTCTGTCTTGTGACCTGATGTGCTCTGAAGGCTATTTTAAAAACAGGCAAATCTGTTCACCTGAAATGTATATCTTTAATTCAGGCGCAGGCTGTCAATGATTGGATCTATTAGAGGAGCATTCATTTTAATGAACAATGTGTCTGAATTGTCCTTCAGTGTTCCTGAAGGCAAACTCCAGGCCAAAGTGCGAACCTTGTGTCACACGGAGGATGGGCTTGTAATCTTCAGATAATGCTCATGGTAGATAGTGAAATTTATGTTCAATTTTAAAAAAAGAACAACATAACAGTTATTACAACCAGACCCAAAGCAATGTGGCTGACTTGTAACTGCTCTTTGAATTGACCCAGCAAGACACTCAGATCAAGGGGAGTTTAGGGCTGGGAAATAAATGCTGTCTCAGCTATTGGCATCCACAACCCATGAACAAATATTTTAAAACTTCCTTGAGTCTCTCTGAATGGTTTGACCTGAATGTACATAGCAAAGCTTGTGAATGATATATTCTAACTATCTCAGAATGTATTAAATTCTATCTTGTGTGCTATGCATTTATAATCAATACATATGTAATCTGAGCTCTACAATGCACTAGCTATTAAGCATGATTTCCATTGTAGTTTCATAAATGAGGTTATTTTGATGTGAGGAAAGAAAAGTATCAGATACCTTGCCCAACCTCAGATTGTCGCTTTGCAGTTATTTAAGTACTATTAATTATTCAACATTGTCACTGTTGTAATGTAAGTAATACAACAGGGAATTTGTGGTCAAGTAAGGTTCAACTAGCAACAATGCAATACCAGATCATTTGTTTTAGAAATGTTACTTAGTGAATTCCCCTGCTTTGTTACACCCATTGAGAAGTTTTAGATCTGAAACTGAAAAATTACATCCCCGACAGTGCAGTAGTTCATCAATATGTGCTCAGGTTTCCACTGTTCTACTAGAGTTCACAACCTTCTTGCTCAAAGGTACAAGTATAACTAACTGATCTACACCTGAAACAATGGAATTGTTATCAGAATTTAACATTATGGGGTGTAAATTACACCATTTTTCTGGGATTTCTGTGACCCTGCCATTAAAGTTATACTAAAGAGGAGATCATCCCACCCCCTTGGAAGTACAGCCCATTATATACAGCCCTGCATTGTTCAGGTCTTCAAAGATTCAAAATTGTTTTCAATTAATATTGGAGAATTTCCATTATTAATATGACAGCAGTTGCCATTTGTTTCCCCACTGTGACCCCATTTTGCGGTTTGAGAATTATTGTTTCTGTGAGGTGGGGAGAGAGACCTTCAAGAATAAGGACTTTCCTGTGTAAGTGGGGTCTCTCAGTTAGTGAGAAATGCAGTCATTATGACACAACCTTGGCAGTTTGCAAATCCAAAATTTCAGCTGCAATTCCCTTTGGGGTTCAGACTCTCACTTCAGGGAATCCCAGTTGAGAACGTTTGTGACATTTCACATATTCCTGACTCTCTGAATTTACCTTCCTTTTTCTAAAAACTGACTTGATTTTATTTCAGTGAAGGGGCTGGTGGGCAGGAGTAGGATAAAGTACACCTTAAGAAGCCTCATTCTCTTACCCTGAGAAAATTTTTGTGTGATGCGCTGGTTACCCAGTGCATTAAACACTAAAACCAGATGTGTCGTTGTTCATCTGATATTGTATTCTATTCATGGAAGCCCGCCTTCTTGGTCATTTCAGGGCCACAACTTGTTTCAATGCCCTAGGGAAGGGAGGAGAAAATTGGCTTGGGTCCCTTCTCCAGATCGTTATCCAGTAATCCCATGCTGGAGTGTATATGTGTGGACGTGTGAATTGGGCTTCGCTGTGTTTTGTCCTTCGGTTAAAAAGACTGTTAATAACCTACTGTCTGGGCTGAACAATGGCTGCTCACAGGAAATACAAGGAGTGACTGGCGTCCATCAGGCTGCATCCAATCATTTTATCTGGAGAGGAGAGAGACTGAAGCTAAACTATTTGAGAAATTGTTACAAAAGAAACTTGCAATTTCACTCAACTTTTCACAATTTCCTTGAGTTGATATCACACAATTTTGTTGAAGATTGAATTAGAAGTGCCTGATAACTGACATGGAAGTGACCAAGATGAGAGTGTTTCATTCCTGATATACATCCCTGAAGTGAAAAGAATGCCAAAGCCAATACGAATGATTTTAACATATTTTCATTGACAAGAAAATCTTCTATTCAACATCAGATTAGAATTTTTTGTTTAAACGAAGATTTGGGAGATAGAAAGAGATGTTAGCGGTATAATCAGTTCAATAAGGTCTGTTTTAAAAGTTTCCAACTCTCCTGAGTACTGTGTTTACTTACATCACTTGAAATATCCAGAGTTACCAAATGGTTAAAATACAGGCCAAGAGTTATACATGGAAAATTCCAGAGTGCAAAACGCTTTGCATTCTATCAAATGTTCTACATAATGGTTATTTTAACAAAGGAAAAGCAAATAGGACAGTTCTGTTGAGCATTAAGATATTGTGGTGTTCTTCCAATGCTCTTGATATGCTGAAAGTGCAGCATAGATTAGGGAGAATGCCAAGATCACAAACTGATCGTTATAATGTTCTGTGACAAATCATGACTGCAAAATTATTCTGCGTCATTCATGTCTCACTTTCAAATAGTGAGTAAGATCTTTATAGTACCCTTTTTGAATGGATTATAAAGAATAGACTTCTAAAGAAATTATATGCTAGTGTTAGCTCTGCATTAAGTCTTTCATTGTAATCAGTGTACCTGAATATTTAATGTGTCACATGTTCTCTCGAGAAATGAAAAATTGTCACTTCACAGAACAGGATAGTGGCACTTTTTCACTTTGTGTGAATTACAACTGAGACTGCTGTTGGCACATATGGAGATAGCACAATTCGTAAACTAATCCTAATTTGCTATTGATTGTCAATCTCCCTCGCAGAATCACAGATTGCAAAACAAAGCATGTCCTAAAGGCACATAAGAGGGAGATTTCAGAGTTTAAGCAGAGATTGATACATTTTGTTGGGCATGGATATAAAGTGAAATGAAGCTGAGGCAGATAGCCAGAATTAAGGCACAGACCAATGATAACCTAAGTGAGTGATGGAATGGACTCAGGAAAGCTCGGTGACCAATCCCTGTTCAATGTTCCAACATTGTGGCTGAGGTGAATTGGAATTGTTCAAAGGTGGCAGATATTGGTTCTGTGTTCTCAGATGGACTACTGATCCATTTTATTGTCATGAGCACCTATGATCTTCAATAGCACAAAACAGTACCAATGAAGAGTCACAAAACTGGAATTCAGAATAGAAATAGTAAATGAGGAGGGTGTGCCAAGCAGGCTAAGATAAAAAGTAGGGAGGAGGGACTTGGGGGAGGGGCGTTGGGAATGCGATAGCTGGGAGGAGGTTAGGGTGCTTCCTCCAGGAGTCGTGTTGCCATGGTCTAGCGATGGAGAAGACCAAGGACCTGCAAGTCCTTGGCGGAGTGGGAGGGGGAATTAAAGTGTTCAGCCACGGGGCGGTTGGGTTGGTTGGTCCGGGTGTCCCAGAGGTCAGACCAACAAAATTTGGACCCAACCAGGACAACCAGTACCTACAACAAATCCGAAGCCTCCGGCAACAGACCTCCCTTCGGATTCTCCGCTCCACGCTTGCAGCCATGCGCCGCTACCTACAGTCCCTACAGTCAGCCCTACCCCAGCTCAGGACAACACTCTCACAGACCTGCAAAGATCCTTTACTCTTCTTCATCCGCAGAAGAATCCATACACTAAACAAACAGTTCTTCCTAGCCATATCGGAAATTAAAGACAGTAAGTACCAAAAACTTTCATGTACTTACCCCCACACTCCGGATTCCTCAACAACCTCTGGGAATAATGTTGGATGGGTGATGGGGAGGAGAGCTGATCTCTACCCTCAGGACTGAAAGATGAATTTATGACACCAGACCCTGCCAGGGTGTGCTGACGTTCTGGCAAAATACCTGATAATGCTACGAAAAGGTCGTTGACTTTCTCCGCTCTGCCAAGGTAAGTGCCATCATCTTCTCTCTGTTACCTCATGCTCACTCTATTACTGTTGAAAATGTGTTGCTGGAAAAGTGCAGCAGGTCAGGCAGCATCCAGGGAACAGGAGAATCGACGTTTCGGGCATAAGCCCTTCTTCAGGAATGAGGAAAGTTTGTCCAGCAGGCTATCTTAGGCTAACTTTCTTCATTCCTGAAGATGCTGCCTGACCTGCTGCACTTTTCCAGCAACACATTTTCAGCTCTGATCTCCAGCATCTGCAGACCTCACTTTCTCCTCACTCTATTACTTTGCCCACCTCCCACTAAATCCTATGATAGATCACTCTCACTATGATATTTGCTCCTCACATTCTACACAGAGACAGGAGTGGACTGGGAGATTTCAATACCACTGTTGCCTGGCAACCAAGTAAGAAGCATTGTCCATTGCTGTGCTACGCTCCCATTATTGCCATGGTGAGAATGTTGTTAAGAAGCCGAAACAGCTAGCCCTTGTTCGCATCACATTCTGTCCTTTGTTGCAGGCACTGGTGGAATCAGCACAGTGTCAGTGAGCAAGCACCCTACATATCAAGATATCCCATCCTCTGCCTCAAAGGAAGGGGCATGGCTGCTCCAGAGGACAAACTAGCAAGGCAGCCTCCAGCAGCTCGGGAATGATATCTCGGAAGGGGTGGGGTGTATTGTAGGTTGTCTACATTATAATCAAGAGTACCTGCTGGTGAGCACTTCACTGCCATGTCTTGAGGAAGAAATGCCCCGGGTCACTAGCACTCACGGCGCTGCCACAGACTGGCACCTGTTCACCCCTAGACACAGTAGTAGCAGGCAAGTTTGTCAGAGACACTGGGAAAACTGGCACACAGGTTACAGTACTGCTCCCACAGTGTTAGCACCACAACAGCTACATCATACGAGTGTCTGGCTGTCTCCATGGACAGGTTGGCAGCTGTCACACAGAGCCAAGTGCAGCAGTCTCAGCCTCTACTGGATATGTACACAGACCTACACTCCATCGCTTGAATCTTTGGTGCTTAGCGTCAACAGGAGGTCAATCAGGGGATCAGGGACCTTGACCTCACAGCAGATGTTCTTGCAAGAAGTTTGGGTGGTGACAACAAGTACCCAGCAGAGGAGGGAAGAACCACATACAGGCCTCTTCCACCTCTGGAGTCAGACGCTCCCCTCCCACCATCCCCTAGTGATTGATTCCTGATGGTGCACGATATGGTCAAGAGTACTTCAGGCAAGGAGTTGTATTGGCACCGCCTTCCTGACCTGCAGTCTTCTTCTTGACCTCTCCGCCTCCACCCTACTCCGACCTATCATCCTCACCTTGACCTCTTTCCACCTATCACATTTCCAGCGCCCCTCCTCCAAGTCCCTCCTCCCTACCTTTTATCTTCTCCTGCTGAACACTCTCTGCTCATTCCTGAAGAAGGGCCTGTGCCCGAAAAGTCGAATCTCCTGTTCCCTGGATGCTGCCTGACCTGCTGTGCTGTTCCAGCAATAAAGTTTCAACTTTGATCTCCAGCATCTGCAGACTCACTTTCTCCTCCAAGGAGTTGTATTCCACAAGGTACATTAACACCTTAAGATCACAATATGTGTCATGCTGTCTTTGTGCTGTACTGTGTGGCTCTCTGTGTAATGCTGCCACCATTTGAAGGGCTTCAAATCAGTTGAAAGTGAAGCCCCATCCCACATAGTATTAAACATTTACACCACCTCCTCCAGGTGTGATCACAGCCATTTTAATCGCCAATGCACGCTTGTTATTTGCAGAATGCTGGAAGGAAACAATGGTCACCTTCATGCTGTGAGTCTTAAGCTCAGAATCTTGTAATTGAATAATCCAAAATATACACATTCCCTTCTCGATAAGCCTCCCCGTCAACCTCGTCAGCTTTGAACTTCCTCAACCTCCCACCGCTTGACCTAAATCTTCATCTCCCCACTTTGCTCCCAGCTGAAGGCATATCGAGTCAACATGACATGTCTAGTAGTCCATAGTCTCCGCACACCCATAGAAGTCAGTGTTGTTCACTGTTGCTGCCATCCTGCATTATCCCTTTCCCTCTAATGCTCTATCACCTCCTTAATTATACATTGCATTCTTTTCCCCTCTGTATCTCAGCATGGTGGCTTCAGTCCCTAAAATTGAATTCCCCAGGTTTCTTCCTGAAGCAGTGGATCCTGATAATGTCCTCTTGACTATTACAGACCTCAGAGGTTGACCATAGCCCACTCCCTTGACTTACTTGGATGGTTGCCCAGAATGATGCATGATCATCGTGGGCCGAAGGGCCTGTTCTGTGCTGTATTGTCCTATCAGATTGTGGACTGATCTCTATGTAGCTCCCTAACTGATATCCCAGCACTCCCCAGACTGTGTAATACATGCAATTCATATGCAACTATGTTACTTTTGGGAATTCTGGGTGCAGACAAAGCAGCACAATCTGTGCATGTTCAGGGCAATTCTGTTCAGAGACAGTCTTTTGATTGGCTCTTTAATTGTGGCTTAGTATAGCAAAACTCCGCTGACTGGCGAAGTTGTGGTTTATCACAGACTCTGTGAGGGGAGTGGACCAGAGAGAAGTAACTGTATTAGTTTTACTGTCTCCATTTTCTGTCTAAAATCAATCTCTCTGTCACCTTGCTCTGAGAAAAGTGCCTTCTCCAACTCTCTGTTGAAAGCCCAGGGAAGAATTCCATTCAGAGTTGTTGATAGGAAGAATTAAAAAGCACACAAGGAAAATTAAGATCCCAGATTCGAACAGGCAACCAGTGAACTAAAGACCGATCATCACTCTGCAAACAACATCAAAGCACCATCAAAAAAGGGGAAGGGATTGTGGAACCAGCCAAACCACTTTTATAGTTTCGCATTGGTTATACAGAACTGTGTTTGTCGACCATTTTCCCCCTCCCCTCATAATATTTGCACTGATTTGTTTTTCTCTGTGTATCCCTGTGTGTTCTTGCATGCAGGAATTTTAAAAGCCATAAAGTTTATGTCATATAAATAGAAATCTTGTTCTTTTACAGCTCTTGTTAAAGTTAAGTGTGTTACAATAAACAGAGTTATTTTTACTGTTACTGAAGAATCTTGGTGTGGTTTACTTTGATCCTGGGTAGCAGTCAGTCAGAGGCAAATTGAGACTCGTGGAAGTTTCATTCAGTCTTGACATTTATCATGGCTGTGGGAATGGTGGGACTTGATTTCCAGCACATCACCCCAATGGGTCATCACAGTTTTTAATGGAGAGCAATAACAGATCCTCTCCAATAGGACATGAATTGCTTTGCTTTTAATGATTAGGGTGAAATGTCCAAGTTGTTGTTTATTAAGACTTGCTGAACATAATATCACCATATACCCTGTCCCAAAGGAACAGAAAAAGTGGAACAATTAAGTCCCTTGAGCCTGTTATACCATTCATCTATTGCTCGCAGTTTGGAAATGTTCAACTGGCTCTCAGCCCCAACAGCTAATTTTCTGGGGAGAGATTTCCAAATTTCCATTAACTTTTAATGCTTCTTGAAATCACCCTTCAATGGCCTAGCTCAAAATTTAAGAACTGTATTATAGAGACCAAAGTCTGGCAACTGAGTCAGTCACAACAAGCAGAACTTTCCCAGCACCCGAATGATATGGACGATGGTGAGAATGTAGGGACAATCAGAGAAGACGGCCAACAAGAAACCTCTTAATGTCATTAGCAAAACGTCCATTTTTCCAATAAGTGTTGGAATGGCGAGATGAGACTGTCACTGGTGAGTGGTTAGAGGTCAATTTACATGCATTAGCATGCATCAACATCTCTCTGTTCGTTAGTGATGCTCCAAAACATGCAGTTTCCCATTTTCCCACCCATCAGATAGAAACTAAGCAGGAATAATTCTCGACAAGACAATCAGAGTGGTAACCCGGCTACTCCAGCTCAGTGTATGTACCTCGGGACCAGGCACCAACATCTCAGGGCACACACTCTGTGGTCAGTGACAGCGCTGACCTGCCATCTATAGACCTTGATATCTGATGCTTACTGCCCTAACCTCATCATCATGACTCATCTCAGATCCATTTACAATATGGTTCTACACTTGAATGCTGCACCTTGGAATGCACTGGCACTTTTCACTGTAATGCTGCTGCCAGGACACTCTGCCCTCAGGAATAGGGACCCAGCTCATGGATTGGAGCAGACTACTTCTCAGGGATTGTCACTCGCTGTCTTAACATTCACTCACTTTGTTCCTCCTTCAATGCTCACAGCATCCCTCCCTTGCCATACCTTTCCAGCACTCTGTAAGATGCAAACAGTCTTTTTTTTCTTTGTTTAAAACAGTGTTCTTTTTCTTACACATTATTCAGTCCATAGTTCTTTCATTATAAATTGTAATGGCAGAAATTTAAGTTGCACATGCAATTGATGTGGAACTCAAGAATGAGCTAGATTGACGCTGCTGCACCCTCCTGCCGTGGCCCTCCTGCACCCATTCTTGGGGTGTACATGGAACCGCGAGCGGGCTCAACGTGCTCCTGGTGGAACTATTGACCAGGACGTACTATTCTCCATGTTCCCCAACCATGTCCCGCCACCGAGTCGGGTCAAGCTGGCCAAGAGGTCTGCAGCAATGGCATTGACTAGCTATAAATTAATTCTTTTGCTTCACTGTTTCTCACCGGCCGTTGGAGTGGGAGGAGCGACAGCGAGGACCAGAGGCCTGATGGAAAGGTAAATTTTAAAAGATATTAAAGTTTACCTCATGTACAGGCTAAGCGCACTCTGAGCAGGAGTAGACACAGGACTGCTGGGTAAGTGAGGCTTTACATTTAGGTGGTTGCTTTACCCGAAACACTACTTGGGTAATGTCTCCCACTCGTCCTCCTCCTCTAACCAAAAAAAAAAGGGCTCTGTGCACCACTTGGTAAGTTGACTGGTTTCTTTATTTTTCTAGTTTTACAATAGTCTCACTGGGAATTTAGAATGGTGGGAATGGAGGTAAGGGCAGTCGAATGTTTCTCCTGCAGAATGTGGGAGGTAAGGATCACCACTAGTGTCCCTGCTGACTACATCTGCGGGAAGTGCACCCAATTCCAGCTCCTCGAAAACCGTGTTAGGGAACTGGAGCTGGAGCTGAGTGAACTTCGGATCATTCAGGAGGCAGAGGGGGTTATTGAGAGGTGTTACAGGGAGGTAGTCACACCTCAGGTACAAGAAAAAGACAGATGGGTTACAGTCAGAGGACGGAAAGGGAACCAGCAGGCAGTGCAGGGATCTCCTGTGGCCATTCCCCTCAACAACCAGTATACCATTTTGGATACTGTTTGCGGGGAGATGACTTACCAGGGGTAAGCAATGGGGCACAGGGCTCTGGCAGAGAGTCTATCCCTGCTGCTCAGAAGGGAAGGGGGAAGAGGAGCAGAGCTTTTAGTCAAAAGGACCCCATAGTTAGGGGGACAGATAGGAGGTTCTGTGGGAATGAGAGAGACTCAAGGTTGGTGTGTTGTCTCCCAGATGCCAGGGTTTGTGATGTCATCGATCATGTTTTTGGGATCCTTGAGGGGTAGGGGGAGCAGCCTCAAGTTGTGGTCCACATAGACACCAACGACATAGGTAGGAAGAAAGATGGGGATTTAAAGCAGAAATTCAGGGAGCTAGGGTGGAAGCTTAGAGCTAGAGCAAACAGAGTTGTTGTCTCTGGTTTGTTGCCCATGCCACGTGCTAGAGAAGCAAGGAATGGGGAGAGAGAGGAGTTGAACATATGGCTACAGAGATGTTGCAGGAGGGTGAGCTTTGGATTCCTGGATAATTGGGGCTCTTTCTTGGGAGCTCTAGATGGGACGTCTACAAACAGGATGGTCTTCACTTGAACCAGAGGGGTACCAATATCCTGGGGGGACGTTTATTAATGCCCCTCGGTTGGTTTTAAACTAATTCAGCAGGGGGATGGGAACCGAAATTGGAGTTCAAGTGTATGGGAAGATGAGCGTAAAGAAATCAGAACAAAGATTTCAAGATCGCACGAGTGCACCGGCAGGCCAGAAGTTGGTTTGAAGTGTGTCAACTTCAATGCTAGGAGCATCCGGAATAAGGTGTGTGAACTTGCAACATTGGTTGGTACCTGGGATTTTGAAATTGTGGCCATTTCAGAGACATAGGGAGAGCAGTTATTGCAGATTCCGGGATTTAGATGTTTCAGTAAGAATAGAGAAAATGGTAAAAGAGAGGGTGGTGTGGCACTGTTAGTCACGGACAGTATTACAGTTGCAGAAAGGACGTTTGAGAACTCATCTACTGAGGTAGTATGGGCTGAGATTAGAAACAGAAGAGGAAAGGTTACCCTGTTAGGAGTTTTTATAGACTTCTGAATAGTTCCAGAGATATAGAGGATCGAATAGCAAAGATGATACTCAGTAGGAGCGAGAGTGACAGGGTATTTGTTGTGGAGGACTTTAACTTTCCAAATATTGACTGGGAATACTATTGTTCGATGGGTCAGTTTTTGTCCAATGTGTGCAGGAGGGATTCCTGACACAGTATGTAGACAGGCCAACAAGGGGCAAGGCCACATTAGATTTGGTACTGGGTAATGAACCCGGCCAGATGTTAGATTTGGAGTGAGCACTTTGGTGATAGTGACCACAATTCGGTCTGGTTTACTTTAGCTATGTGAAGGGATATGTATATACGCAGGGAAAAAGTTACAGCTGGGGGAAAGGCAATTTCAATACGATTAGGCAAGATTTCGGATGCATAGGATGGGGAAGGAAACTGCAGGGATGGGCACAATAGAAATGTGGAGCTTATTCAAGGACCAGCTACTGCGTGTCCTTAATAAGCATGTACCGGTCAGGCAGTGAGGACGTTGTCGAGCGCGGGAGCCGTGGTTTGCTAAGGAAGTTGAATCTCTTGTCAAGAGAAAGAAGAAGGTTAGTGTTAGGATGGGAAGTGATGGCTCAGTTAGGGCGTTTGAGAGTTACAAGTTAGCCAGGAAAGACCTAAAGAGAGAGCTAAGAAGAGCTATGAGGGGACATGAGAAGTCATTGGCGGATAGGATCAAGGAAAACCCTAAGGCTTTCTATAGCTATATCAAGAATAAAAGAATGACAAGAGTAAGATTTGGGCCAATCAAGGATTGTAGTGGGAAATTGTGCATGGAGATAGGAGAAGTGCTAAATTAATACTTTTCATCAGTATCCACACTGGAAAAAGACAATGTGGTTGAGGAGAATTCTGAGATACAGACTAATAGACTAGATGGGATTGAGGTGCATAAGGAGGAGGTGTTAGCAATTCTGGAAAGTGTAAAAATAGATAAGTCCCTTGGGCTGGATGGCATTTATCTAAGGATTCTCTGGGAAGCTAGGGAGGAGATTGCAGAACCTTTGGCTTTGATCTTTGTCGTCATTGTCTACAGGAATAGTGCCAGAAGACTGGAGGATAGCAAATGTTGTTTCCTTATTCAAGAAAGGGAGTAGAGACAACCCTGGAAATTATAGACCTGTGAGCTTTACTTCGGTTGTGGGTAAAGTGTTGGAAAGGTTAAAAAGAGATAGGATTTCTAATCATCTAGAAAGGAATAAGTTTATTAGGGATAATCAATGTGGTTTTGCGAAGGATAAACCTTATTAATTTCTTTGAGAAGGTGACCTAACAGGTGGATGAGGGAAAAGTGATGTGGTGTATATAGACTTCAGTAAGACATTTGATAAGTTCCCCACAGTAGGCTATTGCACAAAATACGGAAGCATGGGATTGAGGGTGATTTAGCAGTTTGGTCAGAAATTGGCGAGCTGAAAGAAGACAGAGTGTGCCAGTTGATGGGACATATTCATCCTGGAGTTCAGTTACTAGTGGGGTATCACAAAGATCTGTTTTGGTTCCCCAGTTGTTTGTCATTTATATAAATGACCTCGATGAGGGCATAGAAGGATGGGTTAGTAAATTTGTGGATGACAATAAGGTCATTAGAGTTGTGGATAGTGACGAAGGATGTCACAGGTTACAGAGAGACATAGATAAGCTGCAGAGCTGTGCTGAGCGGTGGCAAATGCAGTTTAATGTGGAAAAGTGTGAGGTGATTCACTTTGGAAGGAGTAGCAGGAATGCAGATTGCTGGGCTAATGGTAAGATGCTTGGTAATGTAGATGAGCAGAGAGATCTCAGCGTCCAGGTACTTAGATCCCAGAAAGTTGCCACTGAGGTTGATAGGGTTGTTAAGAAGGCATATGGTGTGTTAGCTTTTATTGGTAGAGGGATTGAGTTTCAAAACCATGAGATCATGCTGCAGCTGCTCAAAACTCCAATTGGAGTATTGCGTACAATTCTGGTCACCGCATTCTAGGAAGGATGTGGAAGCTTTGGAAAGAGTTCAGAGGTGATTTACTAAGATGTTGCCTGGTATGGAGGGAAAGTCTTACAAGGAAAGGCAGATATTTAGGGATAAGGGAAATGGGTGGTGCAGCTGTTACTGTTGGCATGGGTAGTGAAGCAGACAGCACAGACGGCATGCACAATTAATTTGAATTAAGTCTTTGGTGTGGGTGACAGTGAGCGAGAGAATAATTTTAGTGAAAGTGGTAGAGGGGGAGGTGAGTGCAGTAGCTGAATAGACTGAATGTGAGGTAACAGAGAAGCTGGAGAATGGAGAAGGTCATTGACCTTCTTCCTACATTGCTGTACATTCCTTCAGATGCACTTTCTCAGCTGACAATTTGGACCAGGCTGGCATGGTCTGGTGTCATGGCCTCCACTACTGGTCCGGGATGAAGAAGATGTTCCACTAGTGCACCACCCCACCCAGCAGGACCTTCAGGTCCGTCCCTGCAATTTCCTTTTGTCTTCCATGTGTGATCAAATGTCAAGAACCATGTAGGGCACCTCTGGCCTGACACTGTTTATGTCCATGGGATTTTAACGATGGTGTCAGTGTCATTGCCAGGGATGCCAGTCAGTTCCTGGATATCCAGGGCATGATGGGTTGCTCTAGGAGCAGTGCATTGTAAGATGGGGCTAGAATCAGGTGAAAGGGGCATGATAGGGACAGATGAGTAACTGATGCAGCAAGTTTGGTAAGGCATGGCAAGAACACTTTCTAAGCCTTGTTTCAAAAAACCCTCCAAAATCCTAGCCAAAAACATAAGATTCGGCTCACAGTCACTTTAAGAGCTGTTATCCAGTTGTAGGAAGTATGACAGCATGATTGTCGAGAGGTTACTTTTTATGACTCCGCACCACTTTGCTTTATCACTGGATAGGATTAGACTAATTAAAAGGAAGTTGTTGTACTAGATACAGGAGTTGTCATTAATTCTGAGTTGGCATTTTTGATGGTTTATTGGCAAGCAAAGAAGATAAATATAGTGCTTCCTATTCAGAATTAATAGGACAAATTATACGTGTAACATGCCACATAGTCTTTGTCTCCTAATGTCACTCACAGTTTGTGCAAACATCACCTGAAGTAAAAAAAGGGCTATGATTAGCAGCAAGAATAATTTTGACAAAATATGTTGTGTTATTCACAGCTTATGAGTTCACATCTGAAATTCTACCCTGCTTTTTGTGATAAACACTTTAATCTTCTTTCTGGCTGGAAAGAGGGCAAAGCTGAACAGCAAACAAATAGCAAGGCCTGAGGAGATAGTCTGAATCATTCTTCTGTTCACAGCTTCTCAGTGGTGTGAAAACGCTTGGTTTTAACAGCTGTTCCTGGGTGCTAGAAATCAGAGGATGGATTGCTGGCAGTTCATGTCAACAGTTTTGCTTAACATTTCCAAAAAAAATTGAAAAGTTGTATTATCTGGCAGAGTGAACAAAATATTTTTTAATGGATAATTCTCTGCCAGGCTTCCTGTTTTACTGACAAATCCAATGGCAAGAATCAAAAACAGGTCCAGTTCTGTTGCAGATAATTCCATTCAAACTGCAATGGTATAAATTCCCACCTTTTCCTTTTATTCCTTCCTGGGTACCAACCATTCGGAATTTAAAGCTTTATACATTTCTGAGCTGATGCGAACACAAAATACACACATTCACTAGTGAGCAGTTTTTAAAAATAGATTATGATCTGCTACTTATTGCCCTGTTTAATGACAAATCCTAACCGCAGCACTAATCCTGATTTCGATCTCATTTTTTAATATCTTGTTTCTTTTCAGAGTATCAGGCAGAAAAACATTAACCAGAATGTAAGACGGTTGCAAAATTAAGCGGCTGCGTCAGGTTTCTAATTGATCAGAGGGAGTAAGATTCAAAGAGATTATGTTATCTCATTTACTTATTTAAACATTTCCTTGCCACTTTGGTGTTATTCAGCTGTTCTATTGTTACTGTAAGTGACATTGTATTACAATTTTCAGCTTTTAATATTTTTCTGAATATTTTGAGAACTGCAAAAATAAACACATCTGCTCAAAATGATATGTGATCTCAATCAGGAAACAACAGAGGGAAAAGCCTTATATGTCTTTGAAGAGTTTGCCATGTAATAGTAAATAATTTGCATGACTTTGGTAACTGGAACTTAATAAATATTATCACATTTTTATTAATGTATATACCATAGCTAAAAATCTTTGTCCCTATAATTAGTACATAAAACATTATCTTTCTAAATTTATTTCATTCCTTAGAAAAGTGAGGCATTCCTCATAACTGTGACTGAACCGGACCAGTGATATAGTGCGTCAGACTACAAGGGCAAGATCAGAGGCTAGTAATTCAGGAGTGAGTAACTCATCTCCTTCCTCTTGAAAGCCTTTCCCACATCTGCAAGCTTTAATACCATCTTCTCAAGGGCAAGTAGGCATTGGTCATAAGTACTGACATCCCTACAATGAACATGCAGAGAGGATTTCACAATATGACATGCATTTGGAGCAAACTTGTCAACCAACAAAGGACATTGTACCAGGGTAAGTAATGCCAATTGACTGTTCCATTCAGAAAGGTAATGCTCATGGCCTGGTACGAACAGGCCATCAGAAAATCTCTATTTACATTTCCGAGGTTTTTGACAATGATTCATCCTGATAAAGCAGAAGGAGACACTAGGCAAATACTGAAGTTATTGAAAGTATCAAGGTGACTTGGGGATGGTATTGGTTGTTCTGTCATAATGTATCTAGTTAATAGCACTGACCACAGGAGAAGGACATGCTGCCAAAGTGATTTTTGTACATTTCTTCAGGGCATTCTGAAAATCATATTATTTGGTACTGATTGAGGGAGTGCTTTTTCAGTCCAAAGATGAGTAGGCTGAATAAGCAAACTGTTTAGTCTTGTATGGCATGCATCTTTTTGAATAGCAATGTGCTTGCACCTATGAGGGCAAGTGGCCAGTATTCCACTATATTCTTGATCAGAGTTTTATGACTGGTGAAGATACTTTGAAGAATTGAGTTCTGAACCATTTGTGGTTCGATGCCCAGACTTTGCTCTGCATTTTATCTTGCCATGGTGTTGATATGATTGATCTGGTTAAGTTTCTGACCTCCAAGGTATTGACGGTGGCGACTCAACAATGCTGGCATCTTACAGGTAATTTAACTGAAATATCTTATTGGGGAATTGAAGAATTTTTTCTTGTGTAGTGCCATAATCAAAAGCAAGGCAATGATTATTTTCCTTGCTGTGCACAATGCTCACATAAATAAAATGCTGAACATTGTCAATGTTCAGTAGGTGAAGGATACTACTCGATACTCTGCCAGTATCTTACAGTTGTTGTTAGACACCCTTTTTTGCTATTTCTCACTTTCTTCTTTGCAATATCTAAATCTCCACTTTTTTCATCTTTATCCAGTCAACTACACAAATCTAGGGGCTTGTAAAACTAAAGTGTCATGTCAACTAATCGCTGCTTCCTGATTTACTTTGTCTTTACTCCTAGTCTTTTCATTCTTTGCAATGTCCTGCAAGATGGACTTTGGCCCTTCACCTTGTCTGAATAAAACAGAAATGTGTATTCCTAGATCTGAGGCATCATTACATTTCCTTTGATTATCATTCATGGATTTTCTGGAGCACAAGAATAACATTAATCCTAAAGAGAGTTATTGCTATTCCATTTACTCAGTATTTTGCTTTGGAGACATGATTAGTAACAACCAGTTGACAAAGACAGTATGTTCCATTCTTTACAGATGTCATCTTTGCTGGCAAGCAGTGATAAAAGTGTTCTGAGAGTGATCCGATGCCCCAAATCGCTTTTACTTCCCTGTGCTTTCTTTAAGTTAGCACATTTTCCCATGATATCGCTCTCTGTGGTGCAAGACAGGGCAGGGGATAGCTGCTGAGTATCAATGTGTGGCAGGGAGATGGGGTCAGCTGCAGGGAAAGCCTTTCACAAACAGTGCCTGAACTCTATTACTGATGCAAATCCACTCTGTAAGTGATGATTGTTTCAAGGATATAATGGATCCTAAGGAATTCCTCCAGAGCTCAGCAGACCCTTTTCAGTGTTTGCCCTTTGTCTGCATCTTAGCAAATTCTCCAGGCTGTTTAAACTCTATCCATTGTCCAATGGCTTCATTGATTTCTTTTCCTGCCACCAGCACACAATACTGTGATATGAACATCTTTGTTACTGCTTTTGTACTGTATATCAGAGTAATGTTTCAGCAGATGGAATCCTGGCAGTAAGGGGAAGGACCTGTACTACATGGTGCAGGATGAATTGCAGGATTTACATATCATTTTTTCTAGCTAACCGTGAGTGCTTTCTATCTCAAAGGATGTTTTCAGCAGAAAGTGACAGAAAAAGGAAGAGATTTAGATGCTCTTTGACAACTTAATAAACTAGTAACTGGATTTTTTAAGCAAAATGGAAACATTCTAGAAATGCCTCACTAATCTTGTGACTAGAATTATAGCCGCAACTTTCAGTCTGGACCTTTAAGCAACTGTCAGACCCGTGTGTGCACTAACCAATAAAAGGTGATAATATAATGGCATTCCTGCAATTATCGAGATTGTGGTCACAAAATAGACATTCATGTTGTCAATTCCCTTTCAGGAGATTGTTACTTAATTCATAAAAGTTAAGCTTTGATTGTAACTTTTATAATTTTAGTATCTAAAATAGATAAAGTTTATCTGATTGATTGTTGTGTTTTGTGGAACATAAATGCACATATAATGTAAGAAAGCGAGTTTAGCAAAAGAAGGATGGTAGCAGACTTCAAGAAATATAGCCAGATATGTGGAAGGAGAAGACAAATGATGAGTGGAATTTAATGTTAAGAAATATAAGGAAGAAGAAAAGAAACAGAAACCAAAAGAATGATGCTGAAGACAAGAAACATCACTATTCAAATGTGTAGTTCCTTGAAATGGTGAGTGCAAATATTTAGCATTGAGTCCAATGCAGCTCCAATAGATTCCTGTGCTAGTTCACATTGAATCTCCTAATGTTCACAGGTAAAACATTCTCCTCAAAGAAGACCATCAGCTGACACCTAAGAAAGTGCCCCAGCTCTCACAGAACCCCCACAGAAATAAACAGACAACACACCAAAACATACTCCATATCCCTCAAACTTATGGCAGTCTCATCTCTTAATGCTGCAACTGCTTGATTTACTGCAAACATCACTAACCATAACCTGGTAGCTGGTGAAATCCCAGGTTTCAAATTTTCATAAAAATTTGGGCAACTCTCAACCACTTGAAATTGGGCCTGGAAAGATGGACTTTCAAATTGAGAAATACTCATATAAATAGATTGAAGGGAAGAGGTTAACCAGGGAAAGAGTAGGGCCCATTCAGGATGAAGGGGGAAACCTGTGTCTGAAACAGCAGGATTTTGGAAGAGTGTTGAATGCATACTTCTCTTCAATTTTCACTCTGGAAAAGGAGAATGTAGGTACAGAATTCAGGAAGAGAAACATTAAGGAACTTGCACAGCTTGACATAGAAAATAGGGAGATATTGGAGGTACTGTTGGCTTTAAAAACAGACAAATTCCCAAGCCCAGATGAATTGTATCCTAGGCTGCTGTGAGAGACAAGGTAGGAAATTGCAGGGGTTCTGATACAAATTTTTAATTCCTCTCTGGCCACAGGGGGATTGCCAGAGGACTGGAGGGTGGTGGAGATGAACCAGGAAATTACAGAATGATGAGTCTCATGTCAGTGGTGGGGAAACTATTGGAGACAGTTCTGAAGACACAAATTAATACCCACTTGGAAAGGCATGGGTTAATTAGGGATAGTCAACATAGCTTTGTCAGACGGAGATCATGACTAACAAATTTGTTAGAATTTTTGAAAATGTGAACAAGCATGTGGATGAGGGAAGTTTGGTTGATGTAGTTTATATGGATTTTAGAAAAGCTTTTGATAAGGTCCCACATGGACGTCTGATTGAGAAGATTAAAGCACATGGAATTTAAAACTTAAGTTGGATCAGAAACTGACTTAGTACAAGGACACAAAGGATAGTGGTAGAAGGTTGTTTGAGTGATTGGAGGCTGGTGTCCAGCAGTATACCACAAGGATCAATACTGGGACACATAAATAATATCAATGAAAATATGGGGGTGGGGGAGGAGTGTTAAGCAAATTTGCAGATGACACCAAGATGGGTAGAGTGGTTAATAGCAAAGTGGATGTTTATTGGTTACAGGAAGATATGGATTGGAACATTCTTTAGGCTCTAAGTGGTGTGATTTTATCGTCATTTGTTTTCTAAATGCAGTACAGAGCAGGACATTTCTAAGTTTGATCCTGATGATGAAGTGCTACTGTCAGTTTGGTTTAGTTAAGTCGGGGTAACGTCATCAGTTAAGGCTTCTATAATTGCTGATAGGTCATCCTGGAGCACTGAGGAGTAGTGGTATTCTATGCTTCTTGTTGGAAACTCTTTGCTTGTGAATGATGGGTGGTGAGAAGGCAAATATGATATTCTCAGAGATGGTATCCATTGTCTTGCCCGTGATAACAGCCTTGTGAGGAAAGCATAAGTGGAATCTGTTCGAGCAAAACCTTCAAAACACGATGGGAAAAGGCTACAAATCAAACAATTCAGGATCAGGGAACTCATCAATACATTTTAGTTTTGACAATTTTTATTCAGTCAGTAAGTTGCTCTTTCTTGTGAAGTTGAAGTATGCACAGCTGAACTTTTGTTACTGGAGTTTTCTTTATTTCCTTCTACAAGCTCTGTATTTCATAATTGATTTTATTCTTTGGCCTGGCCACTGCCTCCAGCTGAACCAGGTTGTTTACAATCAGATAGTTTGAACCCTGAGTTGAGCTCTGTACTTTCTCCATTACAGAGACCACCAACTCCAGAATTTAAAATTCATTCATATGTTACAATTATGACATTTAAAAGGCACCTGGATGAGTATATGACTAGGAAGGATTGAAAGGGCTTTGGGCCAGGTGCTGGCAAATGAGACCAGATTAGGTTAGGATATCTGGTCTGCATGGACAAGTTGAACTGAAAGGTCTGCTTCTGTGCTGTACATCTCCATCACTCTATGACTGTATGAGACATGGGCCTTCTGGCTGCACCAGCATTTATTGCCCATCTCTAATTGTCAGACAGCAAGTGGTGCTGAGCTTCCTTCTGGGACCATTGCAGTCCTTGGGTTGCAGGGACAATCAAAGTGCTACATGGAAGTGACTTCCAGGACTTTGAGGCAGCTACTGTGAAGGAACAACTTTATAGCTTTGAGTCAGGATGGTGTGTAGCTTAGAGGGTAGTTGCAGCTTGTGATGTTCCTGTAACTTACTATCCTTGTCCTCCTGAATGTGGAGATCACAGATTCGGAAGGTGCTGTTGCAGGAAGCTTTGTAAGTTACTGCATTGCTTCTTGCAGATGGTACATAGAGCTACCACTGTGTGCCAGTGGTGAAACGGGTGAATGTTAAAGGTGGTGGATGGGGGTCAATCTAGAATGCTACTTTGTCCTGGATGGTGGCAAGCTTCTTTAGTATTATTGACATTGCCTCCATACATTCAAGTCCAGAGTATTCCAGCATCCGACTGAGTTATGTCTTGCAGATGATTGACAGGTACCAGAGAGTCAAGAGGAGAATTACATATCCCAGAATTCCTAGTCTCTGCCCTGTTCTTGTAGCTACAGTGTTTACATGGTTGGTCCAGTTCATTTTCTGAGAAGTGGTAACCAGCAAGATGTTGATAGTAGAACATTTAGTCGTGGTAATGCCATTGGACATCAGGGCATAATGGTTAGATTTTCTCTAATTGGAGATAGTCATTGCCCAGAACTTGTGATGGATGAATGCTACTTGCCATTTATCAGCCAAGGTTTGATATTTTTCAGGTCTTACAGCATATGGACATGGACTGTTCCAGTATCTGAGGAGTTGCGAATGGCGCCGAACATTGTGCAATCATTGGCAAACATCCGCACTTCTGACCATATGATGGAGGGAAGGACATTGCTGAAGCAGCTGAAGATGGTTGGGCCTAGGACACCACACTGAGGAACTCCTGCAGAGATGTCCTGGACTTGAGATGATTGACAGTCAACAACTAAACCATTATCCTTTGTGCTAACTGTAACTTATACCACTGGAGAGTTTTGCTTTCATTGATTCCAGTTTTGCTGGGGTTCATTGATACTGCATTTGGTCAAATGCTGTCTTGATATCTGGGGCCATCACTTGCATCTCCTCTCTAAAGCTCATGTCTTTTGACATGAGTGGCCCTGGCAGAACCCAAATTGAGTGTCAGTGTGCAGCTTAGTTCTTTCCAAGTGCTGCTTGATAACACTATTGATGACACCTTCCATCACTTTGCTGGAGATTGAGAGTAAAAGGATGGACCATTAATTGACTGGGTTAGATTTGTCCTGCCTTTCGTAGATAGGACATCCTTGGACGATCTTCCATATTGTCAGCGATATGGCAAAGGTGTAGCTGTACTGAAACAACTTGGCTCAGAGCACAGTTAATTCTGGAATGCAAGTTTTCAGTAATATTGCTAGAAAGTTGTCAAGGTCCATTGAATTTTCAGTATCCAGTGTCGTCAGCCATTTATTGACATGACATGAAGTTAACCAAATTGGCTGAAGAGTGGCTTCTGTAATGCTGGAGATGTCAGAAGGAGGTCAAGAGAGATCATCTGTTCAGCAATTGTTATTTCTTGCAGATGGTTGCAAGTGCTTTCGCCTCATGGAGCCTCCTCCTGCAGCAAGTGTTGAATAACCCACCACTATTCGTGACTAGATAAGGCAGGACCACAAAGCCCAGATCTGGTCTATCGTTTGTGGGATTGTTAACCTTATCCAATATATGCTGCTTCCGTTTTGTGTCATGCAAGTAGTCCTGTATTATCTCTAGCGGTTTGACACCCCATTTTTAGCAATCCCTACTGCTGCTGCTTATGTGTCTTCCCACATTTTGTTATGGTCATATTCTTTCTTTCACTGCTGCCTTGGATTTTTTCCCTCCTCCACAAATACCATTCTATCATTCAAAGGTCTCTCCTCTTCCATCAAATATCTTTCATAATCTTTGTGGTCCACAATCCTTCCAAGATTTCATGAACTAATTTATTGTCTTAGTGATTTTAGACTCCCCCTTAATTTCCTGTTAACATTCCTCTGACTTTTAAGCCTTTATTTCCATCCCCTTAACACAAGACTCTACCCTGTACACATTAACCTTGCCTTATCACAATCTGGATCACTGTGATATAATTATCTCCCCCTCCTCAGCACTGACTACAAAATCTTCGCCAGGGTGTTGTCTTCTCACCTGGCCTCCGTGCTGGCCCACATGATTCACCTGGACCAGTCCTACACGGTCCTGGACTGGAGGATACACGACAACATCCACCTGGTCCAGGACCTGATCCATTTCTGTCGACGGGCTGGTCTGCCGAGCGCCTTCCTGTCTCTCAACCAGGAGTAGGCATTCGATAGGGTCGATTGCGAATACCTGCTCGGGACTCTGCAGGCATTCGGGTTTGGGACGCAGTTCGTCGTCCTGATCCGACTTTTGTACGCCGCCGCAGTGTGTCTGGTTAAAGTTAACGGGTCCCTGACAGCGCCCCTTCACTTTGGGAGAGGAGTGCGTCAAGGCTGCCCCCTGTCCGGCCAGCTGTATTCCCTGTGCACGGAGCCTTTCCTGCGCCTCTTGTGGAGGAGGTTGTCGGGGCTGGTTCTGCGCGGCACGGGCACAGGGGTGGTCCTCTCGGCCTACACCGATGACGTACTCCTCACTTTCGCCGATCCGGCTGACTTGGGGAGGATGCACAAATGCCAGGCCTTGTAGTCTGCAGCGTCTTCCGCCAGGATCAACTGTGCCAAATGTTCCGGACTACTGGTCGGTCCGTGGTGGGTGGACTCTCTGCCGGAGGAGTTACGGGGGTTCAGTTGGAGTACCACCCATCTCCTCTACCTGGGGGTCTACCTCAGCCCGGCTGAGGAATCGTGGCCAGTGAGCTGGCAGGAGCTGGAGGCCAAAGTCTTGGCTCGCCTAGGCCGCTGGACAGGACTGCTCCGAGTGCTATCTTACAGGAGTCGAGTGCTGGTCATAAACCAGCTGGTGGCCACCATGCTGTGGTACGGCTGGTCACTTTGGTCCCTCCTCCTGGCTTTGTCGCTGACATCCAGAGAACGTTGGTCGATTTCTTCTGGGACAAAAAGATGCACTGGGTCGCCGCGCAGGTTCTGAATCTCCCTATTGAGGAGGGCAGTCAGTCGCTGGTGTGCATCCGCACCCAGGTCGCGACATTCCACCTTCAGAACTTGCATCACCTTAACTACGACACGCAGCTCCTGTTCGTCGACCGTGACGGTTTGGAGGTGGCCCTCAAGACACTGCCTGTCTTTTACCGGGACCTGATCACTGTCTGGAACATGGTCGAATCGCGCCGTGCCTACTCTTCGGCAGGAGTAGCGGCTGTCGTCAGGGAGCCGTTGCTCAGGAATCCGCACCTCCGTACTCGCGGGTTCGAGTGGCTGTTGGAGGGGAGGGCCGTGGCAGCGAGGGTGACCATAGTCGGGTACGTTATGGGTGCCGGGGGTCTAGGCTGAACGCTGCCGCAGGACATAGCGAGCAGGGCAGCGGTAGACGTCCAGTACGTGGCCACCACCATCCGACGCCTTAAAACGGCGGTGCTGGGACCCGACGTAGTGCACCAGTTGGAGGACGCTCAGGTGTGTGGTGGAATCCCGTCCGCGCTCACCGCTGTCCAGACGGAATTTCACATTGGCCCCAAGGTCCCGTACTTTCCGTGGGAACGTGTGCCATCTCCGGAATTTTAATTTTGTCCCTTTTAAGGACGTAAAAAGGCGGGCCTGTATCAACTGCTGCTGCACACCATCCACCTCTTCTCCCTCATCCACCGTCCGGACATGCCTTGGCGTGCCCATTTCCCACCAGGCAGTGGGGATCCCCAGTGGAGGGCTCTCTACGTGGGAGTCCTTCCCCTTTCTCTTAGGGATCTGGGGTGGAGGGTGCTGCACGCAGCAGTCCCCTGCAACTGCAGATTGCGGTGGTTCACGGACTTCCAGCCCAACTGCTTGTTCTGTGGTGCTGTGGAGTCCGTGGACCACGTGGATATTGGGTGTGGGCATTTGCACTCCCTTTTTGATTTTCTCAAAAACCTCCTCCTCTGCTTTTGGTTGCACTTCAGTCCCACGCTCCTGATCTTCGGCTACATGGTACGGAGGGGGCTTGTTAGGTCTGAAGACCTCCTCGTGGGTCTGCTCCAGGGCCTGGCCAAACTGGCTATAAACATGTCCAGGCAGCGGGCCGTGGAGGGGGTCGTTAGGGCCGACTGCCTGCCCCTCTTCCACGGTTACGTTAGGGCCTGGGTGTCCTTGGAGAAGGAGCACGCAGTGGCCACCAACACCCTGGAGTTGTTCAGGGAGAGGTGGGCGCCGCAGGGAGTGGAGTGCATTATTTCCCCCTCCAACTCTATTTTGATTTAATCCCTGCCCTGCCCTCCCCTTCACTGTTTGATCACACAGATTTGCCCTTTGCTGTGAAGGGTATCGCTTGTCACTGGCCACTCGGTTGTTTCCTTTATTCAAATTTCCACCACCAGGAAGAAAGATTCACGCACCTTGTGTCTCTCACTGTGTCTCAGACCTGCACACACGCAACATGGGTGCTGGGGAAAAAATAAGCAGTACCGCAGTTAGGCAGTAGTACAGGGGTGAAAAAAAAAGAAAAAAATTATCTCCAATCACTTTCCACTCTCCTTTACAATCTCCAACACCGTTCACACTGCAAAGTTATCCAGCAGATCACTCACCAATGTGATAACCTTTTTAATGTGTAGAATGCTCCAATTTTAATAGTGAAAGAAGGATTTATTAGAAGTGCATTAAGTGTTCATAAAACAACATCACTAATGGTAATTGCTTAGGACTTATTTCGGAATATTTTGTCAGTCACATACATCTGTGAAGCTTGGTCTTTCTGCAAAGAATCTAATGTATGTGGCCCACTGCTTTTGAATCTAATTGGATTCCTATGCGTGCACCAAGGTTTTACCATAACCTTTTTGCAAGTGGAAATTAACGATGAATTGCTTAAATTGAAAGTGTAAAGTGAGCACTTGAGAGGCCCTAATAGCTAATATTGCATACTTGGGGACATTTTTCTAAAGTAAAATTGAGAAAAAGCCCAAGCCAGTTGTTCTTACTGCAACCATTTTATCTATTTGTAATGCAAATTAGCTGCAAATTCCTACTAATTTCGTAATATATCGCCTAGGCTACACATTTGTCTTTTGCCACCGTGCCAGACACACACATTATGTTCTGCACGCTGCTATAACTGGTGCTGTACTGAGCATTTTTGACTTTCTGCCAGAATTCCTTAGCGTAATTCCCTTTTCTATGAAAACCAAATTCCGAGGCTAACAGCAGATTTGATTGCAAATCTCTCTCCTTTGCCCCAGTTGCACCATACAGTTTTGTTTCTATGCAAACCAGTCTCAGCCTGGAATAAGCACAATCAAGCTAATGTAATTTGGTACAAAGCCATACTAAAACAAGGGAACTGAGACCACTTTCTTTGTGTGGCGCTCCCAGGGTGCGGTGTACTGAGCTGGATAGGAGTGTAAAAAACTTCAAATTCAATTTTTAGCAGATGGCCCCATCAGTTCTCCAAACATTAAAATATAACCCACATTTCAGGAACCAGTGAGCCCAGCTCTGTGCCTTGGCTCCAGTTTCCATTGTGGACAGATGATTGTAACTCAGGACTGTCAGTGTAATCTGCCACTGAGCACTGTGTGCCAGTAGCTGTCGGAGATCTGTACGTGTCTGCTGCTTATCAATGGATTCAGTTGTTAAAACAAGGAAAAATATTCCTTTGGAAAAGGACATTGGCACATTATCCCTCACACAGCTAAAGACTTAGTTTGTTTTTCGCACCATTTCTGTAAAAAAAAATGAAAATGGTCACAAAATGGTTCAAAAGGATCATGATGCTGCTGATAATTTAATTTTGATTCTAATTTTATTAAAAGTCTATTTTAAAACAATCACGTCCACGTCATGTTTGGCAAACGCTCTTGTTCTACTAACAAATTCAGTGCATGTGCCCAAATGGAGATTCTTGAAAAGCAAATTCTGAAGAAATCCAGCTATTGACTGTGTAAGAATTGAAAGCATTCATTTTATTTCTAACCCTCCCCCCTTCATCACCGCACTTGCAATCCCACCCCACCCCCGAGCTCACCTCCCCCATTCAACAACCAGAAAGTTCTAATGAAAATCTCTTGTACACACCACCGAGTAGCAAAAGTGTCACCTTTTCCACTTCTCTTAATCCTGCTAATGAATAAGTCCCAAAGGGAACCCCTGTTCATTCCTATAAATACTTGGATTTATCTTTTCTCTCACAGCATCTCAATTTTCTCTTGGTTTTGTAGCCTTTTTTTCAGGATCACAAATTGGTTTAGGATTCTCATGGGTCCTATTTGTACTGCACACAGAGCTTGGCATTTTTCATCAAAATTTAAAATAAGCAAATCCCCTGAGGGGGCAGGGAGACTTGTTAGCTATTGTGCATAGTCACACAGGTCTGTGTTCTAAAGCCATGAAAGGTCATTTCTAGCTTTATGAAGAGAGTTATACGGAAAGTCAACCTAATATGTGTTTGGTTGCGATGTAACCAGCTGTTCTTAAGAAGTACTATCTGTGTAAGGCAATAAACATCTTCCAGTATCACTCTCCAGGTCTGAGCAAATTTAACAAGTACATTTGGAACTTGCATTTGAAGTTGGTGTACTTTCAAGAACACTTGAGGTGTCTCAGCCAAAAAACAGGTGAGAAACAGCTTCATTTTAGGGACCAGACAGAACAGCTTTCAGAATACAACACTTCAAAAGTGCATCATTGGCTGTAAAAAGAGACTGTGAAAGGTGCTATATGAATGTAAGGTTTTTTTTAATCCCTCTCATATGCATTATTTTAATGGTGAAGAGTTCAAGTATGAACAATGCAAGCCTTGGCAGGCTGTGGCTAGGTCCAGGTACCTGCATCGTTGATTCCAAACACCTTTATGGAGACAAGACTTGGACTTTAAAATCTGGTTGTTTTTACTACCATTTGGCTTTCTTTTATTTCTGCTATTTTTCTTTTAAATTCTGGTTTTGTAACTAAGATGGCACTGGAGAATGGTGACTTTATAGACTTTTCACTGAGCTCATATATTCCTATATTTGAGTACACGTGACAAAAAATTCTAATTATAAATTCTAATTCTAAGTACATATAACTTCTCTTTGCTTCTTGTTTATTTCTGATACCAGGCACCAGCTTTGAGATGCTCACTGCCTAATGGTGGATGGTGGACAGGTAACTGATGCATTGCATTCATGATGAAGGGCTAATGCCTAAAACATTGATTCTCCTGCTCTTCGGATGCTGCCTGACCTGCTGTGCTTTATGCAGTGCCACACTTTTTCACCCAAGTAACCAATGCTGCCAACCTATTCAGAGGGCCAGAGTTCTCATGCTGTGGCATTCCCAACAGGACAAGAGACATTTAAGGATTGAAAAGGGCACCTCAACATTGTGGAGGGGGAGGGGGCTAATTTTAAAATGCAATTTCATCTAATGAAGATTGACAGTTAACAGTTCCTGCTACATCTCATTGCTAAACATGGTCTAACCTCTTCTCATGATGTATAAATTGGTGTTCCCATTCTAAGTTTGGTAAATTTTGTGATTTTTCAGACCTAATTAGTGCAAGATTAAATGCTTCCACTTTGTGCCTTTCATTAGTAATGTTCAAAATACAACCTAATCCTGGGAAGAAGGCAGGCTGATCAGAGAGGCAAACACTCCAGATGGCCACTGACACTTTGTCAAAGCTTGGGGTCTGGTCTTTCCTGGCTCATGTTTTACACCTCAGAGCATCATTTCCAGCATCTCTCAAACTGTTGGTTACAGATTACTTTCACGAAGCTGGTAAAGTCAGCATGCAGTTGGTACTGCTCCGTGAATGACAAAGTACTAATGAGCTGGTAACAATTAATATAGGTGGGGATCCTGCAGTGCAGTACATTGTGCCACTATATGTGAGACACAAACCTCAAGTTTAAGGCCCCCTCCAGGACTTGATGGTGGCAGAGGGAGTGATCACGAGGTCATTTGACAGATTCTTAATACAAAGTCATAGAACTGGACAGCATGAAAATAGATCTTTCAGTCCACCTCATCCATGTCAACCAGATATCCTAAACAAATCTAGTCCCATTTACCATTTGGCCCATATCCCTCTAAACCCAAACTATTCATATATCTATTCAGATACCTTTTAAATGTTGTAATTGTACCAGCCTCTACCACTTCCTCTCTGTAGGTCATTCCAAACACACACCACCCTCTGCATAAGAAAGTTGTCCCTTAGGTCCCTTTTCAATCTTTCTCCTCTCACCTTAAACCTATGCCCTCTAGTTTCGGACTCCCCCAACCTGGGAAAAAGATCTCTGCTATTTACCCTATTTATGCCTCTTATGATTTTATAAACCTCAGCCTCTGAAGCTCCAGGTAAAAAATTCCCAACCAATTCAGCATCTTCCTATAGCTCAAGCCCTCCAACCCTGGCAACATCCTTATAAATCTTTGCAGAACTCTTTCAAGTTTGACAACATCTTTCCTATACTAGGGAGACCAGAATTGAACACAATATTCCAAAAGTGGCCTAACCAATATCCTGTACAGCTGCAACGTGACCTCCCAACTCCTTTACTCAATTCACCGACCATTTCCATCACATCCTCTGGCAGCTCATTCCATACACGTACCACCCTCTGTGTGAAAAAGTTGCCCCTTACATCTCTTTTATATCTTTCCCCTCTCACCCTAAACCTATGCCCTCTAGTTCTGGACTCCCCGACCCCAGGGAAAAGGCTTTGCCTATTTACCCTATCCATGTCCCTCATTATTTTGTAAACCTCTATAAGGTCACCCCTCAGCCTCTGACGCTCCAGGGAAAACAGCCCCAGCCTGTTCAGCCTCTCCCTATAGCTCAAATCCTCCAACCTTGGCAACATCCTTGTAGATCTTTTCTGAACCCTTTCAAGTTTCACAACATCTTTCCAATAGGAAGGTGATCAGAATTGCACACAATATTCCAATAGTGGCCTAACCGATGTCCTGTATAGCCACAACATGACCTCCCAACTCCTGTACTCATTACTCTGACCAATAAAGGCAAAGGTGCCAAACACCTTCTTCAATATCCTATTTATCTGCGACTCCACTTTCAAGGAGCCATGAACCTGCACTCCAAGGTCTCTTTGTTCAGCCACACACCCCAGGACCTTACCATTAAGTGTATAAGTCCTGCTAAGTTGCCCAAGGCTAGAATCAAACCCAGGTCCCTTGAGCTGTGAGGCAGTAGTGCTAACCACTGAGCCACCATGCCACCAGTAAAGTAGACAAACCCAATGTAAAGCCTACCAGCTATCTCAGATTTCTTTCACCTTTCCCTCTTGTCAGCTAATTTTTCTATGTCTCTCCATTGCACGGTACTTATATTGAATTGCAGTAATCTTACTTGCAAATAGGCCCATTCTGAGGAAGGGTCACTGAACAATATTGCACAGAGAGAATAAGCTGCATCATCCTGCCATACTGTGCTTTGCACAATTGAAGCAGGCAGTGAGGCGATGGGCTGGATGCTGAGAAACTCAAAGAATGTGAGCAATCTTCTGACGAGGAGGAGAATGGAGGACATTGGAGAAAATATTGTCCATGATAGAACTCAGGTGCAGTGTGCAGTACAACCCAGAAAGGACCTCACTGACACTTGTTTCCAATAGACCAGAGCTGGGTGCTGCACTCCATTATGGATATTTGTTAGTCAAGATGCCAAAATCTGGTTTGCATGCTGGGTGTAAACTTCAGCCTTTATTGGTTTTTTTCCATTTGCTTTTGCTTTATGTAAATGAAAGCACGTGGTTGACTTTGTCTGATTGTTTGTCTATATATAAGGTTCTCCTACTGGATAAAGACAACCTGTAAGTCAACATTGGGCATTAAGGCAGGGTAGTGCTTACTTAAAGGGCTTTCAGACAGATGTAGTGATACATAGGTAAAGCTGTGGGCGCCATGATAGAGCTAGGATGACAGAATGGGATTGCATGTGTGAGGGAGTGTCAGCCATGCCAGTTATGTGCATGGACAGCAGGCATTAGTGGCTACCATGATATTGCTGGTGAGGGGCAATGTGGAATTGCTCATATTTGTCCAGGTGCACTGTAACTTTCTAAAGTTACAGGGCGCTGGTCTTTCAGTAGATATTCATGAGTTGTGGTGAGTTGTTCTGGGAAGGGTGCTTGCTAGGATGTGACTGGTATCAGACATACTGGGTGCAAGAGGGCAGGACAGTTACTGTGACAAGACATGGTGAGAAAACTCATTGGACATCATAACAGAAATCCCTCTGAAAAACTTGACATAACACAAACTTAGCCAAAAATGTAAGATTCAGCCCAATGTAATATTTCTAGGTGACTTTAAACTCCATAGAGACGAAGTTGATTTTTTTATTTGTTCATGGAATGTGGACAAGACCGGCTGGACCAGCATTTATTGCCCATCCCTAATTGTCCTTCAGAACATTGTAGTACGCTGCCTTCTTTAACCACCGCAGTCCATGGGGGCAGATACACCAAGTGTTGTTAAGGGCATTCTGATCCCACAACAGTAATAAATGGGGATATATTTACAAATCTGGACAGTGAGTAATTTGGAGTATTTGCAGATAGTGCTGTTCCCATGCATCTGCTGTCTTGCCTTACTAGGCAACTGAGTTTAAGGATTTGGAGCCAAAGCAGTCGTAATGAGTTGGAGCAGGACTTGTTATTGATCAGACACACAGCTGCCACTGTGTGCATTTGTGGTTGAAGAAGGGAATGTTTAAGGTGGTGGATAGGGTACTAATGAAGTGAGTGATTTTATCAAGGATAGTGCCAAGCAACTATGGTTGGAGTTACACTCATCCAGGTATGTCATGAATATTCCATCACGTCCCTGAACTCTGCATTGTAGATCAGCCTTTGGGAAGTCAGAAGGTTACAGGTACAGTAATAAATAGTGAAATAAATTAAAGAAACAATTGAAAATGTTCAACAAAAATACATTCTTTTGAAATATAAAAACCTAGCATGAATGATGCATCCACAGATAAAGAAGTGATATCACGTTGCAAAGAGTTGAAGTCTGAGGATTGGGAGCATTTTTGCAAACCAGCAAAGGGCCACCAACTGTTATTAAAAGGAGGAAAAAATATGCATGACAATAAACTAACCTAGAATATAAATCAGATTATATGAACTTTTGGAAAGCTCTATTACAAAAATAAACATTAGTGTCTTGTATAATGGGCATTGACAATGGCAGAGAAATGAAATGTGTCCACCCTCATATGAAATGGACCAGACCAAACCCCCTCAAAATATTTTAAGAAGGTAGCCCAGACCTTAATGTTTTATCATTTGGTAGGTGTGAAGTGTGTGCATCAGATGTGATGCAACTGGTCAAACTACTCAATGTTAAACCAAACACAATTTATTTAAACACTATAATTAAAATGCAAACAAAAAAAAGAGGAGTTTTGCATAACTACTGGAAAACTTAATCAAATAATAGATACAGTACCTATTACTAATTAACTGTACCAATACAGTAACATCCCATAAATATACCACTTTGGCAAAAGGCAAATTCAGACATAGATTCTTTCATGCAGTTCACCAATCCAGGAGGAAGAACCACCAAGATAACATTTAGAGAGTGTAGCAGCCAAAGAGAATTCACAGAAGCTTCCAACTCTTTTGAGACCCCAAATAGCTTCTGATGTAATTGAGAAATCCTGATCCATGAGAGCTGTTCACACCCATTCAGGCCTCACAAGTCATTTACTCTAGTGGCTGTTGTAGAATGCTCGGTCCCTCTGCCTTATAACCTCCCTTCAAAAGAAACCAGGACAAAGTAACCTTTTAAAGTGACAGCATTGTCATAATAGTACAAGACATAAGTTATGAATTGGAAATAAAGGGCAACCTGGGGGCTAAAAAAAATGAGAAAGTAAAGGCAACTACAAGCAGAGAAACAAAATTACTCAAGAAACTCAAAGGACTAAAATCTGACAAATGCTCAAGACCTGCTGGCCTACATCCTAGGATTACAGCTATCCACTGGTTATAATTTTTGAAACTTTCCTAGATGCTGAATGGTTTTAGCAGATTGAAAGTTTTAAAACATAACAGTGATATTGAAGAAAGAAGGAAAAGTGAAAACAGGTAACATGAAGGTTTGTTGGTTTGATGTTTGTCATCAGGAAAATAATGGAATCTATTAACAATAGTTTTAGTAGAGGAAGTTTTAATGCTATACTTGGAAAATCATAATACAATCTTCAAAATGATGTTTTCATAAAATAATTTGTCATTGACAAATGATTAGAGTCTTTGAAAATATAGTGAACAGGGTAGATAAAGGGGAATTAGCAGATATAGTTTAATTTGATTTCCAAAAAGCATTTAACAAGTGTTACATTAAAGAACAACACACACAGATGGGCTCATGGACTTGATGGTAATATATTACAATGAATAAAAAAACAGGCAATAAAAAGTGTGGATGATATGGGCATTTTCAAAATGGCAGGCTATGTCAAATGGAATGCCACAAGGGTCTTACTAGAGCCTTAGCTCCTATCAAGCTTTATTTATGATTTTTGCAAAGACACCAATCTTTGAATCTTGTATTTTTATGGCTAAGTACCTATTGCATCAACTGTTTTTTGGTGGGTTCTTTGCTGTGAGGCCTACAGGAATTCCCCCTGTGTCTTACAAAACCTGCCTCATTAATCACCGCTCATACAGCATCCCTCTCATTTTATTCTGAACCCATCTTACCATGTTCTGTTCCTGGAACAACTTGCTACTCAACAAATACCCACCAGAAGCAAACTGATACCCCCCACCTGTATGTAAAAGGCCCATGTGCACTCAAATGGGTCCTGGTATTCTGAAACTGCCAAGCTCAGGGAAGGACAGACAATCTGAATTTGTTGGAGAATCAGAAGATGGCGCTGTGAATCTCAGGTAGGCATCTGGAGCTCCTGGTGGAGGAGATGATGCACAGATGGGGGTGCCCTCTTCCTAGGGAAATCAGACCCTAGCAACCTGGTGTGAGTTTGCCAGCCAGCTCAATGCAGTCTCCACCAGCTGAAGAAACAGGCAGAAATGCTTTAGTAGGTCAATAAATTTCTCCACTTATCCAGGGTGTGTGCCACATCATTCTACCTTTCACTCATTCTATCTTTGTTACTGCACTTATCTCCCACAAAGTCTCACTCTCTGCCACTCTTATTGTAACATGCGCATGTGCCATCTTCCTTCACTCACTTTCAACCCCTTCACTCCTTCCCAAACTTCTGAATCACCAACCCTGATGGTTTCTGTGCTGTCTTGTTACCCAGGGCACCTCATTACTTTTTAATCACTTGCACTAGCAGTAACAGCCACCCATATCCATCTCACTTAATCTCTCCCTTTCTCTCATTCCAGGAGAAGACAGTCCACAATGGGATAGAAAAGACCCAGATGGGTCTGTGGGTTCCCAACATTAAGTTCCTCACTCCTATAAGGAGAGAAACCTGTGCCTTGCCGGAGAAGACTGGGATCACTCTTGTGGGGATGCCAAGACATTCATATCCCACCCAACTGAGTAAGTTTCCCTCTTCATTCCACTGTAACCCTCACAATAAGTTCGCTGTCAGTGTCCGTCATTATACACTATTCCTAACCATTGGCTGTGAGACTTTCTTTCCTTTGAGTTTAGCAGGTACCACAATCTTAGGTGAGAAAGACCTGCTTCACCAGAAGTTTTGACCTCTGAGGATGAGAGTATTGAGACATCAAAGGAAGCATTGGCCAGGCTCCCTCCTGTAGCTCCCACCAGCTCAGATACTGACACCTGAGTAGGAATTCATATTTTAGAAAGTTGAGATGACAAGGTTGGTGAGACCTTACTGTGACAACTCTACAGCTGACCAAGGACCCAGTAGAATTGGCAATTAGTGACTATGTCCACATGTGCAGGAAGGAACCGGAGCTGTAAGAAGGTATGTAGAAAATGAGAGTGCAGAAGTGCAGTACATAACAGGGAGCTAGCTCCCAAAGCATACAATCATCTGGCTGCCTCTATGGAGAACCAGGTACAACACCTTCAGGTCTCATCCAAACCTCGACTTCATCAACCTGGCCACTGGGGTCTAAGAACCAAGGGGATAGCAATGGTGTTGGGGTGGGGGGGCGTGGTTGTGAGGGGGAGGGGTGGGGAAAGAGGAGACAACACGGACTCGGTGTACCCCTTTTCCACAAGTTGACAGGGCAATGCCTGGAAGCAACCAGATGGAGGAGGAACATTCAAAAGTCCCTCAGAAGTCTCCTCTCTGGACAGCTGAGTAATAGGCATGCCCACCACCTCTACCACACCTGCACACACACACCCCCATCCCCCACCTAAGTGCCAGCCAAGGAGACTCTATTTGTCTTTTGCAAGAAGACTTAACATTTCTCGTACATCCAGACACAAACTCCCCAGGGTCACCCGAACAAACCTCTCGGGCCAATGGGCTCCCCTGCTGGACAGACTCCCTGCACCCCATCAGTGGAACCTAGAACAGCACTAAGATGTCATAAGAGGGAAAGAAAAAACAACAAAATCTTTGAGGGCATTTTAGTGGCATGGACAAGAGCACACTCCATTGATTATTAAATTTTGCATGAATTTGCTTGGATTGCTCCCATGAACCCCATTGGTTCTGTAATCCCATATCCTGACTCAACCCAGCTACATGAGGCTACACTCATCCACCCTTTCACCCTCACCCCAAGCACCTGGTATATGAGATGGCCATGCCAGGTTTGGTCATACACTCTCCTTGCTTTGAAGCAGGGTGCTAATGAATGTGGATGTGCCCCACACTTGCATGACCCTCTTCCTAGCAATGCTGTTGTAACCCCAAACCATCCTCCATCCCCCACTCACGCCACCCTTTCCTTTGAAATCTGGACAGACCCATTGCAATGGTCGTGATCAAACCCTTTAAGTAGCCTAACTGCAAATATTCATAGAAATACAGAAAATAGAAACAGGAGTAGGCCATTCAGCCCTTCATGCCTGATCCGCCATTCACTATGATCATCACTGATCATACCTTATTTCTAAGTCCTCTCATATCCTTTCAAAACTTCAGCCCTACAAATTTTATCCAACTCCTTAATGAAAACATTCAATGTTTTGGCCTCAGCCACTTTTGTAGCAGAGAATTCCATAAGCTCCCCATTGTCTTGGCAAAGAAATTTTATCTCATCTCAGTCCAGTGTGGCCAGTCCTGTATTCTTCAACTGTGCCTCCTGGGTTTTGACTCTCTGGTGATTGGGAACACTCTTCCTACGATTACTCTGTCCAGTTCTGTTAAAGATTTTACAAGTTTCTGTGAGATTCCTGCTCATTCATCTGAACTCCAGTGAAGATAATCCAAACCAATTCAGTTTATCTTCGTAAGTCAGTCCTGACATCTCGGGAACCAGGCTGATAAAACCTGATTGCACTCCCTCCAGAGGCAAAACATCTTTCCTCAGGAAAGGAGATCAAACTGTGGACAGTACTCCAGGTGTGGTCTAACCAAGGTCCTGGAAATTGGAGCAAGACTTCCCTGCTCCTGGATATGAATCCTTTCACTACGAAGGTCACCATACCATTTTCCTTCATAACCGCCTGCTACATCTGCATTCTTACTTTCAACAATGATGCTACTGTCCGTGGATGAAGTATGTGTGCCCATGGATAATCCCCTGAGATGCATGATCCTGAGAAACATGGTTCTTTGCAGTTAGTGGCAAGCTGAAGATACCAGGACCTGTCCTGACTTCTGTGTCAAGTATTCCTGAAGTCTAGTTTTATCCGTATGTTTAGTGAGACAGGAAGCTGAATATTGATGTGACAAATTGTGCTGTTAATGAAGCATTTAATCAACAATGATTCCCCTTTTGACAACTTGCCACTGCCGAGCAAGAAACTAATTTTCTTGGGAAATGCATGAAAGGTGCAGCATGTTGCTCCTGACATTGAGTTAGGCTGCTCACGTGATTGCACCACGAATGTCATCTCAGGTCTTGTTGCTCAAGTCCATATAAAATTCCACACCAAGAGTAATGCATCTAAGTTTATGAAGCTAAGTGGGAATCACACTAAGGAAATACAAAGAGTTGCAAAGAGATATAGACAGGTTAACTCAGTGGGCAACAAGGTAACAGATGGAGTGGATTTTTGGAAGTGTAATGTTATTCACCTTGGTTGTAAAAAAAGCAGAATTTATTTTTTAAAAAAGCGTGAAACTTGTACATGTTGAAAGGAATGTAAAAAAGCTCTAATAAAGGAACAACAAGCAATTAGAAAGGCAAATGGCATGTTCACTTTTATTGCAAGAAATTTTGAGAGTAAGAGTAATGAAGTCTTGTTCAACTTGTACCAGGATTTCTTGGGGACACACTTGGAAAACTGCAAGTAGTTGTGTCTCCATATTTAAGGAAGGATAAAAAGGCACTGAAACTGTACAGTGAGGGTTCACTAGATAGGACTATGGAAATAGAAGCTGAACAGAATAGAAGCGTTGTATTCTCTCTGGGTTTTAAAAGAATAAAATGTTATTAGATTAAAACATGCAAGATTCTGAGGGGACTTGACTAGAATCTCTACGGTGTGGAAGTAGGCCATTCCATCCATCATATCCATACCAACCCTCCAAAGAGTATCCTAGTCAGACCCACCCATCCCTATAATAACCCTCCATTTACCATGGCTAATCCACTAATTCCTGGACACAAGTGTGGCAATCAAACTAAGCTACACATCTTTATTCTGTGGGAGGAAACTGGAGTACCCAGAGGAAACCACACAGATATAGGGAGAAAGTGCAATCTCCACAAGGACAGTCACCCAGTGTGGGAATAGAACCTGAGTCGCTGGTACTGTGAGGCAGCAGTGCTGACCACTGAGCCACCAGACCACCTGGCTATAACTAGAGAGACATTGAGAATTTGTTTCACTCTGGCTGGGGAACCTTGAAAATGAGATTTAAATTAGGTTGGGTTTATTGTGACAAGTACTCACATGAGTGCAGTGAAAAGTTTCCAAAGTTGCCACTTATGGCGCCATCCTAGGTACAAGGTTTACAAGGTGTACATCCTAGGTACAGGATCTTCGGACACAGTCTCAGAATAAGCAGTCATTCATTTGGGACTGAGATGAGGAGAAATTGCTTCATTCAAAAGGTTTTGAATCTTTGGAATAAACTCCAGGAAAAGATTGTGCATGACTCATCATTGGATATATTTAAGGCAGATTTGAGAAATTTTTAATCTGTCCATGATCAAGGGATATGAAGAGCAGAAGGACAGTGCAGTCAAAGCAGAAGATCAGCCATGATCATATTGAATGGCGGAGCAGACTCAAGGTGCAAGGAGTCTACTCTTGTTCTTTGTCTTAAGATTATATGTTAATATGGATATCAAATTCCGATGACTGCAATGCCATTAGAATGACTTTGAACTTTTAGACAGAACGTGCATTCTCGGCACTCTGTTCAATAAGGCAGCATGACCTTGCTTGATATCATGCCAGCCTGAGAGCTAAGAAGTCAAGAATGGACATCGGGATGTTTTTGACTGAAAAATTAAAAGCGTTTTGTACATCACTTCACAGCCACCAATAGTGTTGGCTCCAATTTTGCCACAGATTGAGATACAGACTAAGACATCACGAACACTTTAGTTCAACAAAACAAGCAATGCATAAAAACAGACTTTCAATGCAAATTCCTTTTGAACAGCACAGACATGAAATGACAATGCTGTAAAAGGCGCAGCTGCACTATTGAATGGGCAGATTGGAAAATCCTGAATTGGCAACAGCAGAGCACAGCACCTGCATGTATTTACTTCTTCCAGTTTATGTTATATAGAGCATTTGCAACCTAGTTACATATATACCCAAGTCAATGGAATTTCCTTACTGAGACTTTCTATTGCTCTCTCCTTCTTATTGTGGTGAAGGCTCGGTTTATATTGTTATTATATGGGAAGTTGCATTCTGATGTGGACGAAAAAATTGATTTTAGTTATTACTACTGGAAAAACTAAACAGTCATTTTGAATAATAAGTTTAAAAAATAATTTCCAAGGCTTCAAATACAGTCTAAAGGCAAAACAAAAGCTGGGGAGATAATTGGTTGATAATTTGGGGCTTAAAATCCAGAGAGAGTGAAGGAGCCCCAGAAGCTTTACAGAGGCAAGTTTATTCAAACAGAGGCAAGTTCAATCAAAGAGACCCTTAACAATAAAGGCATTTTTATTAGTTGTTGACCAGTCAGTGTGGCAGAAAAATAAATATGAGTTGATTAGAAGGAAGTCAGAAATAGAAGGCTGTGGAGATTCCAGACAGGAAGACATCCTATAACGCATGAGGTTAAGGTATCCATGTTACATAATAAGTGAGCTGAGTTAGAATTTTATTTCAGTATCTCAGGAAGAGACATTGGCTACAAAACAGGTATAATGAACCCAGTGATGCAATGTTTGGGTGAAGATTTGTAGCTCGGGTGCTCGTTGTTGTGGTTCTGTTCGCCGAGCTGGAAATTTTTGTTGCAAACGTTTCGTCCCCTGTCTAGGTGACATCCTCAGTGCTTGGGAGCCTCCTGTGAAGCGCTTCTGTGGTGTTTCCTCCGGCATTTATAGTGGCCTGTCCCTACCGCTTCCGGTTGTCAGCTGTCAGCTGTCCGCTGTAGTGATTACAGACGCGCACAACAGACTTCACAAATACAGACAAGAAATTGCGCGCCAAAAGTCGTTATTTTCAAAAACCACTAATCAGGAATGGACCCAGACCATAGAACGGGCTGTCACTATAGGACAGAACAGGACCACACACCACAAAAAAACGGCACTAAAAGAAAAAAATGGCCAAACTAACACACAACAAAGAAGACACCACAACACATATCTGGGTTAAAGACCTCTCCCACAGACAGCTCACAGACACGGAAAGAACAATACTGGCCAAGGGACTCAACTACAACCACAGGGACACCAAGACAGCAGACTTCCTAGCAGCACTAGGATGCACACTCAGGAACAATGAACTGACAGAAGAGACACAACAAACAGTGAGGCAAAGTATCGTACCTCTGATAACAAGGAAAAGACAAACACACAACCTCAACACCAAGGAGATGGAAGCACTAAAATCACTAAGAAACGATAAGAACATAATCATACTACCAGCAGACAAAGGCAGAATGACGCTTATCCTGGACAAAGCAGAGTACATCCAAAAAGCACAACAACTACTTGCAGATACCAAC
>NC_057721.1:59614398-59622089 GCF_004010195.1 Chiloscyllium plagiosum | reverse complement strand
TAAATGTAATGTTCCTACTTTTTTTATTGGCAGTCTTGATATGTTGTTTAATTTTTAACCTTCCAGTATTTTATTATTTGTTTGTCAGACAAACATTGACAGTGGCTTTCAATCCATTCTTTGCACATTGTTGAGATTGATTTCCAGGCAGGGTATTCCATCACATTGTTGCCTTATTCTTTATAGGAAATAGGGTAATGCAAAGACTTTAGGTAATTGTTACCAACATTGCCATGAACAAATGCATCTGGAATAGGTAGATTTGTGAGGATGAAATCAAGTAATCTCTCCGTTCCTTCACTACCTGCTTCAGGCCCAGTCTTATCCGTTATGTCCTTTAGAACTCATCAGCTCAGTCAATAATGGCACGACTAAACCACTCTTAGTGAGGAATATTAGAGTCCCCCAGCCAGAGTATATTGTGCCCTTAACACCCTCCATTCTCCTTGCAACTGATGTTTAACACAAGGGAAGACTGTGGGCTCCCAATTTTAGTACAAGTCCATGGAGTTAGTGTGAAAGACTTTGCAGGGTAGATTGGTCTCAATATGCCTTTGGCAGGCAGAGTTTAGAGATGTACAGCACATAAACAGACCCTGGAGTCCAACTTGTCCATGCCGACCAGATATCCTAAATTAATCTAGTCACTGTGGTCCTGTTCGCTGAGCTGGAAGTTTTTGTTGCAAACGTTTCGTCCCCTGTCACGACAAGCAACATGAATTTGAGTGGGACAACACTACCATTATAGGGCAAGCGAAACAAAGAACAGCCAGGGAATTCCTAGGAGCATGGCACTCATCCACAAACTCCATCAACAAACACATCGACCTGGACCCAATATACCGGCCACTACAGCGGACAGCTGAAACTGACAACCGGAAGCGGCAGGGACAGGCCACTATAAATGCCCGAGGAAACACCACAGAAGCACTTCACAGGAGGCTCCCATTCACTGAGGATGTCACCTAGACAGGGGACGAAATGTTTGCAACAAAAATTTCCAGCTCGGCGAACAGAACCACAACCAGTGATGCAATACTAGATAGGTCAGATCTCAGAGCAAATACATCATAGGTTTTCCTTTTGTAATTTGATCACTATGATGGTCAGTTACTGAACATATTCATATAAGGCTGCCAATGTACATTTAATAAAAGAATATCAAAGTTATGGCACACAAAAGAATTTTAAAAAGCAAATAAAAATAGAATTCCTAAAAATCTTAACATAAAAATCAATAAGAAATTGGCAATTTTTGAGATTTGTCGCTCAGGTTGATGGTAAGCATGTAAGTTAGCTCACTGAGCTTGAAGGCTTGTTGTCAGATGTTTCCTCACCATACTTGGTAACATCATCAGTGAGGATCCCTGGTGAAGTGCTGGTGGTATGTCCCGCCTCTCTATTTATAAGGTCTTGGTTTCTTAAGGTGGGTGATGTCATTTCCGGTTCTTTTTTTCCAAGGGAAGGTAGATATGATCTCAATCGATGTGTTTATTGATGGAGTTCTGGTTAGAATGCCATGCTTCTAAGAATTCTTGGGCGTGTCTTTGTTTCGTCTCTCTTAGGGTCAAGCAGACACAATGCAACCAAAACTATAGCCACATTACCTTACATCTAAGGCATATCAGAAATGACTTCCAGACTACTCAGACCCTTTGGCATCATGGTAGCCCACAAACCTACCAATACACTTAAACAGCGACTAATGAACCTAAAGGATCCATTAGATACCACCAGCAAAACTAATATCATTTACAAGATACTACACTACATCGGACAAACTAGCAGAAACCTTGCCAGCAGGATACATGAACACCAACTGGCCACCAAAAGACACAACCCACTATCATTAGTTTTTATATATACAGACAAAGAAGGACACCACTTTGAATGGGACAACACATAAATCCTAGGACAGGTGAAACAAAGATATGCATGAGAATTCTTAGAGGCATGGCATTCTAACCAAAACTCCATCAACAAACACACCGATTTAGACCCTATCTACCTTCCCTTAAAAAAAACAGAAATGACATCACCCACCTTAAGAGACCAAAACCTATAAATAGAGAGGCGGGACATACTACCAGCACTTCACCAGAGACTCTCCCTGATGGTGTTACCTAGTATGGTGACGAAACATCTGAAAACAAACCTTCAAGCTCAGCGAGCTATGTTACATATTTATCAATAAGAAATATTCAATCATTTGCCAGCAACATCCTTTTCCGATATTAACTCTTTAATTTCTTACTTTTCTGTCTCTTCTAACTGTTCTGTTTGGACTATTGAAACATATTACGATTTCTTTACTGTTCCAATGTCCTGAAAACTTTGAGAAAATCTCATTCCTTGAATGCTTTTACAAACTGGAACAAAATGTCCTTCTAATTATGGCTTTTCTTCTTCTGAGCTTAATCTCCATGTGGCCTCTATCAAACTGAACCTAGGAACCACTCATCATTCAACCCCCCCAGATCGTAATTGCTTCACTACACTTAAATCACATGTTTTCGTGAAAAGGCAGTTTCAACCTTACTATTCAGAAATGACTTTTTGACCTTTTTTCTAAAAATGTCTAATTCATAGAAGTAAAAGCAAATTACATTTGTCTCAACCTTCAACTCTTATTTCCCAGGTAATAACAACATACTATAAGCCTTTATTACAAGAGTATTGAGTGAATGAAGACATTTGCTGAAAAGAAAGTAATTATAGCTGTACCATAAGGAGCATTAACAATGAATACAGGTGTAACCTTTCATTGAGCTTTGGGCATTTGTCAGGATGTCGGGGTATAAGATTTGAATCTTTCTTCCTGATATTTGTAGTGCATGGGTTCCAATAGTCGAGAGTGGTGGTGCTGGAAAAGCACAGCCGGTCAGGCAGCATCCAAGGATCAGGAGAAGCGATGCTTCAGGCGTAAGCCCTTTATCAGCCTGTCCTGATGAAGGTCTAATGTCCAAAACGTCAATTCCCCTGTTCGTCCGATGCTGCCTGACCTGCTGTGCTTTTCCAGCACCACACTCCCGACTCTGAGCTCCAGCATCTGCAGTCCCCACTTTCTCCATTCTGTTCCAATAGTTCTTGGTACAGTGTAAACAGAGTTCATGTTTTTCCTTTTGTGTAACGTTTTATGTCTTGTGAATATGTTAATTGACTTACCTTTCTGGTAAACAAAAACAGAAATATAATTTATAGTCTCTCAAGCCAGGTCTTAAACTGGGTTCTGACTTGTCCAGTATTAACATTAGCTGAGATTATAACATTAGATGCTTCTTAAATCCTATTTGTTTGTCCAGTTCTTGGTCATCTGTTCCAATATCTCTGTTGGTTCCCACTGTCAAATTTCTGCTTGATAATGCTCCTGTGAAATATCTTCGGATATTTTATTAGGTTAAAACTGCATATAAATTCAAGTTGTTTCTTTTTATTCTGATGAATCTTTTTTTCTTGCCAGTTTTAAATTTCATGCCTTACTGCATGTCTTGTGTAATTTAATATTATTTGACATTATGCATAGCCTTTATGTTAACTTCAAGTGTCACTTACTTATAAAATTAATTTTTAAAATAACTGTTCTTTAACTTCCTATGGTTGAAGTCACGTATATTGCTCCATTTCTTTCATGGATACAATTCATTCTCACAGTCATAATACTTCCAGTGCATTAAAATAACTTATTCTCCCCCCCACCCCAGCTCAATTAAATGCTGTGATCTGTGGTGATTACACTAACTTTAAAAAAACATCCTTTTACAACCAAGAAGTTTTCATCTTCCTTTTACTATTAGTGCAACATGGTGCAACATTTCAGAAAGTGCTTGGTTCAGTGACATCTAGCTGTTTGGTTAACAAATTAGATATATTTGGGATTCATGGGTCCTTGACAGCATGGATTAGAAGTTGGATAAAAGATAGAAAACAGAGAGTAGTATAGATGGGCATTTCTTAGATTGGAGACAAATTAAAAGTGGTCCCCAGTGATTGGTGTCAGGATCCTTGCTTTTTCTGACTAATATAAATGACTTTGAGATGGGTGTTGAGGCAAAGTCTCCAAATTTGCAGTTGAAACCAAGTTGGAGAGAACATTGAATTGCGAGGATGATGCTGAATGACTTCAGAGGGACATTGTCAAGTTGACCAAATGGGTAGACACCTGGCAGATGAAATTCAATGCAGAGAAATGTGAGGCAATGCATTTTGCTAGAAACAAAGAGGCACAATACGGACTCCATGTCCAACTTGGAGGAGAGTACAGAATCAGAGGGACTCGGGGTTCATGAGCATAATACTCTGGAGGTGACCAGGCTAGTTCTCTAATTTAAGGAAGGATGTTAAAGCCCTGGAGAGAGTGCAAAAGCGATTTACTAGAATGATACCAGAAATGAGGTATTTTAGACAAAGGAAAAATGAGATAAATTGGACTTATTCTCCTTTGATCAGAGGATTTATGAACAATTTTAGTAGATTAAAGAAGGACATTCTGTTTCCACTAGATGGTATGTCAGCAAATAAGGGTCACAACTACAAGATTGTCAGCAAGTGAACTAAGAGATGAGGAGAAACTTCTTTACTCAGAGAGTTGTTAGGATTTGGAATACACTACCTGAGAGAGTGGTAGAGCAGATTCCATAGGAGATTTCAAAAGAGAGCTGGATATATTTTTGGGAGTGATTCATTTAGATGGCTATGGAGATAGGGCTGGAGAATGGGGTTAATTGGGTAGCTTTTTTGGGAGCTAGTAGATATGATGGGTCAAATGGCCTCTTCTGTACTGTAAATTCTATGACTCTATGAAGCTTTGTGGCTTCAACAGACCAGAAAGTGGGCTGCTCATTCCTCAGTTCTGACAAGTAAAATGCTTAAATAAGAGTTCCTTTAGGTTTTGGAGCACTTGAGTGCCTCTCAAAGACTGGTCACTTTCAGAAATGCAAATTTGAACATTTCTCTGAAAGCAGCACATTGGGTTTATTTCACTGGAATTTGTAACAAAATATATGTGACCATAAATAAATCAAAGACTTGGGGTAGAAGGGTAAAGAGAACAAGAAGTGGGAGTGCCTTTAAAAAAAGGGCCCACTGTCCTTTCTAAATAACTTTCTTCTTTTAGTTCACCTACCCCAACCTATTAGCCAAGAGCACTTTGCTGCACTTCAATGGTGCACTGAATGGCCATGGTAAGGACTTTCTCCATCCTTTTAAAATGTGAGACTAAATACACAGAAAACTGGTAGGGACCAGTCACACCTGATTCTTCATGCAGATGGATATTATATCTATGGATATGGGTACAAATACTCAGACATTATACCACTCATTTTAGAGACAGACACCTCCACTTTCTCTCCAAGCACGTGTGCGGCCTTTGGAATTTCTGACAGAACCTCTCACATTTTCCATGGCAGCTCCAAAGCTGTCCTTTCATGGATAAAAGGCCAAGGTTCATCATTCTGTGTCCAGCTAACATAGTTTGCCGTGCTCTGTGCCTTCTGAAGGGGATCTTTCAATGCTGTCGCTGTCTCCAGCAATAAAAAAAAATACCTAACCAGCAATGCCCACATTCCATGAACAAAGCTAATGGTTGGGGGTCTGCATTGCACTGTTTGACAATTTGTGGTGAAGGCAAGTTCAATTGAAACATTCAAAAGGGAGTTAGCTGTTTATCTGATAAGTAACAACATTTAGGGTTACAGGGAGAAAGCAGAAAAATGGAACTAAATAAAATGTTCATTTGAAGAGACAGTATAGACACAATGGGCCAATGGCCTCTTCAATATTATATTAAATCTGTGATCTTGTGAGTTTGATGAGGAAGTAGTGGACTAACAATTAAAATCCTCCATATTTCACCAATCAGCTTTATTCTTTTGTCTGACTATGATGCCCAGAAATAACTGAGGGTATGTGTCCATAGGAAACCGACAGCAATACTGTTCTGTCAAATGATTAAGAAATCGGAAAATATTCATGTCATTCCATCAATTAAATTAAGTTCTGAGGTAGGGTCACTGGACCCGAAATGTTGACTCTCCCTTTCTTTCAACAATGCTGCCAAATCTGCTAAGGTTCTCCAGCAATTTCGCTTATTGTTAAGTTTTCAAAAGGCTTCATCTAATTATTTTGCCTCTTCACTCTTTTGTCTTCAAATATATTTGGATACTGTCCTCTTTATTATCTGTTGTTGTAACTCTCTATTCATTATTAAAAACTACTTAATATTTTCAGAAAATGCTAAGGATTCAACAGGTCTATCAACTTACTGGTGATCTTAGCCCAAACATTTCTGATAATGTGGTTTACCATCTGAAGTGATGAGACATGTCATACAAACGTTACATCCTCACAGATAGCAAAACAAAAAGCCTGATTTGGCTTTGTTGGTGACATGACTAAGTTACTTACACAACAGGAGGGTTTGGGTTAAAATCTCACTCCAGAAACGTGAGCAGAAAAGTCTAGGCTGATGCAGCAGTGCAGTTTGAGGGGATGCTGCATTGTTGATGGGCTGTTGTTTTGATAAGATGTTATAATAAGTTCTGAGGGAAGGTTACAGATCAATTTTGCTTTCTGCAAAGACTCGGGAAGCCTTCTGAATATTTTTGATATAATTTTGGATTTTCAACATCCAGCAAATTTTGCTTCTGTGTTAATCTCAGGCTTACCTACTCTCTCAGGTCAATATAAAAGAATCCATGGGAATATTTTTGAGAAGAACAGCAGAGTTATCCCGAGGAACTTAGCGTTATAGAGTCATAGAGATGTACAGCATGGAAACAGACCCATCGGTCCAACCCGTGCATGCCGACCAGATATCCTAACCTAATCTAGTCCCACCTGCCAGCACCCGACCCATATCCCTCCAAACCCTTCCTATTCATATACCCATCCAAATGCCTCTTAAATGTTGCAATTGTACCAGCCTCCATCACATCCTCTGGCAGCTCATTCCATACATGTACCACCTTCTGCATGAAAAAGTTGACCCTTAGGTCTCTTTTATATCTTTCCCCTCTCACCCTAACCTATGCCCTCTAGTTCTGGACTCCCCCACCCCAGGGAAAAGACTTTGCCAATTAGCCGATCCATGCCCCTCATAATTTTGTAAACCACTATGAGATCACCCCTCAGCCTCTGACGCTCCAGGGAAAACAGCCACAGCCCGTTCAGCCTCTCCCTGTAGGTCAGATCCTCCAACCCTGGCAACAGCCTTGTAAATCTTTTCTGAATCCTTTCAAGTTTCACAACATCTTTCTGACCGGAAGGAGATCAGAATTGCGCACAATATTCCAAGCCGCAACGTGACCTCCCACCGCCTGTACTCAATACTCTGACCAATAAACGAAAGCATACTAAACGCCTTCTTCACTATCCTATCTACTTGTGACTCCACTTTCAAGGAGCTATGAACCTGCACTTCAAGGTTTCTTAATTCAGCAACACTTCCTGAGACCTTACCATTAAGTGTATAAGTCCTGCTAAGATTTGCTTTCCCAAAATGCAGCACCTCGCATTTATCTGAATTAAACTCCATCTACCACTTCTCAGCCCATTGGTCCATCTAGTCAAGATCCTGTTGTAATCTGAGGTAACCCTCTTCGCTGTCTACTACACCTCCAATTTTGGTGTCATCTGCAAACTTACTCACTGTACCTCTTATGCTCGCATCCAAATCATTTATGTAAATGACA
>NC_057721.1:59593742-59613700 GCF_004010195.1 Chiloscyllium plagiosum | reverse complement strand
ACCTACCAGCCTTCCCTTTCACCCTGACAGGAATATACTTTCTCTGGATTCTTGTTATCTCATTTCTGAAGGCTTCCCATTTTCCAGCCGTTCCTTTACCTGCGAACATCTGCCTCCAATCAGTTAGCCAATAGTTATCCCTCATCCAACAAAACAAAAACAGATTATTTGATCACAATTCTAGTGCTGATCGTTGGGCCTTACTGTGTGCAAATTGGCTGCCTCATTTTCTATATTACAACATGGTTTTGATTCTTAGATAATCGATTGGCTGGAAAGTGCTTTGGAGCTTCCTGGGGCTGGAAGGTAATAAATAAATGCAAGTCCTCCCTTCCAGGCCTTCATTGTTTGTCCCGGGGGTCTGGTCCAGTGTTATTCCATAATATTTCTGGGACCAATAACCTTGACCATCTGACATTAATAAGTTTCTGTACAGGGGACAAGGTTAGTTCTCAGTTGATAAAAGATTTTCCAGACGAGAAGGGGGAAGGAAGGAGATTTTCCCACAGATCCTTTTGCCCCAATTCCCTTAATTTGTATTTATTGCCTTTTTTCATATTTGTATTGTCTTATTTCAGACAACTTCCTTCTGATTTATTTCATACTCACCTCTAAAGCCTCAATATTTTTCCTACAGTGTTGAATACATGGCACTTTAACTGAGGTCCTATTAAAGTTTTATAAAGGTTCATTATTAGCCCTTAGCTTTAATATTCTATACCTCATGATAACATTTAGAATTCCATTAACTTACTTTTAAACATAGCATGGTTAAAATGAATTATATTGATAGAAGTGTGTTTTAAATTAAGACTTTGCAAGGGGACAATGAAAGTGATTAAATTTATCCTAGCTGTTCACATTGTAAGTCAATCATTCTTGTTTCAAAATAGCATGGCTGCAACTTTAAATGCATCCTTCTCTAGTTAGAGTGTGTAGTCTCTGGTATGTAGTTGTCTCCTTCACCAGAAGAGTTAGCTCAATGGGTCGCAATTGTGCCTCTAAGCCAGGACACCACAGAGTCACAGCTCAATCCAGAGATTGAAACATGTGATCTCGGCTGACACTTCAATTGCTGAAAGAGTGATGTTCCATGTGGCCTTTATGATATGGGTAGACGACAATGTGGATCAGGTAATCAACTTTGTCTCAAAGCTAATGCTATAACAACATTAAACAACACTGACAAACAGAACACCTCATAATATGCTTTCATTTATAGAATCTCACAATTTGAATATTGACTACTGTATTCCTTTATACATTAGTAATTAGGCTTTAAAAGTCATTAGCTTGTGATGAACACTTTGGAATCCCCTGAAGATGTGAAAGGTGATATTTAAATTCAGGTTTGTGTGTGTTCTTGAACACCAATAATATGACATGTAACACTTCAAGTTAGTGGCCTAGGAATTTGTCACATGCATGTATTAATATCACAAGCAGCTTCTGGAAGTCTCATTCTGATGAGAACACTATTGTAGATGTAAGTGAATAATATCCGATATCATCTGACATCACATATGATGCAATCTTTCAAGCTATGTTTAGCTATAAAACCCAAAAGTAACACCTTTCCCCAAGTCTTTAACGCTAACCCATAAATTAGTTACATTATCAGTTGAAAACTTTGGGTCCACACTCAATGGAGCTTAGAAGGATGATACTCAAAGGCCTGGGTAAATTGGACAAGGAGGTAATGTTTCCTCTCATTTGAGAGGCTAGAACCAGACGGCACAGTTTTAGCGTGAAGGAACGGCCCTTTAGAACTGAGGGGAGGAGGTATTTCTTCAACCAAAGGATGGTTAATCAGTGGAACTCATTGTCGGGGAGGTGGGGGGGCGCGGTTGCTAAGGAGGCCAAGTCATTCAGCCTATTTAACACAGAGATAGATAGGTTCTTCATTGATAAGGGTTCAAGGGTTCTGAAGAGAAGGTGGGAGAATGGTGTTGAAAGACAGGGCTATGATAATTGAATAGTGGAGCAGACTCAATGAGCCAAATGGCTTAATTCTGCTCCTATATCTTATTGCCTTATTTTAAAAAATCAATTCATGGGATGGGAGCATCTTTGGCTGAGCCAGCATTTATTGCCCCTCCCTAACTGTTGAGATGGAAGTTAAGAATCTGTGGGTCTGGAGTCATTTGCCGGCCAGACCAGGTAAGGATGGCAGTTTCCTTCCCTCAAGGACTTTAATGAAGTTGTGGTTTATCCTACATCCCCATACAAAATGCCTGAGGACATCCCTGAGTCATACAGTTAGCCCCGTCATAGTTTGACCTATGGAACTGGTCATATCGTTATCTCTTTTCGGGAAGGCTCATGATCACTGTCTTTCTATTAAAGGACTTGAGAATCATCTAGTGGATTGGTCATCATCATCATCTGGATAATTAGCCCAATCCTGTAATTGTCTTCTGTTGGCAGACTCTAATTCATAATTGTTTCTCTTGAGAGTCCTTGATCAGGGTATGCAAAATAAGACATGGATGAATAAATTCACTCAAAATATGGCCTATCCAATTCAGGTCATGGACTCACACGTCTCCCTTGGTAGGAATGATGGTATATTCAATGCTTTATGGAGATGATTACAGTTCATAGTCTGATTGGTGTGGCAGTGGTCCTCTTTTCTCTGCACACTTCCTATATATGCACTTGGTCACCAACCGAATTGTAGGCATTGGCTCAGCACTTGGTTATGCTCACGTGCCCCTGGGTGTAACTGCTGAACTCTCAGGCAAGCAGTAACACACTCAAGTAAAACTTATTTAAGGTTCTAAACTGTGCCCTTAAAACATCAGAATATGGAGCTGCAAGAAGGACAATTGCTTCACTTTTCTAAAACAGAAGCTGATCTATTATTACACTCCAAGGACAGGTCTACAGCTTACAGTCACCACAGGAAAGATGTTAGAGACTCCATGTCAGTTGTGATTTGGGCTGGAAACAGCCTCTAAGTTCCCTACTTATTCCCCTCCTACCACATCTTACTCAATAATAGCAAGTATCATGAACCTGTCTCCAACATAAGGTTTGCATTAGATGACAAGTAAATGTAGCATTACCCATGAAACCTTAGTAGCAAGACAATTGTCCAGCAAGTAGAAGTGGTTTATATAAATCAACTCTGACAATCCTTCAAACTAAAATTCATGTATTTCAAGCATTAAAATCTAAAGAGCATTGGATTAATTGCAGTGCTGCCTAACAAGAGTGGCTATAAATCTCTGGTTGTACAAATGTTCCCTATCAGCAAATGTTCACAAGGTACTTACTCATTAAGTTGTACTATGTAGATATACAAAGGTTAAAGTAAAATATCACTTAGTTTGGATGTCACCATAGCTGTGGAATGGAACAATGAAAAGAAACACTGGTATTTAATAAAACAACGAGCAAAGTTAGGGTCTGGCCTACTTTCCTGAATTGTTTTGAGGGAATCTGACCTAGTCCATAACACATTGCATTTGCCTTCCTAACTGCTTTCTTTTTAATTTTCATTTGGACCCATTCTTCCTTTAATTGTCATCCACCAAAACTATTTGGAATAATAGTTTGATTGGTTGATCTGATTGAAGCACTTAAAGTCGTAATGTTATCTAATAGAGCGTATTGTAACATGTGGATGCTAAACATTCTAATTCCTCTGTAAGGGGAATCAAAGCAAGAGGGGATATAATAAAATTAGTGTAATGAAGCATCTTCTCACATAATGGATAAAGAAACTGTGGAACTTTCTCCCACAAAAATCTGTGGATGCTTGGCAAATTGTGGTTAAAGTATATCAAATGATATGGAATTTAACACATTTGAGATAAAGATCAGCCATTATCTGAATAGCAGGGCTGTTTCAAGAGCTAAATGGCCAGAGGATTAGGAAGCTGACAAAGGCAACAAAGAAATAAGGAGGAAGAAGATTAAATATGAGGGTAAAGTAACCAGTAATATGAAGAAGACTGTAAGAGTTTCTTTGGTATATAAAGTGCAAAAGAGAAGCAAAAGTGGACACTGGGCCACTGGAAAATGACACTGGAGAGATAGTAGTGGGGAACAAGGAAATGGCTGAGGAACTGAATAATTACTTTCTGTCAGTCTTTACAGTGGAAGACACAAGTAATATCCCAAAAATGCAAGGGACTGAGGGGGCAGAACTGAGTAAGGCGGCCATCACCAAGGAGAAAGTGCTAGAAAAACTGAATAGCCTGAAGATGGATAAATCACCTGGACCAGATGGACTGCACCCCAGAGGAAGTAAGTTATAATTATTTTTAACTTGAAAGCCTTTTTCCTGAGGCAGTATTTGTTAGCTATAATCAAATTGCCCTAAACCCCATCCAAGCCCAGACTTCTTGAAACCTGTGTTTTATGACCTCCTGAAAAAAAAATCCAAGGACAACATAACCTTGTTAAAGGAGCAGCATCGTCACAAATTATGGCATTTATTTTGAGTGGATTGAATATAAAAGCAGGCTTGTACTTCTTAGGCTCCGTAAGGCTCTGGTCAGACCACATTTGGAGTATTGAGCAGTTGTGGACCCATATATCAGGAAGGATGTACTGGTCCTGGAGCCTGCTCAGAGGAGGTACATGAGAATGGTCCCAGGAATGAAAATTACATGAGAATTAATATATGAGGAACATTTGAGGACTCTGGGTTTATATTCAAAGGAGTTTAGAAGGATGAGGGGGGATCTAATTGAAAAATACAGAATACTGAATGGCCTGGACAGAGTGGATGTTGGGAAGATGTTTCCATTGGTAGGAGAGACTAGGACCTGAGGGCACAGCCTTAGAGTAAAGGGAAGACCTTTTAGACTGGGGATAAGGAGAAACTCTTCAGCCAGAGAGTGGTGAATCTAAGGAATTCATTGCCACAGAAGGCTGTGGTGGCCAGGTCATTCAGTATATTTAAGACTGAGATGATAGGTCCTTGAGTATCAAGGGGATCAAAGGTTGCAAGGAGAAAGCTGGAGAATGGGATTGAGAAATTTATCAGCCACAATTGAATGGCAGAGCAGACACAATGGGCTGAATGGACTAATTTCTGCTGCTATGTTTTATGGTCTAAGTTGGGTGCAAATAGTACTAGTCAGCAAGTTTTTCAGTTGTACAGGTGAACCCAGCTGAGCCCAATCCTCCATCAGGGGTGTCTGGATGTACTGAGAATTTCTGACTGGCATTTCTTCTCTCTTTCCCTGTAGTGCTCAGTTTTATGAGGTATTCAGAGTAGTGGTCTGTTCCAGTTTCCTTATGAACTAAAACAGGGGACAGCTGGACACACGACAGCTCTCAAGTATCTGTTCCCTGTCTGCTTGACTGCTGTGTAATGAGCTGTGTTGTCAGTGGTCATATATTTGGGAATATACAAACTGAAGACAAAAGTGAGTTATTACAAGCAGGCAGAAACTCCTGTGGATGACCCAGAGAATATTTTCTTCTCTCTCCAGTCTGCCAAATTATGAATTTAAATGATGTAGTACATTTTTTGTTTTAAGAATAATTCATTTCAGTGGAGAACACAAGTGTTTACTACTTATCCCTAATTGACCTTGAGAAGGTTGTATGGTGTTGTAATCCAGAACTGCTGCAGTCTATGTCATGCAGTGCAGCCGTAGTGCTGTTATGGCCTGAGTTTCAGGAATTTGAAGCAGCAACAGTGAAGGAGTAGTAACACAGGTTCAAGTCAAAATTATGTGTAGTTTGGAGGGCGCTTTCAGGGGCTGGTGTCCCTATCTGCCATCTGTCCTTGAACGTTTAGATGGTCATGTTGCAGTTTTGGAAGATATTGTTGAGCAATTCTTATTGAGTTGCTGCAATGCATCTTATAGTTGAAACACACTGTAGCCAGAGTATGCAAGTGCTGGGAGAAATGAATATTGAAGCAGATGGATGTGGTGCCTATCAAATGGATTCCATGTCATGGATGCTGTTGAGTTCCTGTCTGATGCTAACCATACACTAATCCAGGGAACTGGACCATGTTCCATCACATTCATAACTTGAGACTTGTAGATTTTTGGATAGATTTTGCTGGGGAGTCAGTAGATGAGCCACATACACAGAATACCAAATCACTTATGACTGCAGCATTTATATGTCTGGCCCATTATGTTTCTGGTTCCCCCACCAAGGATGCTGACAGTGGGAAAATCAGCAATGAAGCTGCCATTGATTGCAAAGTGGAGGTGGTCACATTATCTCTAGTTACAGGTAGTCACTGGCTGGCAATGGCCTGGGTATAATATTGCCTGCCACTTATCAGACCAAGCCTGTAATGTTAGCCAGGTCTTGTTGCACTTGAATAGAAACAGCTTCAGTATCTGAGGAATGGCACTGAACATTGCTCAACAGAAAAAAACAGACAATTAAGTGGGGAGGGACTTACAGAAATGTAGATGCCCAGTTGACAGACTCTGACCAAGCCTGCCGGGCATCCATAACTTGCTGCAGATGGGCTAAGTTGGCACAGAGTGAGACATCTGCCTCTCAGTGTCTCTAGAGCAGCCGGTCATTCCATTTGCTGGATGTTTCAGCTGTCCTAGCAATGGCTACTATTGGGAATGCAATCAGTCCCAGGAGGAACACCTCAACAGACCACAGTCCCAAGTATACACAAATACGAGAATTAGGAGCAGCAAAAGGCCATTCAGCCTACCCCTGCCCTTTGAGATGATCACGGCTAATCTGATTGTCAACTCAAATTCATACTCCCACCTAATCCCCGATAAACTTTCACCTCCTTGCTCAACAAGAATCTATTCACTTCTGTCTTAAAAAAACATATTCAAGGACTCTACTGCCAGCACCTTTTCAGGAAGATAGTTCCAAAGGCTCATGACCCTCTGAGAAAAGAATGTCAGCTCATCTTGGTTTTAAATGGGTGACCCCCGGTCTATAATTTCCCCCAAGAAGAAATGTCATCTTCACATTGACCCTGTCAAAACTTTCAGGATTTTATATGTTTTAATCTAGTTGCCTCTTTTAAACTCCAGCAGATACAAGACAAGTCCAACCTTACCTCTTTGGCAATGCTCTCAGTCCAGATATTTGTCTGGTGAAACCTTGAAGTAGCTCCAATACATGTACATCCTTCCATAAATAAGGTGACCAAAACTGTGCAGAGCACTCCAGATGCAGCCTCACTACTACCCTGTATAACTAAAGATAAACCCACAACATAACGTACACAGAAGATACTCAAAGCAATTCCTTGAAGAAGGTCATAGTTCTTCATCCAAAGAGTACAATGAAAGCCAAAGCTTTACTAAACAGGATAAGTGGAGAGTATATGCCACTAAATTGTATTAAGTCCATTTAAAATATGATTTGATGTTCTGATCAGTGGTGGTAAGAGTTGTTTAGAAATTATCCATGGATGGAGTTGACTGACTCCTGGATAATGATTTCTCTGATGTAAAATATATAGCTTCACACACAATCTCTGAAAATCCAAGTGCAATTAAAGAGACAGAACAAGTAATAATTTCCAGGTTATTTTTCCATAGTATGTGGCTACCAGAGCAATGGCTGAACAATGGCCGAACAATGGCCACCATCTGAGGATAAAGTAACACCACAGCAGTCAGTACAACCATCAAAACTTTCTTCAAGGAGGGAATAAGCTCACACTGAAGCTGATGCTAAAGGAATTCCAGAGTGTTATTTTAGAATGAGGAGGTGGAGACATCTTCATAGATCTGCGGGTAAGAAATGAATGATTGTTCATCAACACTTAGATATTGCTATATCAAAACACATACGAAATACATAAATCACATGTATTGATAACAGTTGTTTTATTGGCCAAGACTTCAAAAACATCAATTCAGTTCTGTAAAACATGCCATTCATCTCAGATAGTGGGGAAACCTCAATTTGTAACCAGCACCTTTAATATTACAGCACAAAAACAGGTCATTTGGCCCACAAATACCAAAAAGAGTTTTTGAAGACCCATTCAGTACAGCAATAATAGATTATATTGGGCATTACAAAAATTGAAAGCAGGACACCAGTATAAATTTGACATTATGGATATGACAGTCCTATTTCCAGAGCTGTTCCTTTCAGGACAATTATAGCTGAAGTATTGGTGCAGAAATCAACTCAGCTTTTTACTTGTAATGGACTACCAATAGAAATACAGTCAGATCAAAGATCCAACTTTACGTCTATCATTTTTCAGCGGATAATAGGTTATTTTGGTTGTAATAATAGGTGAGTTGAAGGCCATTGTATATCACCCACAAACACAGGGAGATTTGGAAAAATACCATCAGACTTTGAAAACAATGATTAAGGCAGATTATCACAAATACCTGCAGGATTGGGATTTTTAAAAAATTACTTGATGTGAAAGATTCCCCAAATGAATCCAATGCATTTTGTTCATTGAGTTGATCTATGATTATAAATAAGAGGTTGATCAAAATTCTTTAAGGAAGAGTTTTTTTAAGACAGAGAAATGAATACTCAAAGTTTGATTATGTGTCCATGTTTCTGGAGAGATATACAGGAGTATGAGAAGTGATGCAGGAAAAGAGAGAATGACAATTAGGCCACAACTCAAACAGTGTAAATCAGAGAAAAGTATTAGTCCTAATACCTTTACAGTGTGAATCTCTGAAGGTAAGGTTCAGTGGTCATACAAGATAATTAAGATAGTAATTGGATTTTTTTGACAGATATCCCAGACCATAGGAAGAAGAAATTCTTATGTCATCTAAACATTATCATCATAGAGACGAAGTTAGGAAAGAGTAAATATAATAGGAGGTGAGAGTAGTAGAGGATGACAGCAAAAGCAAGAGTGAGGCAGTGGGAGAGATGGAGAATTGACAAAGTGAACTTCCGATATTCTGATTAGCCAATACAGAAATACTGGGACAGTTAGATACCACACTCTAAGGCCTATTGAAATTTGGCAAGCAAGTTCAAAGTCATTTTCTTCTTGGATTCCAACAGGCTGAGGATGAAATGTTTGCCTCAATCCTGTCGACAATGTTTACACCACTGCAAAACTTGTTCTTGACAAGATAAAGAACGGTGGCAATGAAGATGTAGAAAACGTTTGGGGTGTTGACACATCCCTGTTTGGTGCATGTCTTGTCCTCAAAGGATTCTGTCATATTACTATCGGTGAGAATCGTCACTGACATTTTGTTATCAAGGAGATAGAGGAGTTTGATAAATTTGTCTGGATTGTGTATCAGGCAATCATCCTTCTTATTCTTCTGCTTGGCTCCGAAACTTGAATTACATAAGGATGCAACTTCAAGACCCTTCAAAAGTACCATCAATGCTATTGAGGCAGATTCTCAGCACCAGCTGGGAGGACAGATGTATTAACATCAGCATCCTTGAAGCAGCTAATAGCACCTGCATCTAGGCCATGATGATCCAAAACCAACTCTGCTGGGCCAGCCACATGCTTCAGAGACCTGAGTTCCTACTGCCAAAACAAATCTTTGCACAGCTCAAGGCAGGCACTTAAACAAGAGGATAACAAAAGACACCCTGAAGGCTTCCCTCAATTCATATAACATAGAGATCAATGCATGGGAGACCCTCATTCAGAAAAAATCGACAGAGGAAACTTCTGTATGAAGGGACTTAATTCTTTGAAAACACCCATTGGCAAGAGGAAGTGTAGAAAAGGAACACCAATGATCTCAAGGCCAAGGGCCAATTCCATTACCTGGAAACACCTGGTAAATCTGTGGTTGGAGATATGGCTCTAGGATTGGGCTCATCAACCACACAAGGACCCACAGAACCCATGGGCAGTGACACAAAATCTCTGATGTGGACAACCATACTCACTAGTGAATGATTGCTGACGAAAATTTAGTTAGATTACTTACAGTGTGGAAACAGGCCCTTTGGCCCAGCAAGTCCACACCAACCCTCCAAAGAGCAACCCACCCATACCCATTCCCTACATTTACCCCTTCACCTAACATTACAGGCAATTTAGTACAGCCAATTCATCTAACCTGCACATTTTTGGATTGTGGGAGGAAACCGGAGCACCTGGAGGAAACCCACGCAGACATGGGGAGAATGTGCAAACTCCACACAGACAGTTGCCTAAGGCGGGAATCGAACCCGGATCTCTGGCACTGTGAGGCAGCAGTGCTAACCACTGTGCCACCATGCCGCCCATAATTCTCATGCTTAGAAAGACAGTCGAAATAGCTAGTAAAAGTACTTTGGATATTCAAGAAAATCTTTAGAGATCCAAAAAACGTTAATGTAAACCTGGCATGATGTGGCAGTACAGCTATCAGTGACAATGAAATAACATCATTATCACTTAAGACCAGAAAAATGAACTCAGATGGCAACAGAGATTTGATGCATGTTAGGAAATCATTTGAATGAACCTCGCGAGATGTTAGTTTCTAAAGCACATGGGTTGACTAAATTCTGCATAGGCTACAGAAAGGCATTACCAAAAACAAGGACATACCCAATTCCTTGGTTAAAAGATTTTATCAATATTGTTGGCAGTGTATCTGAGTATATCTACATTTCTAAGATTGATCAGTTGAAGGGATACTGGAAAATACTACCAACATCAAGAGCTAAATAAAAAATCAGCTTTTGTTGCACCAAATGTGTTGCATCATGTCATTTGTGTTTAAAATGCCCTAGATGTGTTCTAAAGGCTTATGAATCATGTCATAGCCAATGTGAATAATTGTGTAGTTTAATTGGAGGATGTTTTAATATACAGCAACATGTGAGAAGAACATGTAAAATAATTATCGTTAGACGGCTTAGAAATAAATCCTGTCAAGGGTAAGTTTGCAAAAGTGAAGGTATCTTACCTAGGACATATGATAGTCAAGGGTACGTTTTGCCAAAGGTAAGTAAAGCTAAAGACTGGTAGAATTTTCTATTCCTAAAAATTAAGCAAAAATCATGAAATTTCTAGATATGTGTGTCTTATTTTTGAATCAAAGGTTTAACTAACAAAGGTTTATCGAACTTCAGATTGTATCAGCAAGTCTAATAGATTTATTGTGTAAAAACAGGTCAAGATAATATGGTCAGAAGAGTGCAAAAAGGCTTTTGAAAAGTTGAAGGCAAACTTAACAAATGAACTGGTGTTAGCTGCCATTGACTTCACTAAAACTTGTAAAACTGCAATTGATGCAAGTGATTTGGAAATGGATACAGACTTATTGCTAGTTGATGAAATGAAAATAGAGAAGTCAGTGCAGTACTTTTCTAAGAAATTAACCCAGCATCAAACTAAGTACTTTATGATAGAAAAGGTGACTCTAGAATTATTACCGGCTCTTAAATGGTTTGTAATTTATGTCTGTCATAAGAATCACAAATATAGACTGACAATAAACCCCTGGCCTTTGTCAAGAAATTTAAAATCAAAATGCGAGATCATTTCAATCAGCTTTGTTAATTCACTCTATAATAATATAAGAACCATTTATATTGCTAGCAAGGACAACGCAGGCACATTATCAAGAATGTAACAATGCTGGAAAGGTTGAATACTTGAGAAAAATTGACAAGAAATTGCACAAATCCTGCATAAAAATGAATGAGGGTGGATGAAATAATTCTTTAAATGTTCTATTATATGTATGCCATATTTATCTTGAGATGAAATATATTCAGAAATGATGTTTCATATTCTTTGGGGACATGGGGGTTGACACTTTTAAGAACTATATATATTTAATTGGAAATCTAAATTGCAAAATGATAGTTTACAGCAATAGATTTTTTTTTACAACTCAAAGCAAATTGAGGGTGAAGGAGAAAGTTAGTGCTTCCAAATAAACTTGTTAGACTATAACCTGGTGTTGTGTGATTTGTAACTTTGTCCACCCCAGTCCAACACCGGTGTCTCCAAATCATTAGTTGGATGAGGCCATATAACTTGTGTAGAAGCTGGATTTGAGAAACAAACAGGCACTACCGTCTTTAGATTGAAACAAAAACTGCCCAGCAGTAGATTGAATTTGTTTTACATTGCAGGTTGTCACAGAACTGTTGGGTAGTTGCAGTCAGATACCTAAAAGCTAGAAAGCAAGAAGGGTTTCTCTCTCTTTCGAATTGCGAGTGGAGAAGTAACACTCAAATCCTTTGAAAAGACAAACTTCTAACTCAAGTAAAATCCTCAGTTTAACTAAATGCCTCCTAGGTTAAAGACAACAACATACACAGAGGAATCTCGATTATCCAGAATTCGATCAATCAAATGAAATGCCCGCGTCATTCGGATAATCGAGGTTCCTCTATTTTTCATAGCCAATAACCAAAAGAACTGCAAAGAAGTTGTATCACTCCATTCTTCTGCTTTTGACTCTCAGTTCATGGAACTTGTTCCATTTTGGTTATATTTTCCACTTACAACGTTTCTGAAAAACTGTCTGTCTTTTCCATCTTATATATGAATGAATGTGAAGTGTGTTGGAACTCTAACTCTATAATCTAAGGTTGCATGTTGGTAATTAATAATCTGTTTTTGTAGCGACTATGTTTATTTATAATGAATACATTCAATTTTCTTGAAAATTGATTAAACTTGATACGAGATTCTTTAAACTTAGACTGTTGTGAAATTCATAAAAATTAACAACCTTGGCGAATAAATTGTTCATTGTCACATGTTGATGACAAGGAATAGTGGTTCTTGATATTCAATGCATTCCTCCCATCAGGGTCATGACAATCCACATAAATAAAAAATAAGCAATGTGTGTAAGGCATTTGACAAAATTCCCCATGGTAGATTGGTCAGCAAGGTTAGGTCTCACAGATTAGAGGGAGAACTAGCCATTTGGATACAGAACTGGCTCAAAGGTAGAAGACAGAGGGTGGGGGGTGGAGGGTTGTTTTTCAGATTGGAGGCCTGTGACCAGTGGAGTGCCACAAGGATTGGTGCTGACTTCTCTATTTTTTGTCATTTACATAAATGATGTGGATGTGAGCATAAGCGATACAGTTAGTAAGTTTGCAGATGACACCAAAATTGGAAGTGTAGTGGACAGCGAAGAAGGTTACCTCAGATTACAACAGGATCTTGACCAGATGGGCCAATGTGGCTGCGAAGTGGCAGATGGAGTTTAATTCAGATAAATGCGAGGTGCTGCATTTTGGGAAAGCAACTCTTAGCGGGACTTATACAGTTAATGGTAAGGTCCTAGGGAGTGTTGCTAAACAAAGAGACCTTGGAGTGCAGGTTCATAACTCCTTGAAAGTGGAGTCGCAGGTAGATAGGATAGTGAAGAAGGTGTTTGGTATGCTTTCTTTTATTGGTCAGAGTATTGAGTACAGGAGTTGGGAGGTCATGTTGCGGCTGTACAGAGCATTGGTTAGGCCACTGTTGGAATATTGCGTGCAATTCTGGTCTCCTTCCTATCAGAAAGATATTGTGAAACTTGAAAGGGTTCAGAAAACATTTACAAGAATGTTGCCTGGGTCGGAGGAGTTGAGCTACGGGGAGAGGCTGAACAGGCTGGGGCTGTTTTCCCTGGAGCATCGGAGGCTGAGGGGTGACCTTATAGATGTTTACAAAATAATGAGGGGCATGGATATGACAAGTAGACAAAGTCTTTTCCCTGGGGTAGGGGAGTCCAGAACTAGAGAGCATAGGTTTAGGGTGAGAGGGGAAAGATGTAAAAGAGACCTAAGGGCAACATTTGCACACAGAGGGTGGTACGTGTATGGAATGAGCTGCCAGAGGAAGTGGTGAAGGCTGGTACAATTGCAGCATTTAAGAGGCATTTGGATGGGCATATGAATAGGAAGGGTTTGGAGGGATATGGGCCGGGTGCTGGCAGGTGGGACTAGATTGGGTTGGGATATCTGTTCGGCATGGATGGGTTGTACCGAAGGGTCTGTTTCCATGCTGTACATCTCTATGACTCTATTACTCTATGATTACAAGGTATAATTTCTTTTATAAATTTCTGTTTAGTAGCAGACCTGTAGATAAGCTGATACTTTTGTTGCAATGCAGGTTTATGAAAAAAAGGATGCTTAGTAAACTTGTTGCATTAATAGGAGATCAACTCTCATTAAGGTCAAGTTGCAATAGGTTGGCTAAGAGCACTTCTCCATTTTTAAGATATAGCCATTTATTTCTATGGTTGTGGAATTGTATTGCAGCTGGCTGTATGATTTTCTGAAGACTTCTCAGTCTGATAGTTATTTTGAAAGCAAGTCACAAAAAATGTCTGTCTTACCCATTTGTTCAGTTTTAAATCCAAATTCATTCTCTAAATAAGGATTCATGTTCAGTAATGTGGCATCTTACATCTTGAGAGACTGAGATAGCCCACATCTTTGCTTTTGGGATGAGGGGGTTATGGTAGTACAATTATAGGTGAATTGGATCAATTTCACGTTTGTCTAACTTGGCATTTCAATCTCTCTTTTGTCCATGGAAAAACAGAATGCCAAATTGGTTGGTCTGTGATAATTGTCTCTATTGTCAGTCCATCCTTAACAAAGGGATTTATAAATTTCATAAGTGGCTGCATTTGTCCATATTTAATTAGGTATTTGCCTGGATTTCAGGACTGTCTGGAGCTGATATTGCCAGAAGTGAAATGATATGTTTCAGCTATCACAACAGCTTTTGTGTTTACTTTTTAAAGTTCAGCTTAAAAAGGTTGAATGTATATTTTTGCCTGCACTGGGCAAGACACCAGGCTTTTTTTTAAAAAATGAGTAGAATTTGAGAAAAGATTTGCATGACTTAAGGAAGAACACTATGACAGCTCTGCAAAGTAGAAGAATGGATGTGTATGTGAAGGAAATTTGAGCTGCAAAATGTGTATTCAAAGAAAACTCAGTAACATTAGTGATGTTCCAATAAAATTAGAAGAAAACTCACAAATTGTACAATTACATTATGTTATCAGAGGGTGAGAGAGAATTTTACTGGCCATAGGTCAAGTGTTCCTCATTAATTTTGTTTTAGAGAAATTCTGACATTTAATATGAGAATACAAATTGTAGTGGCTGGTTATAAGGTTAGACAGTTACTGTAAGTGTTATATAAATTAAAGGTCAGCAGAGATAGTGCTGAGTTACTCCAAGGATGCAAAAAATCATGACTAATTCAATGGTGATCAAATGTTTTCCAGGCACAGCTGGTAGCTAGAAAGATTCTGGGAAAAATATAAATAAAGTTAGGTGCAGATGCTCTCCAGTAGCTGTATCCAATTCTGAAATAACTCATAAGTCACAGAATAACGTCATTGGTTAATCTTTGTTAAAACAATTATGTGAAAACAATTAGAAGTAGAGATTGAGATCATTATGGGAAATAATTTGCAACTAAGAGTAGGTGGAAAATGAAATTTAAAAGTAGAGAAAAATTACTTACTTAGAACATAGAACATTATAGCGCAGTACAGGCCCTTTGGCCCTTGATGTTGCGCCGACCTGTCATACCAATCTGAAGCCCATCTAACCTACACTATTCCATGTACATCCATATGCTTATCCAATGACAACTTAAATGTACTTAAAGTTGGCAAATCTACTACCATTGCAAGCAAAGCATTCCATACCCTTACTACTCTCTGAGTAAAGAAACTACCTCTGACATCTGTCCTATATCTACCACCCCTCACTTTAAAGCTATGCCCCCTCGTGCTCACCATCACCATACTTAGAAAAAGGCTCTCCCTGTCCACCCTATCTAACCCTTTGATTATCTTATATGTCTCTATTAAGTCACCTCTCAACCTTCTTCGCTCCAACGAAAACAGCCTCAAGTCCCTCATGGTTTCAGAACTCGATCCCCCTATTAATAAAAGCTAAAACACTGTATGCCTTATTAACAACACCATCAACCTAGGTGGCAACTTTCAAGGATCTGTGTACCTGGACACCGAGATCTCGCTGCTCAGCTACACTACCAAGAATCTTACCATTCTTCCAGTACTTTGCATTCCGGTTACTCCGACCAAAGTGAATCATCTCACACTTGTCTGCATTAAACTCCATTTACCATCTCTCAGCCCAGCTCTGCAGCTTATATATGTCTCTCTGTAACCTACAACATCCTTCGTCACTATGCACAACTCCACCAACCTTAGTGTTGTCTGCAAATTTACTAACCCATCCTTCTACGCCCTCATCAGGTCGTTTACTTCTGCTGGATAAGATGATGATTTCAAACGGGCTGATGTTGGAGATTGCATTAAGTTCCTATAACCTGATGATGCTGTGGAAAAGGCAGAACACCTTAGGATCTTTCATGGTCAAGACCTATGTCCACATGTCTCCCACTCGTCCTCGTAAAAACACTTAACTTACCAATGTAACTTGCACCTCGTGCTTTTGTGCAATAGACTGCCTTTTGTGAAAAACAGAAGTTTTTTTCTCATTAAGATTCACTCGTGGTTTCTTGAGTTACTCTAAATCAAGTAGGATCTTCAACTCCATCAAGAAAAGATGATGGTTAATTGTTAGGGCAATGGATCATTTTCTCAGATCACATATGGAAATATTGAACTTTAATTCTCACGCATATTCCTGCTCCACCCTCCTCTCTGACCTATTACTTTCACCCTTATCTTCATCTATCTATCGCATTCCCCCCAGTCCCACACCCCTCCCATTTATCTCTCAACCCCCTTGTTCCACAAACCTCATTCCTGATGAAGGGTTTATGCTCGAAACGTCAACTCTCCTGCTCCTCGGATGCTGCCTGACCTGCTGTGCTTTCCCAGGACCACACTTTTCGACTCTGATCTCCAGCATCTGCAGTCCTCACTTTCTCCCCAATGTAAACTCAATGGCTATCTGCAGAGAAATTCTGAAATGACACACCTTTACGGAGTCAGGGAAACTTCTCATCGAAAGACTTAAAAGGAAGAGTTCATGAGAGGCTGAAAACCTAACTCTCTCTCAACATGGAGCCATCATCTGCGAATATGTTTTTGCTTTAACCTTCCAGGGATATACAAAAAAGGCATTTACACGAGAGCTTGAACCTTGAAATGAATGTGTAATTAGCCCAATGTCCTAGCATGTCAACTAGTGTGCTGTGAAGTTCACAGCTATGACACACCTCTGCACCATTAGAAAAGGAAAGAGCAGTCTCTCACTCTGAGTGGTGCCAGCTATCCACTCTGAAAGGAACTAGGACATAAAGACATTAATTGACCTGCAAAGTGAAGAAGCTCAAAATCAACTCTCTGACTGCCAAAGTCAATGGTAACAACCACTGTACTGGTAATAATGTTTTTCCATGTGCTCTTCATGAACGACTCAGAGACTGACTTGTATATATCTCTTCTGTAGGTCTCACTTTTTATCTGAGTGTATGTGTGTTGCATTATTCTTTCTTCTCATTGTTAGTAACTAATAAATTCACTCTTGTTAATTCAAGAAAGCCTAATTAAATTGACTATTGGGAGAATAATATCACTTCCTCATCTTGGAACTGAATCATTTGGGGTAGCCCATCTGGAACTATAAACACTGGGGAGCCTGGTCTGTGGATTGATTGTCACATAGCAAACAACCTCATGAACAAAGTAGTAGTGGTGCAGCAAATACAACAACTTCTACCATATTCATAAGGAAAGGGTTAATCAGATTGTCCTGAAGCGTACTAATGTTATGCTGCGATTGATGTCTCTTTACATTGCAGCAATATTAACCTTTAGCCTTTGCCTCTTAAACAGGAAAGTACAAGTCAATTTAAATTACCACTGGGCATTGGGACCAGGCCCAATTGTGCAGCAATGCTCAGATTTAGAATGAAGTAACAAGGGACATGCCATTATATACAACTTCCTAAAGTTTCAAAGAAGTTTAATCATTTTGATAACAATGTGGGAAAACAATTAGATCCACAAAGGAAAACATCTGGGCATGCATCGTCCTTTTTTAATTGGCACTGAAGGATACAGAAATAAAGACCGACTGATAAATAAGATTTCAATTGGTTGAATAGCAATTGCATGGAGCAAGAATGAATTTAACAACATAGAGAGAGACTTGTACACATAACCCAACATAGAAAGAGCTTGTTAAATGAGGAAGTTAACTTAATTGGTAAAAGATAAAACAATCACATTTTCCTTCCAGCTAAGTTATATTGTAAGATTTTTTTTAAAAGTATCTATTGTTGAAAATATATACTTTGCTGCATACTGAGTGTAAAAGGAATACATAAAAACTAGTAGATTTTAGTGAGAATTTGGATTCATAAAGCCTAAGCTCCTGGGAAAGAAACCAGTTCTCAAAGAGTCACTTGGAGCTTCTAGCAGTATGATGAAGACATGCTCAATTCTCCAGGGGCCAGCAATGCTACAGGGTGCTACCTGCCTGGCTTACATGTCATTCTTCAATAGTCAGAATGAATAGTGTTTCACAAGCTGCTCAGGTAATGTTCAAGCTGCCTCTTTGTCCCTGATCAACTGAGGTAAATCTGCCTCAGACCTCTCAAAAAAAAATTCTCCCCAACTTATTCCAGAACTGTCACATTGGATGTGCTGTACTTGACACCCAACTACAACATGCTTGATAAATGTATGACACCTCACTTCAATCTTCAGAAATCTATTGAAAACCATGCATTGGGCTTTGCCCGTAAACTATTCAATTGGAAAACATGACGATTCACTGGTGGTAGTTAGTAGGTTAAAAAAAAATCACGGGTGATTTGGAGTTGGGAAAAAAACGCTCAGTTTTGTTTAAGAGCACTTCTCGATACGAAAAGGAGCAAAAAATGAAAACCTTGCATTAACAAACCCAGCATATAAGTTGACTCTAGTGAGTAAATAGAAATGGAAAAGGTGGATTAAGTTATCTGAAAGATTTAAATAAGGTTCTGGCTTAGAAAGAGGAGGTAACTCAGAAGAACATTTGTTTTATGTCTTCTTAGGGTGTGGGTGACATTACCAGTGCAGCATTTATTGCCAGTACTTATTTGCCCCAAGGGCATGAAGAGTCAATAATGTAATGTTGGACTGGAGTTATGTACAGACCAGAGTCACTAGCAATGACAGTTGGGAACCAGACAACGTTTTTACATCCATCTGGAAGCTTTCATACTAGCCCATAAGTTATCAGATTTATTGTACAGTTTACAAAGGAACAAATATAAAGTAGGAACAAGTTATAAAACAGAAGTTTGAAAATACTGCTATAAATAAATTAAAACAACAACTATTAAACAGGAATTAAATTCCTTTTACAACAAAACACACATTGTTCAAAATAAAATGAGGGAACTGTTGACAATAGCCCCTAATGAGGGAACAGGTGTAGTACATAGAACATAGGGCATAGAAAAGTACAGCACAGAACAGGCCCTTTGGCCCACAATGTTGTGTCGAAATTTAATCCTAATGTAAAATATAGTAACTTAACCTACTCACCCCTCAACTCTCTGCTATCCATGTGCATGTCGAGCAGTCACTTAAATGTTCCCAATGACTCTGCTTCCACCACCACAGCTGGCAACGCATTCCATGCATTCACAACTCTCTGTGTAAAGAACCTACCTCTGACATCTCCTTTACCTTTTTCTTATTATCTTCAAAGTATACCTCCTCGTACCAGCCAATCCTGCCCTGGGGAAAAGTCTCTGGCTATTGACTCTATCTATTCCTCTCATTATTTTGTACACCTCGATCAGGTCTCCTCTCTTCCTCCTTCTCTCCAGAGAGAAAAGTCTGAGCTTATTCAACCTTTCTTCATAAGGCAAGCCCTCCAGTCCAGGCAGCATCCTGGTAAACCATTCTTTGCACCCTCTCCAAAGCCTCTGTATCTTTCCTTTAGTACAGCAACCAGAACTGGACACAATATTCCAAGTGTGGTCTCACCAGGGACTTGTAGAGCTGCAGCAAAACCTCGCAGCTCTTAAACTCGACACCCCTGTTAATGAAAGCCAAAACACCATATGCTTTCTTAACAACCCTATCCACTTGGGTGGCAACTTTGAGGGA
>NC_057721.1:59524844-59593341 GCF_004010195.1 Chiloscyllium plagiosum | reverse complement strand
ATCTTATATTCAGCATTCGAGTTCGACCTTCCAAAATGCATCACTTTGCATTTATCCAGGTTGAACTCCATCTGCCATTTCTCAGCCCAGCTCTGCATCCTGTCTATGTCGCGCTGCATGCAACCTGCAGTAGCCCTCTATACTATCGCTGACACCTCCAACCTTTGAGTCATCTGCAAATTTACTAACCCACTCCTCAACCTCCTCATCCAAGTCATTTATAAAAACTACAAAGAGCAGAGGCCTGAGAACAGAGCCCTACAGCACCCCACACAACACTGTCCTCCAGGCAGAATTCTTTCCATCTACAACCACTCTCTGCCTTCTGTCAGCCAGCCAATTCTGAATCCAGATAGCCAAATCTCCCTGTATCCCATACTTGCTGACTTTATGAATGAGCCTACATGGGGAACCCTATCAAATGCCTTGCTGAAATCCATATAAACCACATCCACTGCTTGACTGTCATCGACCTGTCTTGACACCTTCTCAAAGAACTCAATAAGATTTGTGAGGCATGATCTGTTCCTCACAAAGCCATGCTGACTGCCTTTAATCACTCTACGCTTTGCCAAATAGTCATAAATCCTATGCCTCAGAATTCTTTCCAAAACTTTGCTGACCACAGATGTAAGACTGACTGGTCTGTAATTGCCAGGGATTTCCCTATTACCCTTCTTGAGAAGAGGAACAATATTCGCCTCCTTCCAATCCTCTGGTACGATTCCTGTGGAGAGTGAGGAGGCAAATATCCTCGCCAGCAGATTAGCAACCTCCTTTCTTGCTTCCCAGAGCAGCCTAGGATAAGTCTGATCTGGCCGTGGGGACTTATCAATCTTAAGGTTTCCAAACTTTCTAGCACATCAACTTCACCAATCTTGATCTGGTCAAGACTGTATCCCAGCTCCTTTAAGTTTTCATTTATAACAGGTTCCCTATCCTTAGTGAAAACCGAAGCAAAAAACTCATTTAGGGCTTCCCCTATCTGCTCAGACTCCACATACAAGTTCTCTCCGCTATTCCTCATCGGCCTTACCTTCTCCCTGATCATTCTCTTATTCCTCACGTATGAGTAAAATACCTTTGGGTTCTCCCTAATCCTTCTTGTCAAGCCTTTTTCATGCCCCCCCCTGGCTCTCCTCAGTCCATTTCTGAGCTCCTTTCTACCAAGCCTGTAATCCTCTAAAGCTGTGCTAGACCCTTGCTTCCTCCACCTTACGTAAGTTACCTTCTTCCTTTTGACAAGAAGTTCCTCTGTTCTTGTCATCCGAGGTTCCTTAATCTTACCCCTTCTTACCTGTCTCAGAGGAATCACTCACAACAACTGCTCTTTAAATAGTCTCCACATGTCTATTGTGCCCTTTCTGTGGAACAATTGCTCCCAGTCTGTACTTCCCAACTCCTGTCTGATAGCATCATAATTTCCTTTACCCCAATTAAATATCTTCCCTCGGTAACTGCTCCTTTCACTCTCCAAGGCTATGCTAAATGTGAGGCATTGTGATCACTTTCACCAAAGTGCTCTCCCACCGTGAGATCTGACACCTGTCCTGGCTCGTTGCTAAGCACCAAATCCAAAATGACCTCTCCCCTTGTCAGTCTGTCTACATACTGAGTAAGGAAACCCTCTTGAACACACCTGACAAAAACACCTCCAACCAAATCATCGGCACTTAGGAGGTTCTAGTTGATATTGGAAAAGTTGAAATCACCCATTACAACAACACTGCTACTTTTGCATTTTTCCAGAATCTGCCGGCCCATGAGTTCTTCAATCTCTCTGCTGCTATTAGGTGGTCTGTAGAAAACCCCCAATGTGGTGGCTGTTCTCTTGTTGTTCCTAACTTCCACCCATACTGATTCAGTAGACACACCTTCCTCAACAACCTTTGTTTCTGTAGCTGTGATGCACTCTCTAATTAGCAATGCTACACCCCCTCCTCTTTTTCCACCCTCCCTGTTCTTTTAAAACATTCTAAACCCTGGAACATCAAACAACAATTCCTGCCCCTCTGAAACCCACGTCTCCGTTATGGCCACAACATCGTCGTCCCAAGTACTGATCTACGCAGTAAGTTCGTCACTCTTATTTCAGACACTTCTTGCATTAAAGCAGACACACTTTAACCGATCCCCTTGTTTCATCACGTGAGAAACCTTCCTGATAGATTCAATATATCCTGCCACTGTCCTGTCTGCAACTGACGCCCTCTCAGACATGTGGCTTTGATTCCCACCACCCTGCCAAACTAGTAAAACCTCCCGAATCACACGAGCAAATCTCCCACCCAGAACATTTGTACCCCTCCAGTTTAGGTGCAACCCATCCTTCATGTACAGATCCCAACTTCACCAGAGGGTATCCTAATGGTCTAGGTATCTGAAGCCCTCCCTCCTGCATCAGCCTCACAGCCACGTGTTAAGCTATATTTGCTGACTGTTCCTCATCTCACTATCTCGTGGCACCGGTAGCAAACCTGAGATCACTACTGTACTCGTCCTGCTCTTCAGCTTCCAATCTAACTCTCTGTAGCCACTTTTTCAGATCCTTAATCCTTTTCCTGGCTGTACCACAATTTCAGACTGCTCACCCTCCCCCTTCAGAATCTTGTAAACCCGATCGACGACATCCTGGACCCTGGCACCAGGGAGGCAACATACCTTCCGAGAGTCCCATTCCTGACCACAAAATCTCCTGTCAATCTGTCTAACTATTGAGTCCCCTACCACTAGTGCTTTTCTCTTTCCCCCCTTCCCTTCTGAGCCACAGTGCCAGGCTCAGTGCCAGAGACCTGACAGCTATGGCTTTCCCCTGGTAGGCTGTCCCCACCAGCAGTATCCAAAACGGTATACTTATTGCTGAGGGGAACAGCCACAGGGGATCCCTGATCTGACCGTCATTTCCCTTTTCTCCCCCTGACTGTAACCCAGTAGTAAGAAAAACTGAAACATGACCATATAAGTACCAGAACTGGCAATAGTAAAATTTACAGATTATGATGTAATTAAAAGTGATGGAAAGGAAGAAGGAGATTGGTCAATTGTACTAATTAAAGATAACAATGGTAAAAGATTAAGGGACTTTATCAACTGAAGATGGGAAACACATTCCATCAATATTGAAATAAAAGAAAAAGAAAGGTCTAGTCAAAGGAATGTAGGCTAGACTATCTAACCTGGGGATGTTTTATGTTGCAGTGGGTGGAACCTCTTGTTTTGAATAGCAAAATCTGAGTTTAAGCCTTCCCAGGGCTTAACAGTAAAGGAAAGTGTGTTTGTAATATGGCCAAACAGAAAGGGTGCCAACCTGCAAATTCTTCCAACGCTGAATAATGGCATGTGGGATGGGAAAACCAGATCTCTGGTCAACCATGCAATGGAAAGAAAGTTGGACCCTCTGCCATCACCATCAAAACTCCAGAATATAACTTGGATGTAATAATGCACGTTGGCCCAGTAGTGACCCTGAATGACCTGTGACATGCCACCACCTGAAATTACCCAACTGTGGAGTGAGAAATATATAAGCAAATGATGGAAGGACATATAATTGTGGGTGATTTTAATTGCTTCCCCACCACCACAAAATAAATGGACAAGAGATGCTAAAAGGTGTAAAGGGAATGGCATTTTCATAATACAATTGTTTTACATTCACTCATGAGATTACTTCTCATAACATAAGTCAGCATTGCTGGTTAGGCCAAAATTTCTTGCCTAACTGCCCTGAGGAAGGTGGTGGTGATCTGTCGCTTGAACCAAGTACAGTGCTGGTGTAGTACCAGTACCAGGCGAAGGGGCACCCGCAGTGCTATTAGAAGGGAGTTCTAAAATTTTGACCCAGTGACAATGACAGAGTGGTGATACATTTCCAAGTCAGGATGGTGTATGACCTGGAAGGGAATTTGCAGTGGTTGCCCCTATGAATCTGATGCTCTAGTCCTTCTAGGGTGTAGAACCTCCTTAATTTGGAACTTGGTGTTGTTGGAATCTTGGTGGGTTACTGGGTCCATCTTGTACTCAACGCTGCTGCTTCATGTTGGTCCTTGTCATAGAGAAGACTGAACCTTTTGAGCAATGTTGAAGCTATATCCATTCAGGCAAGTGGAGTGTTCCATTACACATAGGTCTTGTAATTGGCAGATGAGTTACTTGCTGCAGAATTCCTATTCTCTGACCTGTTTTTGTACACATAGTTACGTGGCCAGTTCAATTCAGTTTCTGACAGTCCCCTAGTTGTTGATTGTGGGAGATTCAGCTATTAGACCTTATAGGATATAAGCATTTGACCAGTTGGCTCATTGAGTCTGCTGCACCATTCAATCATGGCTGATAAGTTTCTCAACCCCATTCTCCTTCATTCTACCTATCCCTTGATCCCTTACTAATCAAGAACCTATCTATCTTTGTCTTAAAGACATTCAACAACTTGGCCTCCAGCAATGAGTTCCACAGATTAAACACACTTTGGATGAAAAAAACTTGTCCTTATCTCAGTTCTAAAGGGTACTCCCTTCACTCTGAGGCTGTGCCCTTTGGCCATGGTCTCTCCTACTAATAGAAACTTCTCCACATCCACGCTATATAGGCCTCTCAGTCTTCTGTAAGTTTCAGTCAGATCCCGCCCCCATCATTCTTCTCAACTTCATCGAGTAAAGATCCAGAATCCACAATCGCTCCACATAGGAACAAGGCCTTCATCCTTGGGATCATTCTTGTAAACCTCTTCTGAACCCTCTTCAACACTAGAATGTCTTTCCTTAGATAGGGGGCCCAAAACTGCTCACAATATTTCAAATGTGCTCAGACTAGAGCCTTATACAGCTTCAGCAATACAACTCTGCTATTGTAGCCCTCTTGAAATGAATTCCAAAATTGCATTTTCCTTCCTCAGTGCCAACTGAACTTGCATGCTAATCTTAAGTGAATCCTGAACTAGGACTTCAGATATTCAAAGGCTTTCCCCTTTTAGAAAGTAGACTATGCCTCTAGTCTTTCTACCAAAGTTCACAACCACACCTTTTCCCACATTGTATTACATCTGCTACTTCTTTGCTCACTCTCCTAGCCTGTCCAAATCTTTCTGCAGCTCTCCGCTTCCTCAACACTACCTGTTCCTCCACATACCTTTGTGCCATCTGCAAATGCCATCAGTTCCTTCATCCAGATTGTTCAAGTATAATGTGAATCGTTGTGGTCTCAACACAGACCCCTGCAGAACATCACTTGTCATTTGCTGCCTTTCTGAAAAAAAGACCCTTTTATCCCTACTCTCTGCCTTCTGCCAGTCAGCCAATCCTCTATCGAAAAGAGAAAGTGAGGACTGCTGATGCTAGAGATTAGAGTCAAAAAATGTGGCGTTGGAAAAGCACAGGAACAGAGACAGCAGACATTTTGGGCATAAGCTGTCCATCAGGAATGTAGGGACACATATTTCTGATGAATGGCTTATGCCCAAAATGTCAACTCTCCTGTTCCTCAGTTGCTGCCTGACCTGCTGTGTTTTTCCAGTGCTACACTTTTTGAATCCTCTATCCACACCAGTACTTTGCCCCTAACACCAAGGACTTCCAGTTTATTTAGTAGCCTCTTGTGCAGCACCTTTTCAAAGGCCAAATAGATGATATCTACTGGCTCTCCTTTGCTTAACTTGCTCATTAACTCCTCAAAGAATACTAACAGATTTGTCAGGTATGGGCCCTCTGGATGAAACCATGTTGATTAAGCCCTATTTCACTTTGCGCTTCCAAGTACTCTGCAATCTCATTCTTCATAATAGATTCTAAATACTTACCAATAACCAAGGTCAGGTTAACCAGCTTATAGTTTCCTGTCTTCTGCCTCCCTCACTTCTTAAACAGGGGTATTCCATTAGCCATTTTCCAGTCCTCTGGAACTCTTCCTGACTCCAGTGATTCCTGAAAGGTCACCATCGATCTCCTCAGTTATCTCCTTCAGACCTCTGAGGTGCAGTTTATCTAGTCCAGGTGATTTATCCACATTTGGACCTTTCAGTTTCTCCAGCACTTTCTCCTTAGTGATAGCCACTACACTCACCTCTGCCCCCTGCTTGTCTTGAAGTTCTGGTATGCTGCTGGTGTCTTCCACTGTGAAAACTGATGCAAAGTTCCTATTCAGGTCCTCCGCCATTTCTTCGTTCCCATTAGTACCTTTTCAGCCTCCTTTTCCAGCCATACAATGTCTACTCTTGCCTCTCTCTCTTTCCTTCTAGACATCTAAAAGAACACTTGCAATCTCCGTTTATGTTACGTTTGGTTCTGTTATATCACGATGGTTCGTTCTCATGCAACCCCCTGTTATTAAAAGATCGCATAACAGCGTAACTGTTTAAACTAATGGCACCAGAAGTGTGTAGCAATCAATAAACACTTCAAAACTTTACGCTTTAGAAAAAGTTTGTCAATTGTGTTATAACGAAGTGGCATTAACAAAGTGTGCATTATAGCAGAATGACCTATACTAGCTACCTGCTGTGGCATGAATGTTATTGCGTGCGATTTCAATATTACCAGTATGTATGTATAATATCTGACAAGAACTGTAATACTTCTGGATGTGGTAATGGGAAATGATTCTGATCAGTTACAAGAAGTAAGTATGGGGAAACATAATAAATTAGGATAACAGTGATGCTAAGGGAATGTGAAAGGAACAAGGGAAAATAAAACTGAAACATTTACAGGCAAACCAGGAGAAGTCCAGCATTTAATCGAATCCAGGTGAAAAATATCCCTCTAAAAAGCAAGAAAAATACCAGCCAGTAATTACACAGTAATCACAAAATTGCCATTAAGGAAAAGGCCTGTAATAAGTTCATTTACAATACATGAAAAGAACGTGAAAGGGAATGTGAAATGTTTAGGAGAGAATAAATTGAGATCAGGGCTTGTAAGTCCTTTGGGTTTTACAGCTTGAGCTTCTGAAGAACACCCAACTGGGAAAAATCACACAGTACCAGCAGAAGAGAGTTGTGGGTTGTTAGCTGAATGAATAACATGAACAACTGTTTTAGGCGCTGTGTGTATAATATTGATATTGAAAAGGTATAATTTCTTTTTAAAAGTCAATAATGACTTTTGCCAATAATAATTGTAAGCTGTTTATTATTCTTGTTAGATTTTACTAGCAGTCCTAAACTGAATCTAGGTTTAGCATTTATTAATTAGAAGTTAATTAAAATAATGAACTAATTAACACACAATAAAGATGGCAAAACAGTTGACAAGCTGCACCCGGGAGAATGTGGGAGCTTCTGGATATCATTGTGATCCTGGGCACGGTTGTTAAAGAATAAAAGGCAAAGGAAGCAGTCATAATTATAGGGAAGCAAGACAGGTCCAGTGAAGATGTTAGTAATAGATATTAATAGCAGAATATAGGTCAGCTATGGTATATACAATACCAAGAAAACTGGACACTGTGGGAATGGTGTGGGGTGGCTGGGTGACCTCTAAAACCTCCTTGTTTCTAACATTTCCCTGATCATCCCTCTGTTTCACTTGCTCATTCCCACTTGTTTTGCAGCATAAAACCCATTATCTTTTCATCTCTGTCTTCAATTCTGAAGAACAGTCATTTTAAGGTTGAAATGCTAACTCTGTTTCTCTCTGAATAAATGATGCCAGGCCTGCTGAGGTAAATGAGAGGAGATGCTTATAATAGTAGATTTAAATGAGAAAAAGAGAGAGGAGGCTTAAGTGGAAAATAATCACTAGAATGAGCTCAATAAGCCCAATAGTTTGTGTTAATGCCATATAACCTATGTAATCCAACATAACTGTGAAGGGAACTGATAAGGAACTTGTGGATGAGACCAAAACTAGGATCTATAAGTGATGAATAAATTCAGTAGGGAATTCAAGAGGAATTTATTTAAGCAGAGGACAGTTGGAGTCTGGAGCTCTCCATTTTGAGGTAGAGTTAAGATGTTTGAGGAGGAGCTATGGATAAAGGAGGAAAATGATACATTAAGGGGACAGAGTACATTAAATGGTTAGCAAGAGGTTTCTATAAAGACTTACATGAAACCTAAACCACTATCATGGATCTGTTAGGTGAAATGTCCTGATTCTACGCTGAAAGTTTTGTCACCAGTTGCCATTTTCCACCAAAACCACTGGCGACCAATGTCAGTCACATTATTTCTTGTCTGTTTGATGCTGCTTGATCATCCAAAGAAATAAATCAGCTTTTATTAGCACATTGGATGACTTCCAACCCTTACACTCTGTTACTTCTCCCAACACCACCATGGTGTTGCCAAACCCAGTCATCTCATCCAACTTCCATTCTTGGAAAAGCCAAAACTCCCTCTGTGTAGGTATTGGGAAAACAAAAGTCGTTGGCTTTGGTAAACACACAAATTGTGTAACCTTGCTACCTCAATAGTAACCTGACCACACACTTCTATCGCACAAAAACCTCTGTACTACACACTTTTAAAAGTGTCTTATGATTTTTAATTCACAAATTATCAATAATTATTGCAAATAGAGTGTAGTAGGAAATATTCACATTTACTAGGGCTTGCAGTGCTGAGCAATTTATACCAATTTTCCATGATTGGCCCATAGGAAGAATAAATTATTTTTATTCCAACTATTTTGCTGTGGGTTAATGGGTTCTTGGAAATGAAGGACTCCTCAGAATAGTGCTGAATACTGATGAATAGTCCATTAGTGCTTACTCTAAAATTCAATCACTTCTTTCTTGCATTTATTTTTCAGTAAATTTATTGTAAGGAATAATTTTGGCCTCAAGTTTGCTTTGACTGACCTGAAAAGTCACAGCTTATAAATAAAACGCTATTACCTGATGTGGGGCTCAGCAGTACATTCCATACTTCTCAATTGCCCAGTTCTAATGACTAAAACATCATTTGTTCAGAGATATAGTACATCAAATCATCACTGAATGAGCCAGTGACATGTTTGTGATCAACCTCCCTGCAGGAGTACTTTGCTGTGTTTGTAATTCAGTTTTGAAATATATGCTTAAAAGGAATCATTGCCTGAGAGAAACCACTAATGATTTAGAGCATGTGAGAATGATTTTATATTTCAATCTCAAAATTTTCAGTCGTTATAAAAATGTGAAATAATAGTCAGTTGATTCGTAACCAAAAGGGGCTGGTTAACTCAATTGCTTATGAGTTTGACACTTAATGTTGCCAGCAGCACAATTTCAGTTCTTGTACTGGATGAGGTGGTCCATATGGGATGCATCTTCTACTTTTCACATCAAAACACCAGTGTGCCTCAGTAAGCAACCCCTAGGATATTATATGGTGAAATGGAGGGATCTTAGAGCAAATATCACCTCCAATATTAAAGGTTCATTTTTCTATAGAATTATGGCTAAATTTAAAAACATAGCTAGAAAAAATCCAGAGGAGAAATGATATCTAGACTTAGAAATTTATTGGGTTGTGAGTCTGTCGTTATACTTATTAGCAAAAGTACTAAATATAACCATTTTCTGTGAAAGCATTAGCATTTATAAGCCACCTTTCATTGCCTTAGGATGTCCAACAATCAATGAAGCACACTATTAGCTCTCTCATCCACAAAGGCAGGAAGGACTCCTGCCTGAAACATCGCTTTACCTGCTTCTCAGATGCTGTCTTACAGGCTGTGTTTTTCCAGCACCACTCTAATCTAGACTCTGATCTCCAGCATCTGCAGTCCTCACTTTTGCCACAACGCCAGCTACCGATTCATTGTTGGGTTTCAGAATTTTCTGGGTTAGGGAATAACATTAGAATACCTAACCACAAGTATTTAAAATAGAAAACAAGATAGATATAAAAATTGACCTGAAACTTAAAACTGTGAAACAAAATGGGAATAGAAATTACTTTACTTATTCTGTACTGTTTATTTCATTGTTTCATGTGCTCAATCTGAGAGCTAGGGAGAAATCAAGAAAACGCAAGATGGAGAAGAGTTTGAGAGAGAGGACGAGAGACTGAGACGTAGGCCCTGAGACGTGTGGAGAAATAGACTGACGGAGAGACACATTCAGCAGAGACAGTGTATAGAGATTTAATGGTTTTGTAACCTCAAGTAGTTTAATGCTGCTCTTTTCATTAGTTGCTTGGATTTTTTTGAAACAATTTTGAGCACCTCATGTTTCCAGACTTTGGATTTATGACTAGAATGGTTATATAGTGTATTCATATGGTAATTAATTATATAAGGTAATTAATTATATGAGATAACATTTCTAAAGTGAGTCGTTGCCTTTATTATTAGACTACACATCAATACCACTGTTTATCCTCAGGCTGCAATTAAATAATACGCAAGAATCGAGTAAAATATGGTATAATTGCAATTGCAAATGGTACCTGCAATGGTAATCTATAAAGTAAGTTGTATTTGTGTTGCTGTAACCTATAAATATCAAGAATGAAAGACTAAAAGAAAATTTGATATCATTGGTTTCCTAAGCATCCATAAATGCAAGACTGTATACCTGTCTTTTCAACAGCTATTGACAACATTAAAGAAATCTATTCAATGATCATAGTAATTTGCAATGCATAGAGTACCTTCATACAAATGTTGAGTGATTACCCATTCACTACACAGTTCTTTCAGCTCTGTACCCTCCACTGTAGATCTGAGCCTACAAGAGGAGCTGATAGGTAATGCTTGAGTTGATGGTTCTACTCTTCAATTTATAAGACACCTCATGAGAAGCATTTATTCAGCTGCATACCTCTACCTGCATTGGGATTCAGAGAACATTTGTTATGCTGGAGATGCACTTCAGATTCCTCGATGAATACTTCCACTTTATTACAGTTCATATAATGTTAGACTTTTTTACATGGATAATGTATATTTAGCCACGTCACAATTTATTGTTTAAAGTGGACTCTACATTTGACGTCCACGCACTCACTTTCAACAAATCAGGACGAAGGCAAAATGCCGTCAATGTGAGAAATATAAGTAGTTATTTAGAAACAAAGCAGTATCTATACACATGGAATATCTCAGCTCAATTTTAACACTGTTTAAGTAAATTAAATTTGAATAAGTTAGGTATTCACAAAGTGTCAACATTTCAGCATGGTGATCTGTTGCCAAAACAGAAAAATGTTACTGATGCACCAGATTTGACATTAAGCAAAGAAGCAGGAGAGAGGCAAGAGGAGAGGATGCAAGGCAGAGCCATTATGGGAATCTACTGTCCCAAGATGTGGAAATAATGTTTAAACAAAGAACTGCGAATGCTGAAAATCTGAAATAAAAACAGGAATGTCTGGAGAAAGCAGGTCGGGTGGCATCTGTGGAGAGAAAGCAGAGTTAACGTTTTGGGTCCAGTGTTGAGGTGGGCTTCAAAATTATATCTTCAAACCAGACCATTAGAGATTAATCACTAAAGATTAATTGGACATGACAATGAGGAATTGAAGCGGAAAAGTACATGATAGTAGGCCTGATGTGAAAAAACAGCCTGTTTTGGCTAGTAGGTAACTGCATAAGCTTGAGTGTGTGTGGGAACCATTCTTTTAAGTAGTTAACATGGAGCCACCTGGAGATATTTTCACCTTGTTTTCTGAACAATGGAACATCTGGGTACAATGAAAGTACAATGAAATAGTGATACTGAATAGAACCAGAATAGTATTAATTTAGGGGACTTTGTCCAACTCATTGTTCTTTCATCATTGGACCAGGTTTGTGAGCCCGGGACCATGGACTTTTTGCCATTCGGCGGGGGTTTGCAAACTGATGCCTTGGAATCTGAGACAGAGCTCTACATGCCACAGTCACCAAAGTCCCTGATGGATAGAAGGCAGCGTGAGACTCACTTGTTTGTATATACATGTATATTATTTAGTTTAAGCTAATAATTCACTCATTAGTTTGCACATGACTCTAATATATATTAAGTAAATCAAGCTAATAAATTTGCTTCATATTACAGTGTATGTGTCTTTTTGTATTAAAAACTTGCAGCCTAACAATACTTGCAGTGATTCTTCTTAAGAACAGAGTCCCACAAATGGAAGTATTGGTTATTATCTACACCTTTGAGCTGGACATTGAGTCTGGCAAATTGTAAAATATCTGAAAGGATTGTTCCTCAAGGTGCCATTGAGATTCTTTGGGACAGTACAGGAAGTTATGGAGGATAAAAGATCTGAACAGGAGAGGAACTGAGACTTAGAATAATGGGAGGTCAGCAGCTCAGAATCACACATTACTGACTGAAGAAGACTTATAGAATCATAGAAATGCACAGCACAAAATGAAGCCTTGCAGCCGATCATGTTAATGTCGGACTTGAGAAAGAGAAATTGTTATTACCCTGTCAAAAAGTTCATCTTCAAACAGCTGTCTGAAGCCTTCTTAAAATTATTTATGCAATCATTTTCCACCACCTTTTCATTCCATATCCCAGGAACTCTTTGAGTGAAAACATTTCTTCTCATCTCCCCACAGTGGCAAATAGTATTTGATTTAGATAGGACAAATCTCCCTATCTGTGTTGGGTCGTTCTGATGCCAAGGTAACCGCATTGTGAATGGTACATAATGGTACATTCCAGTGAAATCTCAAAATGTCAAAGCCAGATGACTCAAACTTCCAGTGGTGTTGAAGCCATCAGCCAGTCCCACTAATAGAATATCAAATCTCATGGAGTAATGTCTGTGATTAATTGAACTTGGAACCGGGCAATAATGGATCAGCTGTCTTAATTGTTAAATAATTTGCAATTATTTGTAACGAGTACAAGTGGTGACCTATTGTCAGCAGAGAAAGTGTTTCAGAAATGTGTAGGATCAAAATGGCATTGAGTTTTTTGCGTTTTCTTTTAAGCTTGTAAACTATCCATGAGTTACACCGCATTTCCATAAAACACTCTGATACAGACATTTCGTTTCCTTTGCTGACTGCTGTGAATTCATGTGACTGCCACATCAGGGGCACCTTGGATATCACAATTTTGCAGGGATTCCCATGCAGTTTGACTTATTGAGACTCATTCTGAATTGAGAAGTGCAAGTGAATGTTAATTCAGCTGGAAGAACTGTTGGGGCCCTGGATGATGGAAGGAAGGGAGTGATAGGGAAGTTGTTATATGCAAATTATAGGGTGGAGGTGTTGTTGAGGGTGATGGAGAAGTAAACCAGGGAGCTGTGGAGGGAAGGGTCCCACCAGTATGCTGAATAAGGAGTGAAGTATTTGTGTGCTATTTCTATTCTGATATCTTTCACCATTTACGTAAGTGGATCAATATGTCTTCCTTTTCCTTCTCAATCAAGGTTCCCTTTCACTGTGTTCAAACCTGTCCAATGTATTTTTCATATTTATGCCTTCATTTCTTGTTCCTCCTTTCAGAATCATGATTAACTTCTCCATGTCCTCAGCCTTCAATTTTACTAGATTCTATATCAAATGGATAATCTCTGCCAGCTATAGCTCTATGCTATCTTCAAATCCATTTTATAACATATCATGACACCTGATCTGCAGTGTACAGAAATTTTCTTGCATGTTTGTATTTACCTGTATATATATATATATATAATAACATCTTATTCATCTCATCGCCATTAATGCTTATGCCATGCTTTATGTAAGCACTGCTGCTAGCATAAAGTCATAGAACCATACACATGTACAGCACAGAAGCAGACCCTTCAGTCCAACTCATCCATGCTGACCAGATATCCCAACCTAAACTCATCCCACTTTCCAGCACCTGGCCCATATCCCTCCAAACCCTTCCTATTCATAGACCCATCCAAGTGCCTTTTAAGTGTTGCAATTGTACTTGCCTCCATCAGTTCCTCTGGCAGCTCATTCTGTACCACCCTCTGCATGAAAACATTGTTCCTTAGGTCTCTTTTATATCTCATCCTAAACCTGTGCCCTCTAGTTCTGGACTCCCCCACCCCAGGGAAAAGACTTTGTCTATTTATCCTATCCATGACCCTCATGATTTTATAAACCTCTATAAAATCTCAGCCTCTGACACTCCACGTAAAACAGCCCCAGGCTGTTCAGCCTCTCCCTATAGCTCAAATCCTGGCAACATCCTTGTAAATCTTTTCTGAACCCTTTCAAGTTTCAAAACATCCTTCCAATAGGAAGGAGACCCAAACTGCATGCAATATTCTAAAAGTGGCCTAACCAATGTCCTGTACACCTGCATGATTTAATATATTTGTGTACTCTATGCTTCATGAGCACAACATATCATTATCTGTTTCTCTGGATTTTGGTACGTACGTTAATATATTTGGAGGCTGGACCCTTTTTCCTAGGTTGTCACTCTTTTTGGTCTCCAACATCCCTAGTTTGTCTGTAACATAAAATAGGGCTCTTTCTCTCTTTCTTCACTAATGCCAATCCTCTTTATTTATTCTTACACATATGCAAGTTACTGAATAGAGCTCTCTAATGTAGTGCCTTAAGCCTGTTCCAACCTACTCCACTGTCTGATCTACTCTGCCCTGCTCTATTGTTGACCTTTGATGATGTCATCACCACGTAATTAATATTTGCACACATTATTGCGTTCTCTCCCTGCACCCCCACCTGGTCCAAATACAAAGAGGTTCATCTTTGATTTGTTACGCATAATTGAAGCAATCTGTTTTTAGTTGCTAATTGACCTTGTTATTATGAACATTGTATTGACAGTTCCCCACTCCTCCCAAAGTCAGGAATCTCACAAGTCAAGAAAATCCGAAACTTTGAATGGTTGTTCTGATCTGATTCACTTGATTTCCACATGAGAATGATGATTCTCTACCTTTCCTGAAAACGCTCAACCATTCTGTGGTAATCTTACTCCACCTCACTTCTTGGTTCAAGTAAAATCAATGCCTTCCTGGTTCTGCTAAACACTCCTTCATGTGTATCATCCAATTCTGATCTTGGTCAATTTGCTCTGCTGATGGCTGTTGCCTCTGCATATCTGTCCAATATCCAGATTTTCTGACCTGCTGTCAAGGTCAAGATTTGCTGCTTTATGTCTTGAGTTATGCCACTTCTGTTACTTTCTTCTCTGATCTTTTTCCATTTTCTTTCCCTTCTCGTTGTCCTGAGATGTAATATTCAGTCTAAGATTGCCACTCAACAATAGTGTTTTTGTTTTCTAATCTTCTCCCCATCAGTAGTTCTGCCAGTGAATATTTGTTGTTTCCTGGGTCTGGTCTCTAGCTGAGTAATGCTCATTTCAAGTCTGCATTCTTGGCAATAATGGCCCTTTTCACATTTCCATCTAACGGAGGATGAAGTGAAGAACCTGTCACCTTGTTTAAAGCAGCCCTTGTATTGAACTTCCTGAATTCTCATGCACAAATTGAAGTCCATTATCCAAAACTATTTCCTGTAGGACACCACATTGCGAAAGCTCGTTGCAGTGCTCTAAGCACTGGCCAAGTTGCAATGAACGTTTGAAACTTTAATCCATCTGGAGTAGTAGTTAATTAGCATTAAATGTGTCTTTCCTCTGAAGTCAAATAAATCCTATTACTTTTCTGAAAGTTTTGAAGATATTACTGGATTGAATCTTACTTATGTTTGGCTAAGTGCCAATTTTGTTGAATATTTCTCAATGTGAGAATCAGCAAGCCTTTTCCTGTGATCATTGCTACCTGTGTACCCTGTCCCAATGACATCCCTCACATTTGATATTGGCTCAATCATGCAGCCATGAATTGACACTCAGGCATCATAATGGCACAGTAGCACCAAACCCAGATTGTTCAGGGTACACTGCTGACACTTCCTCCACATACACCTTCACTTTCTTGCTCCTCTTTAACTTTCAGGCCACACATTTGATCTGTCCTTGGTCACATTCCATCTTCCCACTTTCTGTGATCAGCACATTATAATTGTCCACTGAGGAACTATCTCCTAGATGGAAACATTTAAAACATTTCAAAGGTTATCTTTTATTTACAGTCACCAAAAGAAAGCAGAAACAAATGAGCAGAGGTTGCACTTCTGCCCCAGATTACAAAAAGTACTTGCATGGACACTAACAATAGTTGTGCAGTCCATGCTTGTCTGTTACAGCCACCTCTCATTTACTGAAGCCGGGTGTCAATCAAGTCCTCTGTTGCTTTTAGTGCTGAGGAAGGGTCACTGGACCTGAAATATTAATTCTTCACAGAAGTTGCCAGACCTGCTGTACATTGTTTCCATGTTTGTTTAGCATTTTGCTTGGGGGGGGGGGGGTCACTATCTTAGGGCTGAGCCATCCAACTGTATCAGAAGAATTCCCAGTGTTTTCTCAAAGAATTTTTTTTTTATCTCCATTTGAATAGCAAATTGAATTGCTTGCTCTCGCATGACTTCCTTTTGAATTAATAGAATCAGAGTTTTTTTTTGTTTGCGATGCCTACAATGATGCAGAACTTATTAATTTGTCTCTTAAGACTCTGTATATGCAGCTAAACTGTTAAAATTTCCACAATCGATTCCATTCATTGCTGGGACTGATGGTTAAATCTCATTCTTTCAGTGGCCAGATTTCACTTTGGATTAAAATATGCATTGAACAACTTTATTAATGCTTCAAATTAACAAGTACCTTCTTCGACACCTTGCCGCACGAGGACTTCATCAGCTCGAGGCACAACTGCATATAGAAATATACTGACATGATGCGCTATCTCTGTTGTATGCAATTCTGATGTGTTTTTTTTTAGCTCGGGAATTGCTACTTTTCAAGCTCCCACTTATGGCTTTGTGAGGCCCCAGCATTTTCAAACTGCTGTGACATGGAGCTGCTATCCCAGTTGCTGTACTATATTAACCTGGGGAAGTAACTGATATGTTTTTTCCTTTGTTTGAAGTTTTCTGATTAACTTGATTTGTTCTCCAAAGTCTCCTGGCTGTAATATGTCTTCAAAACATTCTAAGATGTTACCCTATCTGTCAGAGTCTTCCCTCTTTTCCTCACATGCCTTGCGAATTGTGATCTGATTTCAATTCTGCAAGTCTTAAGTCTCCATTGCAGTCACCATCCTTACTGAAATTTGTTGTGTATGTTTTATAAGTTTACAGAATCTGGGTGGTGGGTGTCTGCATATTGTGTGTTTGCATATAAATTCTTAGAGGTTACTCCGTTTCTATGCTGTCTCTTTTCCTGGTTTCTAGCATCCATAGTTTACCCTTATGTTAACGTAAGGCACTCAATCTCTCTTCAGTGTTGTAACACTTTATTTATAGAGACATCAAAAATATATTATGTCCATACACACAGCACAATATATATATGTGGGTTACTGAATAGAACTCGCTTGTTTAATGTTTCACTACTGCTCTATTTTACGTTCCCAGCTTGGTCTCCTCTGCTGCTGTCCTTCTCTGCTGAGGTCAGAGTGGAATCACCAGTTGCATTTCATCATTGCATATCTCTTACTATTAACAAAATTCATGAGATGCCAAATCGGTTATTAGGTGTAATGGAACACCTGGGCACAATCAAGAATTTCTACATTTGTATTGGTATCAGAATAAAATTGATGCCACACCAACATGTTGTGAGTATGTGCAACAACACCATGTAAATACATGAATACAATACAGCACCTTCAACCCATCAAGCCTGTGCCGATTGATAATCTGTATTTCAGCCCACTCATACACAGTTTCTATCCCCCTGTTCACCTCACATTCATGTATCTAAGAAGATACACATTAAATGTTGCTAATGTGCCTGCTTCCACCATCTCCTCTGGCAGTGTGTTCCAAGCACCCACCCAACACACTGTGTGAAAAACTTTCCCCACACTTCTCCCCAAACTTTCTCCTTCTCCCCTTGAACCTGTACTCTCTTGTAGTTGACCTTTCCACCCTGGGAAAAAGCCTCTGACTATCCAAACTATCTACGCTTCGCATAAATTTTGTGAGCTTTATCAGGTCACCTCTCAGCCTCTATCTTTCCAGTGAAAACAATCCAAATGTATGCAATCTCTCCTCAAAACTAAAACCCTCCAGACGAGGCAATATTCGAGTAAACCTTTTCTGCACACTCTCCAAAGCATTCATGTCTTTCTGATAATGTGGTGATAAGAACTGCATGCAATATTGCAAATGTGCCGAACTAAAGTTTTATACAGCTGTAACATAACTTGCTAACTTACATATTCGATGCCCCAGCCAATGAAAGCAAGTGGGCTGTATGCCTTCTTGACCACCTTATTCCCCTGTCAGAGATCTGTGTACCTGTACACCCAAATCCCTCTAAGTCAATACTCTACAGGTTTTGACTATTTATTGTAGAATTCACACCTGAATTTGGTTTTCTAAAACGCAACACCTCACATTTGTCTCAATTAAACTCCATCTGCCATTTCTCTGCCCAAATCTGAATTCTACTGTGTCCTTTGACAGTCTTCCTCACTATCTGCAACTCCACCAGTTTTGGTGTCACCTGCAAACTTACTAATCAGACCACCTGCATTTTCCTTCAGATCATTTAGATATATTACTAACAACAAAGGTCCCAAACTGATCCCCACAGAACACCACTAGTTACTGATCTCCATTCTGAAAACCACCTTTCCACATTCTGTCTTCTATAACCAAGTCAGTTCTGTATCCAGCACATCCTGGAACCCATGCGACTCTACTTTTTGTACCAGTCTGTCATGAGGTACCTTACAAATGTCTAACTAAAGTCCATGTAGACAACAGCCATTACCTTTCCTTCTTTAATTATTCTTGTCACGCCCTCAAAAAACTTATCAAGTTGGTAAGACATGACCTTCCCCACACAAACACTTGCTGCCTATCACTGATAGGTCTATTCACTTCCAAATTTGAATAGATCCAGTCTCTCAGTATCTTTTCCAACAGCTTCACCACCACTGACATCAGACTCACTGGCCTGTAACTATCTGGACTATCTCTGTTTACCTTCTTAACAAAGGAATAACATTGGCCATTCTCCAATCATGTAGAACCTTGCCTGAGACCAAAAATGATGCAAAGATATTTGTTAAGGGCCTAGCTATTTCCTTCCTTACCTTCCACAGTAACCTGGGATAGATCCCATCTGGCCCTGGAGACATGTTTCCTTCAATGCATTTTAAGATACCCAAGACTTTTTCCTTCATTATCTTGACCTGCCTAAGAGTATTCACATACCTTTCCCTCACCTCAACATCCCTCATATCCCTTTCTTTGGTAAATACCAATGTAAAGCACTCATTAAGGATCTCACACATTTTGTCTTATTCCATAAATAACCTCCCTTCTATATCCTTGAAGACTGCAGATGCTGGAGATCAGAATGAGGTGCTGGAAAAGCACAGCAGGTCAGGCAGCATTCAAGGAACAGGAGAATCAATATTTGGGGCATAAGCCCTTCATCAGGAATGAGGCTTCTGAGCCAAGGGGGTACAGAAATAAATGGAAGGGGGTGTGGCTGGGAGGGAAGGTAACAGAGAGTGCGATATGGAGGTGGGGGTAATAGTGATAGGTCAGAGAGGAGGGTGGATGGGGCAGTTGAGAAGGAAGATAGACAGGTAGGACACGTCATGAAGGCGGTGCCAAGTTAGAAGGCTGGATCTGGGATAAGGTGGGGGGAGGGGAAATCAGGAAACTGGGAAATCCACATTAATCAAGTGTGGTTGGAGGATCCTAAGGCAGAAGATGAGGCATTCTTCCTCCAGGCATTGGGTGGTTGGGGTTTGGCAATGGAGGAGGCCCAGCACCTGCATGTCCTTGGTGGAGTGGGAGGGGAAGTTAAAGTGTTTGGCCCTGGGGCAGTGGGGGTGCTTCATGCGGGTGTCCCACCTATCCCATCCACTCTCCTCTCCAGCCTATCACCATTAACCCCACCTTCATCTATCTATCGCACTCTCAGCTTCCTTTCCCCAGCCCCACACCACCACCCACACCCCCCACCCCCACTTATCTGTCTACTTGCTTGGCTCACAAACCTCATTCCTGATGAAGGGTTTGTGCCCAAAACATCGATGGATCTACTCTTTCCCTAGCTACCCTGTTGCTCCTAATAGATGTATAAAATGCCTTGGGATTCTCTCTAACCCACTGGCCAAGGACATTTCATGGCTCCTTTTAGCCCTCCTAACTCCCCATTTGAGCGGGTTCCTACTTTCTCCATATTCTTCAAGTGCTTTGTTTGTTTTTATTTGCACAGAATCTAGGTATGCTTCCTTTTTCTTTGTCTAAGCTGATAATTTCCTCTGTCATTCAAGGTTCCTGAATCCTGCCATTCCTGTCTTTCTTTCATTTTCACAGGAACATGCTTATCCTGCATTCTCGTCAACTGGTCATTAAAAGACTCCCTTATGTCAGATGGATTTACTCTCAAATAGCCACTTGCAATCCACATGATCCAATTCTTGCCCAATTCATTTATAATTGGCCTTCCTCCAATTTAACACCTTCATCCAAGGTCCATTCTTGTTCTTAACCATCAGTATCCAAAACCTTATGGAACTATGATCACTATTCTCAAAAAGCTCCCTCACTAAAACATTGATCACTTGGCTAGGCTCCTTTCCCAGTACTAGGTCCAGTATGGCCCCCTCCCATACTGGACTATCCACTTACTGTTTCAAAATCTTGGAATAATTCCATTTACTATAAGCTTTCTATCAATGAAAGATACGTTTGGTTGTATACACATGAAGTATTATTTTATCTTAGAAGTCAGATCAGTGAGCTGACACCGGAGAATTTTTGAGTTGGGAGAACAACTTGTCAATCATCTCCCTATTGTATTAGCTCTGACTCAATTGATAGCATTGGTCTCTCAATCATCCATACCAAGGCTTGAGCATAACAATTAAGGCTAGCACTGCAGTTCACCAATGAGGGAGTATTGCGCTGTTGAAGCTGCGTTTTTGTCTGGGTAAGGTGTTAAGCTGAGGCCTCAACTGCCTGCTTGAGTTAACATAAAAGACAGGATGGCCCTATTTTGAAACTAAGCAGAGAATTATCCCTGTTGTATGCTGTGGTAAAAACTTCAGGACCATGGAGTAACCTTGTGATGATGTCTCAGAGCTGTATACCACTGAGCATAAGGTGAGTGGAGATTAAATATGCTAGAATTAGGAGTTAAGTTAAAAGTTAAGTTAAATTAAGTCTTAAGAGGCACAAGGACATGAACACACAAAGATCATTTCATCCTAACCTAATGTAATTATAAGTCAGATGCGGTACACCTATGATTACCAGATACTACAGTATTTAGAATAAATATACAGTCAGTTCTGATATAATGCGATACCTCCATTCTTGTGTGATCTTGTGTTTTAAGAAAATCACACATTAGCTGCATTGTTTAAACTAATGGGGCCGGAATGGCTTTACAGCCAAGTCAGGTAAAGAAAGTTCACATTCTACAAACTGCAGTCTAAATTCTTCAATCGCTTTAAAGCCAATTGGTTTTATTGAAGAAACACACATTCTAGCAGAACCGACCGTGTAGTCTAAGACTGAAGACAGTTGTGACTTTTTCTTCTGTTAAACCACTCTTTCTTGAGCCCAAACTAACATCGTGGCATCAAACCACATGACAAAAGAATGCATATCACCCATAATGAACCATCACAAAAACATTTGTCTGATTTTTACCACATTGCTGTCACCCATTCATTACAACAATGACCTCACTTCAAAAGTACCTTATCAGTGGTAAGTGTTTTAAAACATTACAGTTCTGCAATAATTCTGCCTTATGAATTCAAGTATTCTTTATTTACTTGGGTTTTTCATTAGATACATTCTAATTATAACCCAGTCAGAGTCAAGTGTTAAAACTACACAGGAAAATGGGTTGACTAGACATCAATGTGGCAGATATCCCAACAATGCTTTCATCATATGTAACATGGAAAAAGAGGCACATGAGGAAAGTATTATTGCTTCAGGTCAAAGCATAAAGGCAGTCTAAGGTAAGTATCTAAGGTATAGTGAGAGTCTAAATCTATTATAAAATGTTAAAAATCACACAACACCAGGTTATAGTCCAACAGGTTGAAGTGGAAGCACACTAGCTTTCGGAGCATCGCTCCATAACCATCTGATGAAGGAGCGTCGCTCCGGAAGCTAGTGCTTCTAATTAAATCTGTTGGACTATAACCTGGTATTGTGTGATTTTTAAATTTGTACACCCGAGTCCAACACATCTATCTCCAAATCATATCATAAAATGCATATTATTAAGTACCTTCTGTGCCCTTTTGACCTTTTTTGTTAATTTCTGTCCACCTTCTTACTGCTTTGCTGGGGTTGGAGACCCGTTGAAGGAGTCACCATGATTTTAGTTTTTTTAGTAGCTCCTCCATTAAAAAAAATCACACTCTGAATCAACGATGCATGCATATGCTCTCCTTCTACAGTTTACAATCATTTCAAAGGAGCAATTTTCGCACTTTTAAATAAGACCAATTCGCCATTTCATGTCTTTCCACTGAAGCTAGTTGAAACTTGCATTATACTGACTCAATATGCTTTGGTAAAAATAGTATGTGTTCACGATATAATATCTGCCAAGTGATGAGATTTAAGAGACTAATTTATTCATTGTGGAATTACTCTACATTTAATTAACAAGATAGTGTATCCTGATTGTCAGAAAGCCTTCCGATTTTTACCATGATATTTGAGATTTCTTTTCCATGTGACACGTTTCCTAAATCAAATGCCAAGTCAATTCATTGTTATTAGAGGTAGCTACATAATGCCAACACATTAATTATATTAAAAGCAATGCCTTTTTGCTATTACTGATTAAAAAATATTCATTAAAATTCATTTCAATCAAACTTGTTACTCTACTGCAGTTTCTAACATCAGGGACAAAACAGCTTTTAAGGTGAATTAAAATACAGCATTAAGGAGGATTACCAAAGATTCTCTTTGACAGAATAAAAATGATCCTTTATCATAACTAAAATGTTAAAGAGGTGAACACTGTCAGGATAATGTTTTACTATAGGAATATAATTTTTGTTCCATGAATTGCTAAATATATGAAATATAAAGCAGAAAGAGTAAAAAAGGCTCAGACTTGTCATTAAAGATGTTGCCATAATAAATTATTGCAGAAATACAGAGTGTGGGGATAAATTGAAGATAATAATACAACAATATAAGATATAAGAGAAGGTCTACATGGTCCCTTGATTCTGCTCTACCATTCAATAAGATTGGAGCTATTCTGATTACATTCTATTTCTCATAACCTTAACTCCCTTATAGTTCTAAAATCTGTCTGTAATTCAAAAGATACATCACTGTCAAAAAATTATACTCCTTAAGTCAGGATTGTCCCATGAGGGGCAATACCTTCTCAGCATCTTCCGTGTTAAGCTCCCTCACAATCCTGTATGTTTCAACATGACCGCCTTTCATTCTTCTAAACTTCAATGCATACAGGTTCAACTATCTTGACATATCATCATAAAATAAATATCATCCCATGAATCAGATATGTGTGTGAACATTCTCTGAACTACTTCAAATGCAAGTAGATCTTTCCTTAATTGATAAGATAAAAAGTGCACAGTGCAATAGGTGTAGTCTCTCTAAATGTGGTGTTCAGTTTTAGCAAGACTTTGTTACTTTTATATTGCTTCAACTTGCTTTAAAGGTCAACATTCCATTTGCCTTCCCACGTGCTAACTTATTATGATTCATGCAGAAAGACCCAAGGCTAGCTGTGCCTCAGCATTCTCAAGTCACTTCCCATTTAAAAAAGAATGGTTTTCTCGTCTTTTTCCCAAAGTGGACACCCTCACATTTTCTGATGCTGCCAGGTAGCACAGTCACTCAAACTATCCATATTTCTTTTGCAGAGCCTTTATGCTGAATTTTCCCAGCCCCAGGAAGAAGGGGGTATCAATGTCAGGTTGACTCCCCCTTGCATTTCGATATCCAAGTTATTTTTCCAGAGATGCCTTGGGAAACAGTTTGGTTGCGTGCTCCGTGCATGCTGTCAGTCAATATAACTTGGTTGAGGACCAATTAGCAACAAAGTTGTGACCTCTCCCCAGATTGTTTTTGCCAAATCTGTCCCTACCAGAGACAACGACTTCAATGCAGGGTGGCCATTGGGTTGAGAGGCTTCAAAGAGGGTATGCACAGGCGGCAGTCCAGGTGGAGACGGCTGTTAATAAAGGATATGGTAACCTCAATTTTTTTAATAGGGGCATAGTGTACTAGAGAAGGAGATGATGTTGAACTTGCTCAGCTAGAGTATTGTGTACAGTTGTTGCCACATTTTCGGAAAACATGTGAATGCATTGGAAAGAGTCCAGGAGCATGTTTCCAGGAGTGAGAACCTTCAGTGTGAAACAGTCCCAACCTCCATAATCTCTTGGCATGAAAGAAGTTGGGACCATTCTCCTCAGAGAGAAGAAGGGTAAGAGGAGGTTTGATAGAAGTTTTTAAAATCATGAGTGGGCTGGACAGAGTAGACAAGGAGAAGCTGTTTCCACTCATAAAAGAAAAAAAGAACGAGAGGACATAGATTTAAAGTGATGTGCAAATGAAGCAAGGATGACGTGAGAATTTTTTTTCACACAGTGAGTAGTTAGGGTATGGAAAGCACTGCCTGGAAATGTAGTGATGGCATGTTTAATGAAGCAGTCAAGAAGGTAACAGGTGATGTTTTGGATAGTAATGGTGTGCAAGCATTTGGGGAAAAGGCAGAAGATTAGCACTAGATAATAGAACTAATGCAGGCTTGATGGGCCACTTGGCCTTCTTCTGCACATAACAATTCTGTGATTCAGGAATTAATAAAAGTTAATCCAGTGACACGGTTTCTCCAGGAAGACAATTCATCTACCTACTGTCTAAATGCCAGTTACTTGATGATTGGTGTGAGGCCAGTAATTGTGCTTCTAAATTGAGGTGTCCTTGAATTCATTGAACTCCCACAGCAACATCCATCTCTTCCAGGGAGGCTGACAAGAATTTAGAGATACAGGAAGGGTTCTAAGGAAGGGTCACTGGACCCAAAACTTCAACACTGATTTCTCTTCACAGATGCTGCCAGACTTGCTAAGCTTTTCCAGAAATTTCTAAATTTGTTTCTCGAGATACAGGTCCTTTCGTTGTGCCAATAGCATTGGTAGCCTCTTGGCCCCTCCACTCTTAATTTACCGTTATTAATCTCCAAGTTTTAATCACTAAGAGTTAAATGTTTAGCTACTCCCTTCCTTTTTACCAAATTCCAGAAGCACTTGTCTGTTTTTTATTCCTTGTTAGTTTATTCTTATAAACTATTTTATCCTTCTTCTATATTTTTGGTTCTCCTTCACATACTTCTAAACTTTTCAAAATTTTCAGATCTATAACTAATCTTCACAACAATTTATTATTTTCCTTAACCTTGTTATTCAATAACAATTGTTTATCTTTCTCAAACACCAATTTTCTTCAATGAAATAAATCTTTGTTAAGTATCTACCTCCACTGCATATCTATCCTCTTATTTTAAGCCTTTTCCCCAGTCAACTTTAACTAAATGTATCTTCATACAAATAAGAAAACATACAAACATTTGAATAAGGAGCAGGAGGAGACCATTCAGCCCTTCTAGACAATAGACAACAGACAATAGGTGCAGGAGTAGGCCATTTGGCCCTTTGGGCCAACACCACCATTCATTATGATCATGGCTGATCATTCACAATCAGTATCCTGTTCCTGCCTTATACCCATAACCACTATCTTTAAGACCTCTATCTATCTCTTTCTTGAAAGCATCCAGAGACTTGGCCTCCATTGCCTTCTGGGGGAGAGCATTCTTTCTTGCCTGCTTTGCCATTGAACAACATAATTGCTGATCTGATTATGGCCTCAACTCCACAGTTCCACCTACCCTAGTATTGACTCTCTTATTAATCAAGAAAAGTTAAATTCCATCAACTATCATGGAGGTGTTGGCCTATTGTGGACTCTTTATGTATAGCATATATTGTTATCAAAAGGCAATGGCACCACCAATCTGGGACTATGCTCCCATGGGAAAATTACCAAACTACAATAAAATCAGGAGAGAATGTTGAAAGTTTTTTTCTTTCCAAACACTACTGTCACATATGATTAAAATCATTTGTTCTTTATCAGCAAGAAACCTGTTCCCAGTTAATAGTTAAGTCTGTCTCTAATGCTGCATTTTTCAACTCTTTTGGGTCGTAACTTTTTTTTTGCCAAAATAATGCATCTTCGTTTTAGTTACATGAAGTAAAATCAATGTATTGAAAAAGACGAAAAGTCTTCAGGATCTGTGATTTCCCAAGTGCTACCCCATTCCACTTTGACCAGATACATCAGTCAGTATCTATTTCCAGCAAAAGGTAATGGGGTTCAGCAACTGATAAAGATAATGACTGCTCTGCCATTTGTGACACTAATGAGTATGTTCATTAGGACTCATTAAAAATTCAGTGCCACTGCCATAGGATTTTGTTTCTAATCAGAATTACAGCGACATCAATTTTCAAGCACAATGATGCATTGCCACCATTTCAAATCAGTTTCTTTACCCGCATTGTTATGTAGAAGTCCTCAGAGGAGAGTGGACAACAGTAAATTGAAAAGTAATAAGCTGATTAGTTACTTTTGCACTGTTTTGTTGGTCTTGTCATCTGTTTCACGAATTCACTTTTTATTAATGATACTATATTCGTACTGGCAGTAATGAAAAGAGACAACGCTGGGCCCGCATTTATTGCCTGTCCCTATTGACTCTTGTGAAGGTGGTGGTAAGCTGCCTTCTTGAACCGCTGCAATCCATGTACTGTAGGTACACTGACAATGTTAGGGAGGGAATTACAGGATTTTGATCCAGCATTGGAATGGCAACATATTTCCAAATCAGGATGGTGACTTTGAGGGTATTTGAGGGTAAGGGTGTTCCCATATATCTGTTGTCCTTTTATTTCTCGATGGAAGTGGCCATGGGTTTGGAAGGTGCTGCCTAAGGATCTTGGGTAAAATTCTACAGTGAATCTTGTAGATAGTACACACTACTACTGCTGTGCATGAGTGTGGAACGAGAGGATGTGATGCCAATAAAGCAGGCTGCTTTGTCCTGGAAGGTATCAAGCTTCTTGAATGTTGTTGGAACTGCCCTTATCCAGGCAAGTGGGGTGTATTCCGCCATGCTCCTGATTTGTGCCTTGAAGATGGTGGACAGGATTTGGTTAGTCAGGAGATGAGTTACGCATTGCGGTATTTCTAGACTCTGACCTTCTCTTGTAGCCACTTGCAGCCAACTCTTCCAAGGGATGCCCATTCATTGTCAAGTGAGAAAATCTGCAAGTGTTCTTGAGACTTTCTGGCATGACTATGACTAAAAGATTCACCGTCTGCTTTGCGAAATTTAGCTGGAGTTCAATGCAGAGGGGTCATCACTTCTGGAGATCACTGTATGATTTGTTTAATGCTCATAAGTGAAACCTATGTAGTTCTGACCATTTACTGTCTTTACCTGAAAAAGGCAAAATAAAAACAGACTTCTAGCCAATCCAGGACTTTGCTGTAAACAGCCCTGACTGATGACTGGTCTAGCAACAGGCATTTCAAACAATTTGTTATTTTCCATAAATATAGGATTTACTTTCCACATGCTACCGTCACCTCCTTCTCCATGTTTATATTCAATCCAGAGCTCAACACTAACAGCCAATAAGCTCATCCAAAATTGCTTTGTTTCATGTTTGGAATTTGGCTGTGGCATGATACATCATCTTGATACAATCACACACCAACTGACAAGTACAGAATTACTTCTGTGATTTGTGATAGGAGATAATGTGCAAACAACAAAATCCACATTGTGTTATCAATCAGAGGTTGTCAAAATATACACCAAAAAACATTATATGATAGAAAAGCTGAGTGGAGATTCCCCCCTTGCAATTCCACATTGCATCAGAGAACATAGGCATGACAACTTTCCAATCAATAAAATCAATGGTCAAAACTTTGTGAGGTAGGGCTGCAGTATTTCCTGTTGTGACTCTGGCAAGCACCAAGAGCATCAAAACAGGTTATTTTGAGTAGTTTGAAAATCCGTGAGCGACTACAGCTCAACTCTGTGGAACATTTTTCATTTGGCTCTTCTTTGAAAATTCCACCCCCGAATAGTTTACCTCACTCAATGCAAAATTCTCTGATGATGTTAGTTATCCTCAATTCTGCTCTTTAACCAGGTGCTAACATAGAAACTAGGAGAAGCTACAATTCGGCTATTTGGCCGATCGAACCTGCTCCACCATTCAATATGTTCAGAGTTGATCTTTCATCAGTACCATATTTTCACTTTCTCGTCATACCACTTGATAGCTCTAATGTCTAAAAATTTATTAATTCTTTTCTTGAACAAACTCAATGACCTAGCCTTCGCAGCCTTCTGTGGCAGTAAATTCCACAGGGTATGCACCCTCTAAGTGGAGAAGAGGAATGGCCTAAATGGCTGACCACAACCTGAGGCTAGATTTTGGTTCTAGATTCACCAACCAGGGGATGCATCTTCTCCCATCTTGCCTATCTAGCCATGTTAAAATTATAGGCATTTCAATTAAATCCTCTCTCATTTTTCTAAACTCTAGTGAATAAATTCTGATTGAACCAACCTCTCCCTATATGATAGCCTTGCCATCTCCAGTATCAGCTGAATGAACCTCAGCCTCACTCCCTCTGTAACAAGTGTATTCTTTCTCAAGTTAGGATATTCAAACGGCACACAATACTCCAAATGCAATCTTGCCAGGACCCTATAACTGCAGTCAAACATCCCTACTTTTGATCAAATCCTCATGCAATGAAGACAACATGCCATTGGCCTTTCTAATTGTTTGCTGTATCTGCCTATCTATTTGCATTGACCAGTGTACATGGACACCCTTTGTATATCTACACTTCCCAATATGCCATCACTTAAATAATACTCTGCCTTTCTGCTTTTCACACCAAATTGTATAACTTCACATTTATCTGAGTTACACTGCATCTGCCATGTGTTCTCCCACACACATAACTTATCTAGATTGTTCTGAATCCTGCTTGCATTATCCCCACAGCACCACCTAATAGTGTTGTTAAAAATTTGGACATATTGCATTTGGTTCCCTCATCCAAGTCTTTTATACATATCATGAATAGTTGGGACCCCTGGTCGCTGCAGTCCTCCGCTTGCCACACAGAAAAAAGATTGATTCATTCCTACTTTCTGGGAATAATAGTACAGTATTGTTCACTCATGTTTCTCTTTCTTTGTGAGGAGGGACATTTGGCCATCCATTCAGTATTTTCTCCCAGCAATCTGTCTGTCGTCAGAGAGCCACTTGGGCAAATGGGAACTAGGTCTGTGATCCTAATCTGACCTCTTTATGGTATTTACACACCAGACTCTTTACTGAGCTGTTCTCTTTAATTGAACAAATACTACTTTTCCAATCACTAAAAGATCTAGATTCATTGATGCTACAATCCCCAAAGAAACCATTTTTTTTTAAAAAGAGGGATGACGTTCTCTGTGAACGATCACAAAACTTAAAGTTTCAGGAATTTGACTATAACAAAGGGAAGAATCTTGGTTCAGGGGTTGAGACCTTACATACCAGTTGAGAGCTGCTGGATGACCTATGTTATTCCCTTTTGGGAAGATCTGCAAATCACAAGCCAATCAGGCAGCGACAAGCCACCAGCATGCCTTCCCCCGGAATCAGGTCTGCATGGGTGGAAGTCATCAGAGGCCAATTGGAGCCAATCAGAGGTGAATCAAAATCCAGTCATTGTTATGCTCAGCAACAGCACTATGTGGTGAAAGACAGTGGCTGCTGCTGGACGAACTCACCAGAATTCCAGGACGGCAGACAGACTCAGGTCATGGATTAGTGAGCTTGGTGATTGGAAAGCAATGTTAGAGAGTGGTCATTATGCCAGGCTATAAGCTTACAGATTGTGGTTGACTTTGCTGAATGTAATGGTCCATAGCATCCCATTGAAGCACAGTCTCCAGTTGCTGGATCTGTTTAAAATGCATCCTATTTAGTGCAGTGATAATATCACACAAGGAAATGGAAGGTATCTTCAGTGTGACGTGGGACTGTGTCTACACAATGACAATGCAGTGATCATTCTTATGATTATCTCATAGTCAGGTATATCTGCAACAAGTAGATCGATGCAGATCTCGTCAGATACATTTTGCATTCCTGTTAGTTCCCTCACCATCTGCTGCAGGCCCATTATAGCAACTATGTCCATTAGTACTCACTAGTTGTGATGCTAGACCACTCTTGGTGATGGCTATTGATGACACCAGCCAGTGTTCATTTTGTGCCCTTGTCACCTTTAATACATTCTCCAAATAATGTCAAACATGGAAAAGTACTGTTTCATCAGTTGAGAGGGTTGGTGCTAATCAGCAAGAGGTTGTTTTGTCTAAACTTGGCCTGATATCAAGCCTATTCTCATGAGCTTCAAAGTCAATAGGGTCATAGAGTCCTGCATCACAGAGACAGGCCCTTCAGCCCAAACTACTTCATGCCGACCAAATGCTAACTCCATTTCCCTGCGCTTGGCCCATAAACTTCAAAACCTTTCCTATCCATATACTTGATGTTGTTAATGTACCCACCTCAACCATTTCTCCTGGCAGCTCATTCCATATGTATAGCACACTCTATGTAAAAAAGTTGCCCCTCAGGTTTCCTTTTATTCTTTCCCATCTTACCTTAAACTGATGCTCCCTAGTCCTCGATTCTGAAACTTTGGGAAAAAGACTGAATGCATTCAGCCTATCCATGCCTCTCATAATCTTATACATTCTATAAGATCCCCCCTCAGTCTCATACATTTTAAAGAAAAAAGTCCTAGCCTGTCCAACCTCTCCCTATAACTCAAACTGTTTGAGAAACAGCCTTGCAAATTTCTTCTGAACTCTTTCCAGTTTAATAGCATCCTTCCCCCAATTACAAGGTGACCAAATCTGAACATAATACTCCAAGTGCAGCCTCATCAACATCCTGTAGAACTGCAGCATAATTTCCCAACTTCTATACTCAATGCTCTGACTGATGAAGGCCCTTGTGCCAAAAGCCTTTTTCACTGCCCTGTCTACCTGTGACTCCACTTTCAGAGAACTGTGAACCTGAACTTCATTGTCCCTCCCTTCCACTACACTCACTATGGCCCTACCATTCACTATGAAACTCCTACCTTGATTGGACTTTCCAAAATGCAAGATCTCACACTTATCTATATTAAACTCCATTTGCTATTTCTTGGCCTACTTCTCCAGCTAATCAAGGTCCTGCTGCAATTTCTGATAACCTTCCTCACTGCCCATGATACCTCCTATTTTAGTGTCATCTGCAAACTTACTAATCATGGTTTGTACATTCTCATCCAAATCATTGATATCGATAACAAACAGCAATGGGCCCAACACTGACCCCTGAGGTACACCACTAGTCACAGGTCTCCAGTCCGACAAGCATCCTTCCATTATTACCCTCTGCTTCCTACATCAAGTCAATTGTGTATCCAATTTGCCAGCTCCCCAATATTAAGGATTCCCACAGCAACTCTTTCTCCCACCGTTTTACTGCCATGGTTGGTTTGATAGGTTATACCCAGTGACGGCGACAGTCATGTCTGGAAATTTATCTGTATTATTCCATGAGTATAACTATGTCAGGCTTCTGCTCAACTAGCCTGTGGGACAGTTTTGGCACAGGCCCCTATGTTTTGGTAAGGACAGCTTTGCTAGTTTGACAGGTCTGTGGGAGCTGTTGAAAGTTCTCATGTATTTTCCCATGCAAGGTGATCTGCCCAGTTTTGTTTGTTTCATTTGACATTGTAATGATTAGAAATAACCCAGTGGCTTTGGCATTTCAGATTCATCCACTTGTGGTGAGTCTGGAGTCACATGCAGGCCAGACCAGGTAATGGCAGCAGATTTCCTTCTTTACAGATGGTTTATAATGACAATCAATGGTAGTTACCTGGCTCCCATTAGACTAGTTTTTAATTCCAGATTTATTGATTTGAAACTTCACCAACTGCCATGGTAGAATTTGAACCCACATGCCCAGAGCATTAGCCTGGGTTTCAAATTGCTCATCCAGTAACAATGCCACTTCATCAACCTTAAATATATTCAGCAGGTTTGTCAAGCAAAATTTGTCTTTCTAATAAATTTGTCGTCAATTAAAGATCATAAAATGTTTTCCTTTTTCATCTCTCCTTCGTAAAGATTTGCTAACTTCTAGCATTAAGAGTATAGTTTGTCGTTCAGGAAGAAGATGCATACTTTACAAATTCACAATAAGTTAACTTTAAAAAAACACAGCAAATAACTGGTTTATAAAAATAAAATTGTTATTCAAATGAAGACTCTATGAGAGTGACAAAACTGTAATTATCTCATTGTACCTATTAAGCAAGCTGTTTTAAGTGGATATTGAATTGGCTGCTAAGTCACATCTCCATTAGCTGATGCACATTCTATTAGAAAAAGAGATTAGGGAGAAATAACATTTTGTTTTGTTAGCTATACATGGAGATAAACGAACATCTAACTCAATGTTAGAGTATCAGACTGTTAATAAACTGAACAGTTTTCCTGTTCTACTGAAACAATACACTTTAAACCTGTGAACTGTCTCTCTCCAACGCTTTACATTATTTTACCAACATTAGATCATTGCTGCATCCCACATTTATCCATTTTTTAAATGGGTAAGTGAGGCATAGAGTTATTTATGATCTAGAGGAGGACTTATATTCCATTGAGCCCTGGTTATAACATGATGTTAACTAATTTCTTGTTTTGTTAGATATTATGAACACGCTGTGTATTTTCAAATTTGTGAGCATGTTGCAAAATTCCGCCACTTCCTGTTCAACTTCTCCACAATGTGATGATGGTCCACGCTGTTCCTTTTCTCCATCATACGATGTAAAGTGATGGTCTTCACTTAGTTACATTTTTACCTCTCCAATTGTAATATGAGATTTGATCACATGAACAGCCCAAAGATCTTTATTCCACTGGGATCAAATCATTACAACCATGAAGCAAAATTAAGGTAAAACAAAGAAAACAAAGTACTTAAGGACAATTACACGTATGGTTTACATCTGGTTCAAGAAATATTTTATCTGTCTTATCCCTCGACCAATGAGGCATTCTTCCCCTAAAGATGAAAATCACACAAGGCCAGGTTATAGTCCAACAGGTTTATTTGGAAGCACTAACCTTCGGAGTACTGCTGGCCTCAACCACCTGATGAAGGAGTGACACTCCGAAAGCTAGTGCTTCCAAATAAATCTGTTGGCCTATAACCTGGTGTAGTGTGATTTGTAACTTTGTCCATCCCAGTCCAACACCGGCACCTCCAAATCATGACATCCCCTGAAGACACTCTTTCCTCCAGAGAGGGTCCTTTGGACTAATCAATTGCCCTGTTTGGTGTATTCCTTCACCATCACCAAGCTACTAGAGGTCTTGGCACAATTGTGTCGCCTGTATACGAGAAGAAAGATATCAATCAGCTCACACTCCACAGCAAAAGGCTCATGTCAAAACTGGTGAGTAACAGTTGACATCTTCACTCTTGTGCAAAGAGGCATGTTGCTGATACCTTGCCAAATTTCATACACACAGCAGGGAAAGTTTCTATCACTTACCTTAGAACTGAATCATTTCCTGAAGGTACCTGAAGGGAAGGCTATGGCACTGCATAGAGCAACTGTGCTTGATAGCATTATATTTGCAGATACATTCCATTTTGCCGAAAAAACGCAGAACCTGCAAGCAGTCATTGCAGGCAGTGAATCCATATAATATTTGGGAAATAGAACCAGTCTGAATCATGCCTTTAAGGCATTGTCTGAGCTAAAGTGTCACCCTTTGTTATAAAACTGAAATTATCTTGAGAATGTGACTGAAAAGAAGTTCTGAGATTTACATATTAAAGAACCAAAACCAGCAAATACATTCTAAAAGGTGACAGATTTAACAATCTAGATTTGTTCAATGTATTATTGTATCATTGTAAGCTTTTGGTATACATGCTGTGTCTTATGATGCTGCTCCACAATACCTGATGAAGAAGCAGTTCTTCAAAAGCTAGTGCTTCCAAATAAACCTGTTGGACGATAACCTGGTGTTGTGTGATTTTTAACTTGGTGGCAATGGTTGGTGAGAGCAGTCTTGTCTGAAGTGCTCAGCCCTGTCACAAAGCCCATATAGCTTTGGAACATCCCTCGGTTGGGATTGGCCATAAGGCTTATTGTGGAGATAGAACACACAAGACTGGACCTGTGTTTGCTATGTGGAAATCTGTTCTGCCTGACTCTTCAGTCTGAGCTAACCATCCCTGACCGCTGGCAGTCTCTTTCCTGATGGTAACTATCAGCTGCCTGAGTTTTTCCCAGGTTCTGGATTATGTAATTCCATGTGTTAAAGAAAAGCAATTGAGGATTGTGACTATTAAGCCTCCTGAATTCCATTTAAAGATTCTCATCCCTTAATGCCTCCATTCGACAGACCTTCAGCTGCCTATCCCTGATCAATTTGAATGAGAGATTAAGAAGGACAATACGGTGAAACAACTTCGCAAGCTCCTGGTATATGGAAACCAAGCCTTCCACTTCAGCTTGCTCATACCCACAAATCCTCTGTGGTAGCTGTGTCAGGCTATAGCTGTCCCTAAACCCTTGTCAATGCCTCAATGACCTGCTGTGGGATTATTTGAACATCTGTACGTCTCCCCAGTATTTCCTGCACAGAGCTCCATCATGAACATTGGCTGCTTACTCAGGTTGAAGCCCTTGGATATTATAGGTCATCCCCAACTAGTCCTAAACCATTGCATCATCAGGTGGTTTCCAACCCTCCCACCCTCCCCAACCAAAATCTGTTCATCTTCCTACTCCTTAGAGGTACCACTTCCTTCCTTCATAACAGTGAGGGAACACAGGTGAAGAACCTTTGCTTGGCTTTGACCTAAAGGTTTGATTTTCTCTGCCAATACTTGAGCTTCCAAGATCTCAAGACATTTTTAGCTTCCTTTTGGATATTGACAGTCTCAACTCTTCCAACACCCATTCCTTCTCATCTACCATGACTGTCTATGAAATCCTGCTGACTATGCCAAAAAGGTAACATAAGATTTGATAATGTGGACAACTTTTAAACCTCCTCCAGTACAATGCAGCCCTGGATAGTCTCTGTGCATGCCACTCTGGTCTCTTGTGCATCCACCCACTCCATCGCCAATGGCAGCTCCACCATTTGCTGTTTGCCCTTTAATGTGGAATTCCCTCTTCTAATTTCTCTACTTCTCCATTTTTACTTTAAGGCCTCTGATAACATCCCTTTCAACAAAATGTTTGATCACCTTCTAAGACTCAGCATTAGTTTTGAAAAATCTAATTATGCTACTTTGAAGTGCCTAAGAATATTTTCCGACATTTAATGCATGATTGAACTGCAACTTGATATGGCATTCTTTTGTTTTTGGTTCACATTTAGTTTTTCATTTTATCTTTGCTGTTAGAATGTTCTATTCTGAAAGATATAAGGAAATCAGTCAGTAGTGCTCATACGTTCTCATACATGCCAACATTATTGATTGGTTTTAGTCAGACTTGGCAGGAAAGGTGATGATGTCATTAGGAGATATGAAGATTAATCTAAATGATTTGTCTGTGAAGCTGACCATGACAAACAGAAAATAAGTGAGTTGAAAGACATTGAGCAGATGGAAAATGTTCCTTCACCAAAGAGACTGATAATGCTTAGAAAAAGACATAGAGGAAATGGATGACCGTGAAGTGAGGAAATTATTGTCTTTCTGAGGGTTATTAAGTGATTAATATGTTGAAGAAAGCAAAGATGGCCATGTAGAATTTGATGTAGTGACAGCTCTGATGGACATGTACAGGTAGCTGTCATACTGTTGTAAGTGACTATATAGTCAGTGTTTTATTGCTTCTGGATACAGTAAGTACCATCAATCTACTGTGAATTGTGCACATGTCCTTTGGTTGAAAGCAATTGCACACTTAAGAAAGTGGTACTTGACTGAGTGTCTTTGATCTACAGCCAAAAAATTATAGAAAGCCAGCTAATGTCATGAAGAAAGTGGGACAAAAAGGCAGATGAATATCCATGCAACACCGATATAAAAATAAGGCACAGCTTATTTTAGAAATATTTATAAGTTCTGAAATGCCATTAAGGTTTGACATTTTTAACATCCATATTATATCTACAATTTATTTTATGCTGTATTTCAGAAGATCAATCTGAATGATGATTATCTATTTTATTTGGAGCTTCAAGCACTTCAACACTTCAATTAGAAATCATGCTAGCATCCTACCAATTAATCACCGGCTTGAAAAATGGTGTGTGAATATAATAAGAGAGTTGAACGTTACTGCAAAAAGATGACTATTTTTACCCTTCTGCAATTATTTTTCTCTGCTCCTAAGGTATTCTATATGACAGATCGTTCCCTACCAACAGACTGTAAAGTGCTTTGAGATCTCTTCCTGTACGTGAGAGGTGTTACAGATACTAAAGTCATTGGTGATAATGTTCTTAAGATAGCTCGTACCATGTGGGGAGATCATCCTTGGTGTTTTACCTCTCTCCATTACTAACTGGCAAGGCTTGGATGGACTAAATACTTCTTCTAGCAGTCTGAGACCACAGGCTGGTCTTAATTTAGACCGGCAATAAAAATCTACATAGGGATTACATATGAGCTCTTGTACGGGAATGGGCCAATGGGAGAATCTTGCCCACTCACAGTGGGTCTTCAATTCACTGGAAGGTAGGAGTGCCTTAAGTTTTGTACATGGGCAGCACATCTTTCTCGAAACTCCAGAAGGGGCAATTAGCATCTCATTAAGGGCCCTTGAATTGTGAAGGGAGGTGGTTGCTGAAAACTTTGTTTCTGACCCTGATACACACCCTGTCCAGCAAGCCCCTTCCTAAAACCCTCACCCCACCTTCACCCACCAGTGGCCTGAGTTCCTGCCTGATGGCAGGCTTTCCCGGATGCAGCACTAACAGTAGTCATAGCTTCCCAGGATCTGAATCATGGATGAGGACTGATACAAGCCATTATATGTTTGTATGATTGTCCTGTGCCAGTGACTTATAATTGTGGAGTGAAGGTAAACCAGTGGAAAAACTATCTTGGAGAGATTATTTCTGAGCAGCATTCGCATCAGTTTTATTTGTTGTTCAAGTTCTTATATTTTAATTTACTTAGATATGCTTTATCTGCTTTAGTAATCTAATTGCACTACTATTCATAGTAGGAGGTGTAGCACAGTGGTGGTGTCACAGGACGAACAACTCAAAAGACCAGGCTAACACACTGGGGACACCAGTTTGAATCCCAACACTGCAGTTGCTGGAATTTAAATTCACTTAACAAATTTAGGATTAAAAGAAAATTTAATCTTTGTGATGGTGACCATGAAATTATTTAAGATACTTGTTAAAACTCATCTGATTCAGTAATGTTCTTTAGGGAAAAAAAGTATTGACATTCTTACATGTCTGACTTACATGTAACTCCAGACCACACAGCAATGCCTCGGAGATGGCCTAGCCAGTATCAGGAGATGATTGTTAGGGTGGGAGATGGAGTGTCAATCAGGCATGCTGCTTTTTTTGGATGGTGTTGAGCTTCTTAAAAATTATTGAAGCAGCATTCACCCAAGCAAATGGAAAATATCTCATCAAACCCCTGGCTTGTGCCTTTTCAGTGGCGGAGACAGTGAGGTCTGTAGATGCTGGAGATCAGAGTTGAGAGTGTGTTTCTGGAAAAGTGCAGCAGGTCAGGCAGCATCTGAGGAGCAGGAAAATTGACATTTCAGGCCGGAGGCCTTCATCAGGAATGAGGCTGGGAGCCTCAGGGGTGGAGAGATTTTTCCTGAGGAAGGGCTCTGGCCCACAATGTCGATTTTCCTGCTCCTCAGATGCTGCATGACCTGCTGTGCCCTTCCAGCAACATACTCCCATTTCAGTGGAGGGCAGGTTTTGCGGAGTAAGCAGATGAGTGACTTGCCACAGAATTCCTGATGAAGGGCTTTTGCACAAAACGTCGATTTTCCTGTTCTTCGGATGCTGTCTGATCTGCTGTGTTTTTCTAGCACTACTCTAATCTTGACAGAATTCCCAGCTGCAGGCCTGCTCTTGTAGCCGCATATTTATATGGCTGGTCTAATTCAGGTTCTCATGAATGGTGACCCTCAGGATGACAAGAATAGAGTTATTCAGTGATTGTATTGTTGTTAATTATGAAGAAGAGATGGTTGGATCCTATCTTGGCACAATTTTTACTTGCCTCATATCAGTCCAAGTCTGAATATTGACTAGGTCTTGCTGCATGTATAAATGGACTGGACATTGCGAAATCAGCCATGAGCATCCCCACTTCTGACCTTATGATGGAGGGTAGGTGATGAACAGTAGAAGATGCTTGGGCCTAGGAGACTATCCTGAGGAACTCCTGCAGAGATGTCTCGGGACTGAAGTGATTGACCTCTAACAATCACAATCTTTTCTCTCTGTGTCAGGTATGACTCCAAAGGTGGAGTTTTTCCCCCTGATTCGGACTAACTGCAGTTCTGCCAAGGCTCCTTGATGAAGTGCAACCTTGATGCCAAGAGCACTCACTCTCACCTCACCTCTGGAGTTCAGCTCTTTTGTTCATGTTGGACCATTGCTGTTATGAGGTCAGGAGCTGAGTGGCTTTGGGAATCTCAAACTGACTCAGTGAATAGGCTAATACCCATTACAGGTAATTCTTCTATAACGCAATAGTTGCGTTCTTGTGTAACACTTAATGTGTTGGCAATGTAATCGAATTGCAGCCAACACACATTTTAAAAGCTCGCGTTTTAGAAACAGTGTACCCAATTCATCAATCATGTTGCCACATGTTCACGTTAATGGAATGCATGTTATATCATAACGACCTGTAAGTACCATTTCATAGCTCTTGATGACATCTTTGCTGATGATTGGGAGTACAATAATTGGGTGGTAATTGACCAGATTTGTGTTTGTACTGTTTTTTGTGAACAGGACATAACTAGGTAATTTGCCTCATGGTTGGGTAAGTGGCTGAGTTGAAACCACACTGGAACAGTTTGGTTAGGGATGCAGCTGGTACTTGAACACAACTCTTCAATACTATTCTCAGAAATAATTTCAGGACCCATAGCCTTTGCTTAATGTCATGTGGACTCAATCAAATTGGTTTAAGACTGGCATCTGTGATGCTGGAAATCTTAGGAGAGGCTTGGCTGCATCATCCACTCAGCACTTCTGGCTGAAGATTCATAGAATGCCTACAGTGTGGAAGCAGGCCATTCGGCCAGTCGAATCCACACCGACCCTCTGAAGAGCATCCACCCAGACTCACTCCACTACCTTATCTCTGTAACCCTGAATTTCCCTTCACTAATCCACCTAGCCTGCACATCTCTGGACACTATGGGGCAATTTAGCATGGCCAATCCACCTAACCTGCATACCTTTGGACTGTGGAAGGAAACCCACACAAATACAGGGAGAATGCATAAACTCCACACAGACTGTTGCCCAAGGCTGGAATTGAACATGCACCTGGTGCTCTTGAGGCAATAGTGCTAACCACAGAGTCACCATGTCTCTCCCATTTGGTGTAAATATTTCCGCCTAGTCTTTTGAACTGAAATGTTGGTCTCCCCTATCATCGAGGATGGTGATTTTTGTGTAACCTCAACATCCTGTTAATTTTTTCATTGTCCACCACCATTGCCTTCCAAAGGGCTTTGTCGATTTACCTACAGCACACGGACTGCAGCGGTTCAAATAGCAGCTCACCTCCAGCTTCTCAAAGGAGAAAGTGAGGTCTGCAGATGCTGGAGATCAGAGATGGAAATGTGTTGCTGGAAAAGCGCAGGCTTCTCAAAGACAACTAGTGACTGGTATTAAATGCTGGCCAGCCAGCAACACCCATCTCCCATGAGTGACTAGAAATAAAATCATTGACTGGATTTGACTTGACTACAAGATCTGACCCATTGTTGAGAGGGCTTAGCTGTGTCTGTTACATGCTGCGTCTCCTATTTGGTGTGCCAGCAGTGTTGTGATGCACATTCACCTCTTTTGTTTTCAGCAATATCTAGTGCTATTCAGCAATATCTAGTGCTAATATCTAGCAATATTCCTGAAGAAGGGCTAATGCCCGAAACGTCGATTCTCCTGTTCCCTAGATGCTGCCTGACCTGCTGCGCTTTTCCAGCAACACATTTCCATCTCCAGCTTCTCAAAGACAACTAGTGACTGGTATTAAATGCTGGCCAGCCAGCAACACCCATCTCCCATGAGTGACTAGAAATAAAATCATTGACTGGATTTGACTTGACTACAAGATCTGACCCATTGTTGAGAGGGCTTAGCTGTGTCTGTTACATGCTGCGTCTCCTATTTGGTGTGCCAGCAGTGTTGTGATGCACATTCACCTCTTTTGTTTTCAGCAATATCTAGTGCTGCTCCGGGCATGCTCTCTAACATTTTTCATTGCACCAGGGTTGATACCCCCGCTTGATGGTAACGGCAGAGTAGGGGAAAACAATTCTGCTGATGCTGATGGTTCACAGCATCTCCTACATGCCTACTTTGGAGTTGCTGGCTCAAAAGGAATTCTGTGCCATTTAGTACAGCGGCAGTGCCCCATAAATAAAGGTGAAGCTTCATCTTTATAAGCACTGTCAGCTATGGGGTGGGGCGTTAAATGGTAATCAGCAGGAGGTTTCCTTGCACATGTTTGATTTGATACCATAAGTCTTCATGTGGCATGGAATCATTGTTGACGCCCAATCCCTCCCATTTGTACTTCACTGTGTCACTGCATCTGCAGAGACTGTTCTGTCAATGAACTAGACATACCCAGGGATAGTGATGATGGTTATGGTAACTGGGATACTGTATATAAAGTGTGATATCAAGGGAGTGACTATATCAAGCTGTTGTTTGATTAGTCTGTGGAATATCAATTAGGCTCACCACTGACTCACTTAAAGCTAATTATTCCTGAGAGCATTTGGGGTTAGTGGTGCCTCATTGACTTAATGGCCTTCACACTGACTTCCTGTCCCTTTTAATGGCTGAAAGTTTGCCAGTGGCCTACCACAGGGATCCCTCTTTGACAGGAACTCAGGAAGTGGAATAGCACTGGCCTTGCATGCAACCTAACAGCTTCTGCCTCATAGGATTCTCCTTCACAATAAACTGCACCACTACCCCCACCCCCCCCAGTGCATCCCCGTCACCTCTCTCCCGGGATCCAATGATAATCTTGAGTGAAGGCTTCATAGTATTACCTCCAGCAGCCACCACTCCTGGATGGATTCCTGGGTGTTGTTGGCCTCTGATTAATCAACCTGTCATTTGAATCGGCCTTAATGAGATGAGTGGCCCAACAATAGTCTGCCACTTTCCTGATTTAATACATTTGTCTTCCAAGACAGAAGTGACTATGAGTCTCAACAGTTCTCCTATGGTAGGGGGGAGGACCCCTCACAGGAACTAATTTTTGCACATTGCCTGTATCAGGCACTACCACCATGGTTTTGGGCTGGTTTCATTGATTACTAAACTTTATTGGGGAACTAGCTGAAATGTTGCCAATATGACATTTGTTCTAAACTGGTGGAAGGAAGCAGGTTATTTGCTTTGTTTGCGTACCAGGCCACCTGTTGTGCAAATAAACCATTCATAAATGTACAATGCATAAACATAGCATCATCTCCGTTCTTTATAAAATTTCAGGCTGTAATATTGCTCATAATCACCTGTATTTGCACTTAGCTATGTTTAACAAAACTGCACATATCCTCTTAATAGTAAGGAAATACCCACAATTACATTGTAATGTTAGAACTCATAGTAACTTGGGCACTCTCTTAATAAGCTACCTCAAATAAATAGGTTTCCATTTAAAAAGCACCTAAAACATCTGCCAAAAATCTGCCTTTACTGCACATACAGCTGCTGCATCACAAAGACTACAGCAAGAACCTACAATTGGTAATGATTGATCAGTTAATCTTCTCTCGATTGAGGAGAGGATGCTGGTCAGGTTACTGGAAAAGCTCTGTTTTTTTTCAAATCAAATTTTCCCTTTTTCAGTGCCATTCGGATTTTTAACATCAAAATGGAAAATGTCACTTCTCCTAAAGCAATATCCAAATTATGTATCCATTAGGTCTTGATGTGGTTCTTAATCATGGAACCTGATTTAGAGGAAACCTGGTTTCCTCCCACAATCCAAACATTTGCAGGTTAGGTGAATTGGCGATGCTAATTTGTTCATAGTGTTCTGAGATGTGTAGGTTAGATGCATTAGTCGGGGTAAATGTAGAGTAATAGGGTTGGGGAATGGGTCTGGGTGGATTACTCTTCAGAGGCTCGGTGTTGACTTGTTGGGCCAAATGGCCTGTTTCCGCACTGTAGCGATGCTGTGAAAATGGAAAATGATGGTTTGTTGTTATAGTAGTGATGCAGTATTTCATCACAAGCAGGTAAACTAGCATCTTGTTATTTTCCTGATGCAAAATATGCTGCTGGTCACACATACCATTCATGCATAAAGTCCTCCAGAAACATACTTTGTAGCTAATATTTTGAAAATAGCATTATTGATAGAACTACACAGTACATAATAAACAATTCATTCTTCTGTTGAAAAGTGTTTGGATGAATGTAACCTGGAGACAAATAGGTGATGGTTGATCAGTCCAAAAATATTCATAAATTTTGCTTTGTTATCTTTGAGGATCTGTGTACAATGTTTAATTAGGAAGATAAATTAATAGAGTAAAGTATGCAATTGGGAATCCTGCACATTTTCCATGTAAGTGCCAAGCTCTCCCTATGTTTTCTTGTGTTCTAATTATGTTTAATTCAGGATTATGATCTGAATTATTATATGGACTGACAGCTAGGCTGTTTGCCATTATGCTAAAGGCTGTAGAGTATAATAAAATTAGTTAAAACTGTATTAACAAGCGCCTTGGTTAACATCAAACAGCTTGTTCCTGCATTTGTCATGCCAGCCACACAGGTTCTATTTGTTCAGCAATGCAAGAGAAAATTACAGCATCATTATAATTGCAGAGGAGTCACATGCTCACATGGTTCAAGCTTTGTTTGTATTCATCAAGGCAACACCAGTCAAGTCAAAGATATCAAGTTTCTTTTGTGTATCTTACAGTTTGATTGTGCCACTAACCTTTATTTTCTCAGAGGTAGTCGTGTCAGATGATTATCACTCAACATCCTGTGATTGAAAGTAGTTCCTGTTGTAACCATTCTATTTTAATAATTTATGCAGCACACTGGGTCTTGGGTTTGTGAAATATACATAAGAAGTATTTTGTTTGCTCAGTATTCAACCAGTAATTTGAAGACCAATTTTAACATCTACCAAAACATTTATTCCATTGTAAATTGTAGTTGTCTATAAAAAAGCTTTTGATATTTTAAGACCATGTATTAGAGACTGGAAAGATTGCAAACAGTGTTATTTGTTTGTGTTTTGTTCTTTCTTAATTACGTAATTTCCTTAAGTTCCCAAGATCAGCATCCTGCCTTTGAAGGATGACCTCACCGACTTATGTTCTTGTATTACGTAAAGGTACAGAAAGGAAAACTTGCAAAACTCTTCTAAACTTAGCAGACTGACAAGGTGCATGGGCAGTGACAGAATCCTGTCATTAAAACAATGTCTGTTCTGGGACAGATGACATCAACTTCCTTGAACTTATTTCCATACATTACTCAAAGGAAACACAACTCTTGGACCTGGATTTGCAATTTGGAGTAGCAGAAATCAGGAAAAATCTGGTTTGCTTTGGAGAAAGTGTCCACATAGTGCCATCTCATTGCCAGGAGGTGGGTACAGATTGTCGTCAGGCTAGGTGATCCAGGAAGAAAAGGTCAAAAGCGGTCATGGGACAGTTGGGGGCCAAAGTGTAAAATTTAAAAGGCCTGTCTTGGTGCGGTGTGACTTTGCCCCAGCAATAATGGAACAAAGAAACAGTGTAAATAATAGTGGGGATAGGCCAGTAGGTTCATTGAGCCCTCAAAGCAATTCCATTTGATCATGGCCAATCCTGTCTCTCAAAATCATTCTCCTATTCTCTCCAAATATTCCTTGATGCCTAGAGTATCTAGAAGTAAAATTATATTTCTCATAAAGGTATTAAATGGCTTGGCCTTCTTAGTCTTCTGTCATTACACAGATTCAAGGAGGAAATTTCTCCTCATCTGTCATAAATTGTCTACCACAGATCCTAAGAATGTGATCCCTTGCCCTAGATTCCTAAGATAAGGAAAACATCATCTTTGCATCTGGTCTGTCCAGTCCTGTCAGAAGTTTGTACATTTCAATTAAATTTTTAATTTACTTTAATTCTTGGAACCTCCAGTGAATAGAAGACTAGCCAGACTAATCTTTCCTTGTATGACAATCCTGTTATCTCAGGAATCAGTCTGCTGATGATTCCTTGCACACTCTCAATGGCAAGTATATCCTTTCTTAGGTAAGGAAACCAAATTAGCACACAATACTCAGGTGTAGTCTCACCAAGGCCTTTCCAATTGCAGTAAGTCATCCTTGCCTCTGTACTCAAGGCCTTTTGCAATAATGGCTCCTCAGCTATTATCCATGAACCTTCCAATTCCGACAACCGCCATGGGCACTCATGCCTCTGAAGCCATGTTCCACTAAACAGATCACAAAAACCTTCCATGTCCATTGACCCAGTATGTATAGCAAAGAACCAATTACCCTTATAGTAACAAAATGATGTTTAAACAGAGTTTTAAAAATCAGTCATTCACTCATAACTTTACATTATATTTTTTAAAAGTTATTTTAATAGAGGACAATAAAAGTGTCAATCATCCAGACCTTTAAAATATTAATAACAGAGGCTGAAAGTATTTGAAATTATTTAATCTTGTTCATTAACTGGGTAATTTGGTGCTGGATTTAATTTAAAAAATTAAAGAATAAAATATGCAATTGATAAAAGAGCTCAGAGAGTCAGAGCTGTTGATCAAAAGCTATGCTTTTCTGGAACTTAGGTTAACAGACAAATGGATTTTTGGGTCAGCCGTGATAGCCCAGATATTCATTACTCTGCTGTAAAGACCTGAACTTAGAAAGATGTTGATTGATTGATTGAAAGATTTGACTCTCTGATCTTTGCAGTTTTGTTCATCACCATAAGGTTAAGAGTTTTGAAGTCAAAGAACAGTACAGCACAGGAGCAGGCCCTTCGGCCCACCAAGCCAATGCAGACACGTGACATCTTTCTAAAGCTAAATTCCTTTTGCTTCTATGTATTCTGTATCCCTCTATTCCATACCTATTCATGTATCTGTCAAAATGCCTTTTAAACATTGCTATTGCATCTGCTTCCATTTGTCCAGATTAAAATTCCACCTACCATTTCTCCACCCATGACTGCAGCCTGTCAGTGTCCTGTTGTGTCATCTGGCAATACTCCTCACTACCTGCAGCTCCCCCAATCTGTTATGTTCAACATTTAACTTTATTTCTTTCCTTTTCTACTTTGTACCTAACATAGCACTGGGAATGTTGACATAGTACACTTTTCACTGTCCTCCTGTATCCCTGTACTTGAGTACACATGACAATAGAATTTAATTCTATCTAATTCTAATTCTAATCTTTGTATCGTCTGCAATCTTACTAATCAGACCACCTACATTCTCCACCAATTTATTTCTATATATAATAAACAACAAAGGCCCTAGGCCAAATCCTTGAGGAACACCATTGGTCACAGATTTCCAGTCAGTAAAACGCTCTTCCACAGATACTCTGGCTTCCATGACCAAGCCAGTTCTGTATCTATCTTACTATCTCACTGCAGATCCCACATTTGTATCAGCCTGACCTAAGGGATGTTGCTAAAGCCCATGCAGAGAATATAAACTTTCCATCCTTCATCAATCTTTAGTCACTTCCTCGAAATACTTTAATCAGGTTTGAGAGACACGACCTCCCCTGCACATAGCCATGCTGCCCATTGCTAATAAGTCCATATTTTTTCCAAATGGAAGTAAATCTATCCATAACCTGGGGACATGGTGCACCATTTGTACTCAGTTGAGAGTGTGGTGCTGAAAAAGCATAGCAGGTCAGGCAGCATTCGAGGAGCAGGAGAATCAACATTTCGGGCATAAACCCTTCATCAGACTGAGGCTTGTGGGCCAAGGAGGTGGAGAGATAAATGAGAGGGGTGTAGGGTTTGGGGGGAGGGTAACTGAAAATGCGATAGATAGATGGAGGTGGGGGTGAAGGTGATAGGTCAGAGGGAAAGGTGGAGTGGATAGGTGGGATGGAAGATGGACAGGTAGGACAGGTCAAGAGGGCCGTGTCGAGTTGGAAGGTTGGATCTAGGATAAGGTGCGGAGAGGGGAAATGAGGGTAATGGTGATGCCATGGGGTTGGAGGGTCCCAAGATGGGGCATTCTTCCTCCAGGCATTGGGGAGTGAGGGTGTGGCGCTGGAGGAAACCCATGTCCTTGGCGGAGTGGGAGGAGGAATTGAAGTGTTTGGCCATGGGGCAGTGGGGTTGGTTGGTGCAGGTGTCCCAGAGATGTACCCTAAAACACTCAGCGAGGAGGTGTCCAGTCTCCCCAATGTAGAGGAGACCGCATCAGGAACAACAGACACAGTAAATGACATGTGTGGAAGTGCAGGTGAAATTTTGATGGATGTGGAAGGTTCCTTTGGGAGCTTGGACGGGGGGGTGAGGGGTTGGTCGGGGGCGTGGACCTGACAAGGGAGTTGCGGAGGGAATGGTCTGTACAGAAAGTGGATAGGGAAGGAGATAGAAATATATTTCTGCTGGTGGGGTCCATAGCTGGTGGAAATGGCAGAGGATGTATACAGAGATTGCTGGGGTGGAAAGTGAGTACCAGGGGAGTTCTGTCATTGTTGCAGTTGAAAGGGTGGGGTTTGAGGGCAGAGGTGTGGGAAGTGGATAAGATGCGCTGGAAGGCATCATCAACCACATGGGAGGGAAAATTGTGGTCTTTGAAGAAGGAGGCCATCTGGTGTGTTCTGTGGTGGAATTGATCCTCCTGGGAGCAAATGTGGAGGAATTGGGATTAAGGGATAGCATTTTTACAGGAGGTAGGGTGGGAGGAGGTGTAGTCCAGGTAACTGTAGAAGATGTCCGTGTTGAAAGGGTCACCATTGCTGGAGATGGAGAGGTCCAGGAAGGGGAGAGAGGTGTCAGAGATGGTCCAAGTGAACTTAAGATCAGGGTGGGATGTGTTAGTGAAGTTGATGAACTGTTTAACCTCCTCGTGGGAACACCAGGTGGCGCCGATACAGTCATTGATGTAGTGGAGGAAAAGTTGGGGAATGTTGCCGGTGTAACTGCGGAAGGTGGACTATTCTCCGTAGCCAACAGAGATAGGCATAGCTGGGGCCCATCGAGGTGCCCATGGCAACACCTTTGGTCTGGAGGAATTATTGAGGGTGAGGACCAGTTCAGCCATACAAATGAGAGTGTCAGTGGAGGGATACTGGTGGGGACACCGGGAGATGATGGTTGGATGATGGGGGGTGAGGTCATGGTCAAGGGGATGTTAGGAGGAGGTGTCTTCAAGTTTGCGCCTGGCTTCAGTGGTGTAGAGGTTAGTGCACCAAACTACCACTGCACCCCCTTTATCCGCTGGTTTGATGGTGAGGTTGGGATTGGAGTGGAGTGAGTGGAAGGCTGCACATTGTGAAGGTGAGAAGATGGAGTGGGTGAGGGGGGTGGACAGGTTGAGGTGGTCAATGTTCTGGTGGCAGTAGGAAATAAAGAGATTGAGGGCGGGTAACAGGCCAACACGGGGCATCCAGGTAGATGGGGTGCGTTGGAAGTGGGAGAAGGGGTCCCTGCGGGAGTCTTGGTGGAAGCCTGGAGGCGGAGGTGGAGGAAGTATTCGATGTCACAATGGTAAGGCCTTTGCTGAGGCCTGATCATTTGTCCTCAGTGAGGGCGACATTGGGGGGGATGGTGAAAACCCAGCAGGGCTGGGAGCTGGGACCGGGTATAGGGCTAGAGCTGGGAGTGGGTGCAGAGACTGTAACTGGAATGGGATTGGGAGTAGGGAGACCGAGGGTGACATCATTTATGGAAGTGACACTCACCCCGGGTGTCGGGGGGTGGGGTGGAGATGGTGGCTGTGGGATCCGCGGGGGTGGAATGGCGTAACATGTGTCAAAGGCGATTCTGTCGGTGGTGTTCAGGTGAGTGGCTTCAGAGGGGGTGGGAGTGATTTGGCGGTTTCAACAAGGGGGGCAGCAGTGATGGTCTGGTTAGGCCTTGCATTGGTTTCAGCAGCAGTGGATCTTGGAACGGTTGCGACGGCGGTGGATCTAATACAGTCACCGTGGCGCTTGTTTGGCCGGCAATCGCGGAGGAGGTATGGTCAGCCATGGTGACAGGCTGTTGGGCGGTGGGGATGGAAGTGACATCATCGTTTGCTGTGGTGGTGGTGGCTGGAGCAGCCGCATGGCTGATGGCAGCTGAGCAGTTCCGGAGGCTGGGGGAAGCTTCTGGAATGATCGAAGAATCCCAACTATTCAGATACGTGCATGAAAGTTTGTGGTACTTACAGTTTTTGATGTCCGATATGGTGCAGAAAACATGTTTATTAAGAGGGTGAATTCTTCTGAGGATGTAAAACAGCAAAGGTCCTTTGCAGTTCTGAGAGTGTGGCCCTGAGCTGACTGTAGAGAGATTAGGTGGCACCTGGCTGCAAGTGTGGAGCAGAGGGTCCAGGAGGAGAACCGTTTCTGGAGATTTTTGAATTTAGAATCTGCACTGGTTGTTCTGTTCAGATCCAAATTGTGTTGGCCTGAATATAGTGTACAGTCCATGCAGGATCGGTCGGATCTGTAGGTGGGCACTAAGGAAGGAGATGTGGCTGCTTCAGGATGTGGCTGAAGAGCTTCAGAGCAGAGGAGATGACCTGGTGGGTGCAGTGAGAGAGAGACACTCACTGAGATCTTTGTAGAGCGAGGAGGAGAACTTCTTCAAGATGGGCATCCTTGGAAGACGTTAAATGGAGAAAGTGAGGACTGCAGATGCTGGAGATCAGAGTTGAGAATGGGTGCTGGAAAAGCACAGCAGGTTTTGTAATTCTTGCAGTGGCAGGGGAAGGTGCTTAGAGGGGAGGGTGGGTTGGTGGGGTGGGGGCATGGATCTGATAAGAGAACTGTGGAGGGAATGGTCATTATGTAAAGTGGATAGGGGAGGGGAGGGAAATATATCTCTGGTAGTGGGGTCAATTTGTAGGTGGCAGAAATGGCGGAGGATGATGGGATCTATATGGAGATTGGTCAGGTTGAAAATGAGGACCAGGGGGGTTCTGCCCTTGTTGCAGTTGGAGGGGTGGGGTTTGAGGGTGGAGGTGTGGGAAGTGGATGAGATGTGCTGAAGGGCATCATCAACCATGTGGGAGGGGAAATTGCGGCCTCTGGCCACAAGGGAAAGGTTCCCTTATGCAGATTTACATTCTTGACATCTCTGAGGAACCCTGAAAGCTAGATCTATAAAAAGCTGGCCAACTTCATGAAAATATTTAAGATGACAGTGGAGGTGTAGTGGACAGCAAAGAAGGTTACCTCAGAGTACAACAGGATCTTGATTAGATGGGCCAATGGGCCAAGGAGTGGCAGATGAAGTTTAATTTAGATAAATGTAAGGGACTGCATTTTGGAAAGGCAAATCAGGGCAGGACTTATATACTTAATGGTAAGGTCCTTGGGAGTGTTGCTGAACAAACAGATCTTGGAGTGCTGGTTCATAGCTCCTTGAAAATAGAATCACAGATAGATAGGATAGTGAAGAAGGTGTTTGGTATGTTTTCCTTTATTGATCAGAGCATTGATTTTCGATGTTGGGAAGTCATGTTGTGGTTGTACAGGACATTGGTTTGGCCACTTTTGGAATATTGTGTGCAATTTTAATCTTCCACCAATAGGAATAATGTTGTGAAATTTAAAAGGGTTCAGAAAAGATTTACAAGGATGTTGCCAGGATTGAAAGGTTTGTTATGGACTAGGCCAGACTACTTAAACATTCTTAAGCAGGCAGACCAGACTGTAACGCTGCAATTTGTTTCGGTAAGTGTACAGTGAAAATTACCCGGAGTAAGTTAGCTAGGTTGACTACCAGGTTTTAAAACAGACAAAAACTTATTCACAAAGTTATGGAATGAAACACAAAAAACAGAATACAGAATACCCACAGAACTCAGTCTATCCAAATTTACTTATGCTGTTCCAAAAATACACTACAGTCCCAATAAACAAACCCCTTAAACACGAAGTAAAACTGAAACAGAGGTTTACAGGTTGAAGTTAGAAGGGCAGAAGGAGAGAGAGAAGTTCCAGTCTCAACTGACTGACTTCAGCTGCCTTTCCTCACACACACACACCACTGCTGAATTGAACGAACTAAAGTTCTGAACTGAACTGAAAACAAACATTCAGCTTTTAGAACTGACCACTCCCCTGTCAATATACAGGTAACTTCTAAAAGTGAAAGCCTTGGCCTAAAGCCTCATCTGTTTATGTATAAATAAAAGGCCTCTCAGTAAAATCTTTCATTTCTCTACCACTTCAGCCAATTCGGAGCCTGGGCTGTTTTACGAACCCTCTGAAAAAAATCAAGCACTCAGTAACCTTGAGAGGAAGGAACAGCTTTTAGAAAAAAAGGACCAGCTTTGTGACAGGTTTGAAGGATAGGGAGAGGTTGAATAAGCTGAGCTGTTTTCCCTGGAGCATCAGAGGCAGAGGGATGACCTTATAGAGGTTTATAAAATCATGAGGGGCATGGATAGGGTAAATAAACAAGGTCTTTTCCCTGGAGTGGGGGAGTCCCGAAATAGAGAGCATAGGTTTAGAGTGTGAGGGGAAAGATTTAAAAGGGATCTAAGGGGAAACGTCTTCACACAGAGGTGGTGTTTGCATGGAATGAGTTGCCAGAGGAAGTGGTGGAGGCTGGTACAATTGTAACATTTAAAAGGCATCTGGATAAGTATGTATTTAGGAAGGGTATGGGGGGTTATGGGCCAAGTGCTGGCAAGTGAGACTTGATTAGTTTGGGATATCTGGTCGGTATGGACGAGTTGGACTGAAGGGTATGTTTCTGTGCTGTCCATCTCTATGACTATTACTCTATGATTAATCATATCTATCTCTGTTGTACTCACTGGGTTGGGAATGTTGGGTGCAGGCTTGTGACTCAAACTCAGCCCTGTCCTTAAAAGATCTTGGTGAAAATTGAAATGCCCAGGACTGGAATGAGACTCTTAGAATCAGGAACCTTTCACCACTTATAAAAGGAGGACTCAGTGAAAATCCAGGCCCTGATATCTAGCAGGCAATTGCATGTAAAGTGTTAAATCTGTCACAGAGCCAAATGTTTTGCCAAGCATGTATCTCCTTTGGCTTCACTTACACTTTCTAAAAATGCCTGGAAGCTGTTTTGGATTACAAAGACTTCCTTAATGGGAAACCTTATGCAAAGTGTAAAGCATGTTCCGGCCAATTCTGCTGTGGCTCGATGTCAAGTCATACTGGGTTTTAGTCTGTGCAGTCTCCTTCATTTGCCATGCTATAATACTTGTGCACATGATTGTTATCCTAATTAAGGCCGAGGCTGATCTGATAATCCTCACTCCACTTTGCTGCATTTTCCCCATGACCTTTGCTTCCCTTGGTGATTAAAAATCTGTCTGTGTCAGCCTTGAATATATTTAATGACCCAACCTCAACAGCCCTCTGTGGTAAAGAATTCCAAAGAGTCACAACTCTCTGAGAGAAGAAATTCCTTCTCTTTTCTGTCTGAAATGTGTGACCCCTTATTCTGAGTTTCTGCCCTCTGGTCCTAAATTCTCCCAAAAAGGGAAACATGCTTTCTGCACCTACCTTGTCAAGTCCTTGAGAATCCCGCATGTTCATTAAGATCGTCTCTCAGTCTTCTATGTTCCAAAATCTACTCAATGAGGATTAATGTAGCCCTGCAGGATTTTCCATGTGTTTGCTCCTCTTTCTTGAAGTTCCCTTTTGCAATGGAAGCAAGAGAAACCCAAATGTAATCCCGGTCCTAAAGGGAAATGAGATTTGTATGATTGTAGAAACAATGTTCACATCAGGTTTTTAGTGCTCTGGTATTTTCAATATACAATTTTTCATGTTTATGTAATCTTTTGGAAATAATGTTTTGGCAGTCAATCTTAAATTGCATACAGTAGTTTTGTAGGCATTCGACAAGGTTCCCCAAGGGAGACTGATTAGCAAGGTTAGATCTCACGGACTACAGGGAGAACTAGCCATTTGGATACAGAACTGGTTCAAAGGTAGAAGACAGAGGGTGGGGGTGGAGGGTTGTTTTTCAGACTGGAGGCCTGTGACCAGTGGAGTGCCACAAGGATCGGTGCTGGGTCCTCTACTTTTTGTCATTTTCATAAATAATTTGGAAGCGAGCATAAGAGGTACAGTTAGTAAGTTTGCAGATGACACTAAAATTAGAGGTGGAGTGGACAGCGAAGAGGGTTACCTCAGATTACAACAGGATCTTGATTATATGGGCAAATGGGCTGAGTAGTGGCAGATGGAGTTTAATTCAGATAAATGTGAGGTGCTGCATTTTGGGAAAGCAGATCTTAGCAGGACTTATACACTTAATGGTAAGGTCTCAGGGAGTGTTGCTGAACAAAGAAACCTTGAAGTGCAGGTTCATAACTCCTTGAAAGTGGAGTCACAGGTAGATAGGATGGTGAAGAAGGCATTTGGTATGCTTTCGTTTATTGGTCAGAGTATTGAGTACAGGGGTTGAGAGGTCATGTTGGTTAGGCCACTGTTGGAATATTGCGTGCAATTCTGGTCTCCTTCCTATCGGAAAGATGTTGTGAAACCTGAACAGGTTCAGAAAAGATTTATAAGGATATTGCCAGTGTTGAAGAATTTGAGCTATAGGGAGAGGCTGAACAGGCTGGGGCTGTTTTCCCTGGAGCATCAGAGGCTGAGGGATGACCTTATAGAGGTTAACAAAATTATGAAGGGCATAGATAGGGTAAATAGGCAAAGTCTTTTCCCTGGGGTCGGGGAGTCCAGAACTAGAGGGCATAGGTTTAGGCTGAGAGGGGAAAGATATAAAAGAGACCTAAGGGGCAACATTTTCACAGAGAGGGTGGTACATGTATGGAATGAGCTGCCAGAGAAAGTGGTGGAGGCTGGTATAATTGCAAAATTTAAGAGGCATTTGGATGGGTGTATGAATAGGAAGGGTTTGGAGGGATATGGACCAGGTGCTGGCAGGTGGGACTAGATTGGGTTGGGATATCTGGTCCGCATGGATGGGTTGTACCGAAGGGTCTGTTTCCATGCTGTACATCTCTATGACTCTATCTATGACAGTCTCTCTAGGTGAGGAAGTACAAACTGAGAAGTAAGTATGCTAGGGTCATTGAATGCCACTTTATATCTGCACGCTTTGGCATACCTGCCTGGCAGGGACTACTGTTGGTCAGCAGGGAGCATACTTCATCATCTGCTACTGTGCATCTGCAGCAGAGCGATGCTATCAATGATTGGCAAAGTGAACCATTATCCAACTACTCATAGTCAACTAGTTAATATGTCAAGTGATGGATGTGCTACCCTCACACACAGTAAAAAAGTGATTGATGACTAATGCTGTCACCTCCTTTATCACTGATTTGAATAATATAACTGTTGACTACCACAAGATTGATAACAAAGTTCCAGCTGCTACAGTTCAGCTTGCGTATGACCAAAGGATGTCCGTGTTAAATTGGTGTGTAGTTCGACATCTGTAGCATGTACGAATGTGGCAAGCGTTCACTCATGGTTTGAATCTCTCTAGCCTGGTTTCAGCTGCTGCCATCACAGTGAAACAGCCTTAATTGAAATTGTAAATGATAACCTTTGTTACTGTGACCCTGGCTCATTATACAGTCATAGAGATGTACAGCACGGACACAAGATCTTTCAGTCCAACTCATCCATGTCAACCAGATATCCTTTCCTAATCTAGTCCCATTTGGTCCATATCCTTCTAAACACTCCCTGTTAATATACCTATCAAATGCCTCTTAAATTTGTAAGTGCATCAGCCTCCACCTCTTCCTCTGGCAGCTCATTCCATACACACACTAACCTCTGTGTGAAAAAGTTGCCCCTTAGGTCCCTTTTAAACTTTTCTCCTCTCACCCTAAACCTATGCCCTCTAGTTCTGGACTCCCCCACCACAGGGAAAAGATCTTGTCTATTTATCCCACTCCTGACCCTTATGATTTTATAAACCTCTGTAAGTTCACCTCTCAACCTCTGACGATCCAGGGAAAACAGCCCCAGCCTATTCACCCTCTCCCTGTAGCTCAAACCCTCCAACCCTGGCAACATGCTTGTAAATCTTTTATGAACACTTTCAAGTTTCACAACATCCTTCTGATAGGAGGGAGGCCAGAATGGTACACAATATTCCAAATGTCCTCAACCCTCCTTGTTCTCCTCAATTTCCACTCTGACCTTGTCACTCCATCCTGTGAAAAGATTTATTCCAACTGTTAGAGTGATTTAACAATATATTTGAGTTAATGCTTTAACTCCATTGAATTACCAATCATATTACCTAAATTTGTTTAAGATTTAACCTTAAGGTCAGACTGAATACTTCAGATGGTAAATTTAAAATGTTTGCTAAACATTACAAGTTAGAATGATGTAAAAAATATTCCAAGTAACAATAAAAAGCTTGGACTTAACAACTAAACAGACTTTCTCATAACTCTTTTCAGGTGATCAGCTGAAATGGATTGTGAGTTCCTCTCTGCTTCAACGCACGGGATAACAAGCTAACATGATATCTTCCTCCAAAACTTTGTTTTAAACATTAACCCATTGTTTCTTATCTCAAATGAGCCTAACTATTGAATAGTAATTGGTTCGGGTTATAGACCAACAGGTTTATTTGAAAACACAAGCGTTCAGAGCACTGCTGCTTCATCAGCTGACTCGCACTAGAATGAGTGAGGCTCTGAAAACTTGTGTTTTCAAATAAACCTGGTGTCATGTTATTTTTGACCTTGTCTAACCCAGTCCAATACCAGCTTCCCACATCAGGACTAATTGATTCGATTAACTGTCTATTTAGTTATAATTAAGTTTTTGATGCTGCAAACAATTTGTCATGTTTGTGAGCACTTTCCTTAATACAATAGATCTAGTCCAATTGTTTCCATATTTGATTCTTGCATAATATTTTAATAATGCCCTATTATTTGGTTTAATAAAACTGCACTAAGTAATTTTTGAAGATTTCATTCAGCATCTCTCATCTCTCACTTAGAGAGCTATAACTTGGTAAAGTAAAAACTCACAATGTGCATTTGAAATTATATGTTTTATACAACATGTTCAGTCTTCACTAATATGCTTCAATAATCGTACAATTGAGGTTCAATACTTATTTCAGCATTGCCAGTCTGAACTCAGTGGTGGAGAAACTATTGAAGAAATTCTAAGGGATGGAATTAATCAGCACTCAGAGAGGCAGGGGATTAATTGAGAACAGTCAACATCATTTTGCTAAGGGGAAATCATGTCTAACTAACTTGATTGAGTTTTTAGGTGACCAGGTGTGTAGATAAGGGTAATACTTTGATGGAGGCAGAAGTGGTTACTGCAGATGCTGGATTTAGAGTCAAGGTTAGAGTGGTACTGGAAAGGTACAGCAGGTCAGGCAGCATCTTAAGAGCAGGAAAATCGACATTTCTGGCAAAAGCCCTTCATCAGGATCAATACTATGATGTAGTCTACTTGGACTTCAGCAAGGGTTTTGATAAGGTCCTACACTGACAGCAAAGCTAAAGGACCATGTGATCCAAATAAATTTGTCAAATTGGATCCACAATTGGCTGGGTAGCAGGAAGTAGAGGAGTGTATTTACAAATGGAAGTCTGTGTCCAACAGGATCTTACCAGGGCCAGTTTAGGGGCCCATGCCTTTTGTGGTTTATATAAATGATTTAGACTTGAATGTGGGGGGGTTGATCAATTAGCTCACAAGTGATACAAAACTTGGTAGAGTGTAAATTGTGAGGACTACACAAGGATATAGACAGGCTGGTCAGATCGACTGATCAGTGGCAAATGGCATTCAATCCAGACGAATGTGAGGTGACATACTAAGGCGGGACAAACAAGGCAAGGGAGCACAAAATGAATGATAGAATCCTGGGAAACGCCAAGGATTGGATAAGCCTGTGTTTGCATATATCCCTGTACCTTAAGGTATCAGGATAGGTGGATGAAAGAGTCAAGAAGACATATGGAATATTACATGTATTAGTTGAGGCATAGAATTCAAAAGCAGCGACATTATGTTGAAATTGTATAAAATATTCGCCAGGTCACAGCTAGAGTATTTTGTCTATTTGTGGAATCCATGTTTTAGGAGGGATGTGATAGCACTGGAGAGAGTACAGAGGAGATTTACCATGATGTTGCCTGGGCTGCAGTGTTTTAGTTATGACCAGAGATTGGACAAACTGGGTTGTTTTCCTTAAAATAGAGGCGTTTGAGAAGAGACATGATTGAGATGTATAAAATTATGAGGGGCATGGATAGGGTACACAGGAAGAGACTTTTCCCCTTGATAGAGAGATCCATGACTTGGGGCATAGATTTAAGGTCAGGGGCAGAAGGGTTCGAGGAGATGTGAGAAAAGAGGATGGTGGGAATCAGGACCTTAGTGCTTGTAAAGGCGTTAGAGGCACAACCCTCATAACATTTAAGAAATATTTAAATGTGCACATGCAATACCAAGGCATTCAAGGCTATGGGCTAAGTGCTGGAAAGTTTTATTTTACTAGTTAGGTGCTTAATTTTGACTGGGGCAGACATAATGGGCTGAAAGGCCTTTCTCTGTGCTGTAGACATCTCCGACTCTATGATTCATCCTTGACTGGTTTCCGTATATAGAAACAGAAAGTAGAAGCAGAAGTGGATCATTCCACCCAAGTACATGATCACAGCTGATCCACTTTCTCAACACCAAATTCCCATATTCTCCTCATGTACCTCAATAAATTTACCTTCTAGAAATCAATCTATTTCCTTCATAGACATGTTCATTGATTTTCCCTCCATAGCGTTCTGTGGAAGAGAATTTGAGAGATTCACCACCCTCTGAATGAAGAAGCTTCTCCTCATTTCTAGCCAAAATGGCTACCGTGTATCCTGAGTCAGCATCCCATTGTTCTGGACCCCTTGGTCAGGGAAGACATCATCTCTCTATCCAGTTTGTCCAGCCCTGTCAGAACTTTATATGTCTCAATGAGATCCCATTTGTCTGCTAACCAATTCTCAGTCCATGTCAACATTTCACCATCAATCCCATGCACATAAAATTTTGCATGACACCCTCTTATATGGTATTTTATCAAAATGTTCTGAACATCCAAGTGCACAGCATCCACTGTTTCTCCCTCATCATTCTGAGTAATGATCTTAAAAAGCTCTAATGGGTTTTTCAAGGATTTCTCTTCCATAAATCTGTGTTAACTTTGTGTAATCCAGTTGGTATTTTCTAAACGTCCTGTTACTACATCCTTTATGATAGACTAGCAACTTCTGTAACTACTGATGTAGGTTAACAAGTCTTATAATTCCTAATATTCTCCCTCCCCCTTCTTTTATGTTATGTTGCCACCTTCCAGTATGCCAGAACTGATGCAGAAACTGCAACATTTTGAAAATTAACAATCAATACATTATTATTTCCATGGCCACCTCCTCTCGTATTCTAGTATTTAGGTGATAAGGTCCTGTGGATTTATCGGTCCCATTGATTTCTTCAGTATTTTATTTTATTGATACTAATTTCATTCTGTTTCTCCTTCCCTCTAGACCTATACTTCCTGAGCAACTTCTGATAAGTTACTTGTATCTTCTTCTGGGAAGACAGACTCAAAGGCTATTCCTTATTCTCCACTATCAATTCTCCAATTTCAGAATTTAGGGGAACTTCATCTGTCTTCATTAATCATTTTCCTTTCATCTACTTACAGAAGAACTTACTGTCTGTTTATATATTCCTCATGATTTTACTCTCATGATTTATTTCTTCCCCCTTAATAAAACACTTGATTATCTTTTGCTGAATTTGAAACTTTTCCCAGTCCTCAGGCTTGCTACCTTTCCTGGCAACTTTATATGGTTTCTCTTTTCTTCTAACACTGTTCTTAATTTATTTTGTGAGCCATGGTTGATCTATGTTCTCTTTGTGCTATTCACTTGAATGACATGTATACTTGATGCAATTCATGCATTGTTTCATTAAGTATGAGCCATCAGCTATCCACTCTCATTCCTTTTAATTAAGTTATCACAGTCAACGCATCTCTCATACCTTTGTAGTTTCCTTTGTTTAGATTGAGCACCCTAGGTTTGGACTCAACTACTTCACTTTATATCTAATGAGGAAACCTATCATGTAACATTCACTTTTTCCTAAAGGATGTCTCACAACCAGGTTATTAATTAACACCTTCCATTGCACGAAATCAATATGCTGGAAGTATGCAGAGTTGACAGATGGTGATGTCAATCAGCTTGTACTGTGATTTGATGTCAGTGCTGTCATTTTTGTCACTGAGGGCTGGCATTTCTTAAATGTACACAAATAAATGCATGTTTGGCCGTAGGAAGAGCTCTTCATCATTTTTATTTAAAGGGAACATCTACTGCATACAGATTAGTTACTAATTGACTTCAACTAGCTGATGCTAAGATTGCAGAAGAATTTGGCATGCTGTGTGGTGTCTGAGGGTAAATGGGTACTGTCCTAGGCCCAAAGATTTCAGCTGCTTCATCACTGACCTTTCATCTATCACAAGAACAGAAGTGGAATACTTACTGATTTTGGTCTGATGTTCAGTTCCATTCATTGTTTCTGAAATAATAATGTCTCACCGACCAACTGCTTGTTCTGTGGTGCTGTGGAGTCCATGGACCATGTATATATTGGGTGTGGGCACTTGCAATCCCTTTTTGATTTTCATAAAAGTCTTCTTCTCTGTTTCTGGCTGCACTTCATTCCCATGCTCCTGATCTTTGGGCACCCAGTGCAGATGGGGGAGGGTAGGTCAGAGGACCTCCTCATGGGTCTGCCCCTGGGCCTGGCCAAACTGACCATAAACAGGTCCAGGCAACGGGCCGTGGAGGGCGTCGTTAGGGCTGATTGCCTGCCCCTCTTTAGTGGTTATGTCAGAGCCAGGGTGTCCCTGGAGAAGGAGCATGCAGTGTCCACCAACACCTTTGAGCTATTCAGGGAGAGGTGAGCACCGCAGGGAGTGGAGTGTTTTATTTCCCCCTCCAACTTTATTTTTCTTTAATCCCTGCCCTCTTCTTCACTGTTTGATCACACAGCATTGCTCTTTGAGAAGGACACTGCTTGTCACTGACCATTCGGGTGTTTCCATTCTTCCTGGTGGTGGAATATAAATAAAGATTTATATGCTTATTGTTCTCCACTGTGTCTGACACCTGCACACACACAACATGGGTGCCGGGGAAAATATAAGCACTACCGCAGTTAGACATTAGCATTGGAGTAAGAAAATGTAAGGAAAACAAAATGAAGTCCACACTGACATCACAGTTCAGTTGACATCCACCCTATGGCAACAAGCAGCGAGTAACATTCACAACATAGAAGTGTATAGCAAGGATCTTCTCCAAGAAGATCACATCACAATAATTTAATCAGACTATAGGGCTGCTCAGTTATTAGTGAGTCCTTCATGGTAACCTCAGCCAGTTTAATCATTGAACCTACTATATTGGCATCACAGACCAACCATTCAGCCACCTGAGCTACACAACCTCCAGCTTCAAGAAGGACAGCAGTCAGTTCACCTTGTCATTCAATGGAATTTCCATCAACAAAATACCCAACAATCATTCTGAGGATTATCATTGACCAGAAACCTAATCAGACTGTCTGCGTAGGTACAATGTCTAGAAGATCACATCAGAGACTTGGATTCTGTTGTTAGTAGTTCACTGGCTGACTCCCAAAGCTTGTCCAACATCCTCAGAGCATGTCACTCCACTTGACTGAATCAGTGCAGTTCTAACAATATGCTTGTAGCTCGTCACCAACCAGATAAAGCACTGTAGTGTGTACCACATACATGATGTACTACAGGAAATCACCAAGGGTCCTTCAACAGCACATCACTACCCAGCAAAGTGTATCACCTAAAAACACAAGGGCAGTAGATGCATGGGAATACTGCTACATGCAAGTTTCCCTTCAGTCACACACAATTCTATCATAACAGTTAACGTGTGGCACTGTGTAAATATCTCCTCCAACGAAGGGAAGTATGGCAGCTCAGTGGTTATCACTGTTGTCTCACAGTGCCAGGGACACGAGTTTAATTCTAGCCTCGGGTTACTACTTTTACAGAGTTTGCACATTCTCCACAGGTTTGCACTTATTTCCACCGGGTGCTCTGTTTTCCTCCCACAATCAAAAGAAGTGCGGGTTAGGTGGATCGGCCATGCTAAGTTGCTCCATAGTATTCTTGGCAATGCAAGCTAGGTGAGTTAGCCAGGGTATATACAAGAAAAGGGTGTACAGTCTGAATGGAATGCTCTTCAGAGGGTCAGTGCAGAGTCGATGGCCGAAAAGCTTCTTTCTGCACTGCAGGGATTCTATGAATGATGATGAAAAGTGTCCTGCAAATAAGGCAGAAGACTTCTCTCCAGATATATTTTGTGAAGGTGTGCTGAAATAAGACTTTATCTTCTCAGGTCTCAAAGAAGATGTCTCACAGAGCCTACCAATGGATTTGAATAATCTTTGTGAGAACAAGAACAAAAATATTTTTGTGGTGAGATCAGTAATCTTAACCATGTATTCTGCAGCTCAGAAATATATATCAATAGACCTATCACTATCTTTAAATTGGATATAGGAGTGAGCATAATAGTTTTATCAGACAACAAACTGTAGCTACCAAAATATTTCCTGTAACCACTGGAGACCCTATTACAGTGCAGGAGGGTTTAAAATGTATGTTAAACAATAGTTACAGGCAACACTTAGTACGAGGAAATATAGATAGCAGAAATGTTGGATGTTATATTGAAATATAAATTCTCTCTTTGAAGTAGGGGCTGTTTTCCCTGGAGCGTCAGAGGCTGAGGGGTGACCTTATAGAGGTTTTTCAAAATTATGAGGGGTATGGATAGGATAAATAGGCAAAGTCTTTTCCCTGGGGTCGGGGAGTCCAGAACTAGAGGGCATAGGTTTAGGGTGAGAGGGGAAAGATATAAAAGAGACCTAAGGGGCAACTTTTTCACACAGGGTCGTACGGATATGGAATGAGCTGCCAGAGGAAGTGGTGGAGGCTGGTACAATTGCAACATTTAAGAGTTTGGAGGGATATGGGCCGGGTGCTGGCAGGTGGGGTTGAGATATCTGGTCGGCATGGTCGGGTTGGACCGAAGGGTCTGTTTCCATGCTGTACATCTCAGTGACTCTATGACTCTAAGTAGAAAGATGAGTAAGGATCTCGATTTAATTAAGAAAGCAGAAGAAATCAATCTGGATAAATCCAGGAATGACCTTGCAATATTATTTAATGGTCTGGGAAGACCTAAAACTGCATATAGCATTACTTTGCAAAAGGATACTAAAGCTACATGCCTTTTCAAACTTAGGAAGCTAGCACATTCACTAATGAAATAAATCAAACTACAACTCAAAGAAATTGGAAGCTGGGAATCATTGCTGGCATTACTAAGAGCTGTTTATACTTATTTAATATATAATAAGCTTGTCATTGTTTGAATAAACTAACAATTTGGTGATCATTCTAGAGTCAGACTAACCAGCATACAACACATTTCTTTACAACTAGGTCAAAATCCTAGAACTTCTCAGACAACAGCAGTCCATTTGGGCTGAAGCAGATTAAGCAGATGTCCCAGGTACAGGTGGGATGGACAATGAACAATTATTTTGTTGGTGCCACATCCCATGAATTAATACATTTTAAAGAAAAAAAACAAATTAAACAAAACGAGGAATGGAACAGCGAGATATAGCGATGTAAAATCAGGTAGATAAAGTCCTTGATATCTAAATGAATATGTGTCACTGTATGGAACACGCACAAAAGTTTCATGTATGTTTATACTTTCAACATCATGACTTAAAGTGTCAACAAGAAGTCTATCATTGCATGGAGTTTGTTTTAAATTTTTTAAACAAAAAAAATGCTTTAATCACTCTCCAGGTACAATGTAAATGATATACTGTTTAAAACCAGTATGGAAGGCTGGCATCTCAGCTTTCATCTTCATGCCTTCAACATTTCATTGAGCTGATGAGAGAGTTGCTCAAACATTTTAAATGACTTGTCATCTAGTTGACTAAAATCTGTATTGTTTATTTTGCTGGCCAGAAGTTGGATATTCTGTTCATCTAGAATTAGGATATTGATGGTCATTTTTATGGGTTCAGAGAGTGGGCTTCCTGAAATGCTACATGCACGCTCCCCCACTTTTCGTAAGCGCATTGTCATGTTTGCCAATCTTGAGACAAATTTAGGCGTTATCAGTGATGTGGGTCCCTAGCTATCACTGTTGCTTGCAGAACATAGGCCATTAGTTCAGCTGTTTGGAGTTTGTTTTATTTTTTTATGGTCTTATACTGAATTTCTGCTGAGGGAGATCCATTTCTTTTTTTTTAGGATTTCTGACATTCCTGTTTTCATTTTTTATTTTTATTTCCTTTTACCCCCACACTACCACCTAACTGCTGTAGTGCTTATTTTTCCCCAGCACACATGTTGTGTGTGTGCAGGTGTGAGACACAGTGAGAGACACAAGGTGCACGAATCTTTATTCAAATTTCCACCACCAGGAAGAAAGGAAACACCCGAATGGCCAGTGACAAGCAGTACCCTTCACATCAAATGGAGTTTGTTTTTTTTTCACCCCCACACTACCACCTAAGTGCGGTAGTGCTTATTTTTTCCCCCAGCACCCATGGTGTGTGTGTGCAGGTCTGAGACACAGTGAAAGACACAAAGTGCACGAATCTTTATTTGGAGTTTGTTTTATTTTTTTTTTAGCACCCATGGTGTGTGTGTGCAGGTCTGAGACACAGTAAAAGACACAAAGTGCACGAATCTTTATTTGGAGTTTGTTTTAATTTGTGTTCAACTCTTTACATTGATCAGCTAATCCTCATGCCTCTCATTATATTAATTGGTTTTAGGATTTCAACAATCCCAGCAATTAGTTTTTGTGACCTTAAAGCAGTTCAGGTTCAACAAAGGTGCACTTTAGTCAGTGAATAATAAATTGATAATGGGATGTTATAATGCTTCAGTAGTTATAAAATAAAATAAGCTATCTCAGAATAGACCAGAGGTCAAATGTAGGATCTTTCTGATCTACTTCATAGGGTTACAGTTTAAAAAATTCATCAAACAAATTTGGACTTAAACCACATGTTGTTTCTGACATCAGAGTACTTGAAACACAATGAGAAAAATTTAACTTGATGATCACATAAAAAACAAACATTAAAAAGGGTGCTTTTTCTTTCATATCTAACAACACACGCTTAATACAGAGTGCCATTTGATGTTTTTTTTTGGTCCATTCCATAAGCAAAACCATTTAAAGTCAGACCCTTCTCATTGTGTTATTTTCTGACTGGTTTTGTGACACTTTTCTGTGTCCTTGAATTAAATTAGAAAATCTGATATATTTGAACTTCATTAGAACATTATAAATGTACCATTAACCTTAAATCGACACAGACTATGAAATAAATCACGATATGATGGTTTTGGTTAGCCAACATTCACCGTCAAATCGAAACTACACTGAAATCCAAAGACTGGTGTTTAATGAATTGCTTCAAGTTCACAAAGAGCATATTGAACCAAGCTACAAACTGTTACTGGAAGTCAGTATTCTGAGTGAAGCATGCCAAGTCAACAATAAAACAACTGAAATAAATATTTAATTGTTATTTGAAAACATGTATGATTTAATACTGATTATCAGATGAACTAGAACATTGAGGAATAGCATAAAAAGGAAACTATCAACAATTTACTGATTCATAATTTAGCACAGCATAATATAAAGTAATTATAATAATATTTTAGTTATAAAAATACTTCAGATTTAAAAAACACGGGGGTGTAGCAACTGCATTTTCAATGCAATATATGGTTCAATCCAAAATGGTTCCAAGACATACACTTATGGAGCTGGCCAAGCTGTTTTGGTAGTGGCATTACTGAGGGCACAGGGAATGTGTGCCAGAATAAACAGAGTGGGCAGATTGTGATGATGTGTCGGTGAGCATGCTGGCTGATGCCATTTTGGAGACCAATGTTCCATCTAACAATCTCAGTTAACCTTGCACAACTGAGCATACATTCATAAGTAACAAGGCCCGACCCCAGCAGCCCACTGCACTATTTAAAGGGTTCATCACATACTTTCAGATTAGTTGCTGGCTGATTTTTTTATGAGCTCATGCAAAGATTTGTAAAAATACTTGGTGGCTTGTACTGGTAATTTCAACTTGTGCTTTTTAAAATTCTTTTAACATGATGAGGATCTTGCTGCTAGGCAGTTAAGTGTCAACCACTTTGTTGTGGTTCTGGAGTCATGTGTGGGCCAGACCAGGTAAAGATGGTAGACTTGCTTCCCTAAAGGACATTAGTGAACCAGATAGGCTTCTCCAACAATTGGCAATGGATTTATAGTAGTCATTAAATTCTTAGTTCCAGATATTTATTGAATTCAAATTCTACCATCTGCCATGGTGTGATTTGAACCTTGATCCGAAAAGATTACCTAATACCAGTAGATCATCACCTCTCCCTACTGATAAAGAGCCAAGTGCTGAATTCAAATATCCTGCAGAAACTATGTGCTTCCATATCTTTATATTTTATTCTAATTCTCTGCTCCCTATATCAGACCAATCACAGAGTGCAGGCAGACATACAATCTGTGTTTGAAGAATCTCTAGATGAAGGGACCATATCAGGGCATAGAATGGCTGCAGATACATGGATTCTGAATGCAAATGGAAGTAAGGACAGGGAAGGAAGGTGTGAGAAACCATGAGATCTCATCTGTTAGAGCAAGACAGTGAACAGTCTGCCTCCAAAGTCTCAGTGGCTGCACTGTGTCCCAGCAAGTGGCTGGGAAAGGTGTTAGTTGCACAAGAGGATTCCTTTATTTGGGTGTAGCAACGTTTATTGAGTTACATTAATGTTTGTTTAACAAATAATGTTTCTATTTCAACTTCAGATTCTTCCAGCCTTCACTTGGTGTTTCTCCATTCATTTCAATAGCCTTAAGGTGAGTGGAGCAAGCAGATTGTATGAGGAGGAAAGGATTCCAATGTTGGTGGTTTCTTGTTCATTGGGATGAATTGTGTTTAGGAATGTAATAATGTGGGGAGGCACAGGTTATCTGCTGGCTCTGACAGCCTGGTGAGTGGCTGCAGGTACCCGAAACCACAAGTATCTCCTTCACCTCCTCCTCCTTCTCCTTCTCCTTCTACAGACTTTGAAGAAAAAGAAATGTAGTGGAATCTGACTTCTGTCATGTATTTTCCAGCAGGGTATTTTCTAATCATGAAAATAAACTATTCATATTTCCATTGCAGCAATGGAGGGTCTCAGAGTTTAATGGACCTTCAATATATTGGCAGAAAGACCTTAGACTCTTGTCTTTGTTCACTGCACCTTGGTGGCAGCTGCCCCAAGTTTCAGTGTGTCCCTCAGCATGTAGTCCTGGACCTTGGAATGTGCCAGTCTGCAACACTCAATCAAGGTCAACTCCTTATTCTGGAAGACCAACAAGTTTCGGACAGACCAAAGAGGGTCTTTCACTGAGCTGATAGTCCTCCAGGCACAGTAAATGTTTGTCTTGTGTGTGTCCCAGGGAACAGAACCATAGAGCATAGAGTCTAGATTAGAGTGGTGCTGGAAAAGCACAGAGCCCTGCATCATGGAGCTATCAGGATGAACCTCAACAAAAACCATTGCATCTCTCTCCAGACCTTCTTCACAAAGGAACATTCCAGAAAAACGTGTACAACAGTCTCTTTCCCTCTGCAGCCACTTGGAGGACAGTGTGCAGTGGTGCAGAGAGTCCACGTGTGCATGAAGAATCTCATAGGTTGTGCCCTTATCACCAACAGCCAAATGATGTCTTGGTGCTTGTTGGAAAGTTCTGGTGATGAAGCATTCTGCCAAATGACTTTGACAGTCTGCTCAGGGAACCACCCGACAGGATCCGTTTTCTCCTTCTCCTGCAGGGTCTTGAAGATGTTATGTACTGACCACTGCCTGATGGACTTGTGGTCAAATGTGCTTTCCTTTGTAAATTTCTCCAGAAGGGACAGATGATATGAAACAGTTGAACTATTTGGAGTGTACCACAGCAAGAAGGGCAGACCCATCTTTTGCAACATTAGCGACAGGTAGAACCTCAATTGCTATTTGCATTCTGAGAAACTACGCAGTTGCACATTTGAGACACCTTGCTAGGGTACACTGAAGGGTGTCTGACCACTTAAGATGTACCTTCAGCAACCCATTGACTGGTCCTATCATCACCCTTGTGATGACCAGAGTGAAATGTGACATGAATAGGTAAATAATGATGATGACTAAATTGGCAATGGGCAAAACGATAAATTGTAGAATTTGTCACTCTGATGTTCAGACCGCTGTGGTTTAAGTCACTGATTGTGCACAGTTGTCTCTGAAATCTTGAAAATGCAATTTGCTCAAGAAATGCAATATTTTTCAAAAATGCTTACCAAAGAACAAATAGATTACCACCTGAAAACAAAGGGTGTTCTTTTCAGAACTGAGAGATCAGTTGGGAAGCTTGTTCTTAGCAAGCATTCCTTCAATTCAGCATGTTCTTAGCAATCATCCTTCCAACTGAACCAGATACAACAAATACCCCTCCTAAGCCAGTCACTGCTCAAACAGCTTTTGCAGGGGCCTACAGGAAAATAAGTAGTAATCGCCTGTCAAGTGATTCACTAGTGGACTTGCTAAAAATAAAAACTTTCACTCCTCACAGTCAATTTATGATCTCTATTTAAGTAACTACTCTTCGAAACTTGAAATAGATTAATGTTTTTCAATCCTTCAATACTTAAATGCTTTGAACAAGATTAAACATAAAGCATCATCACAACATATGTAATGTAGCATAAATACCTTATATATGTGGGTAAATAAAAAGTAGAGAGTAAGCAAACTTCATAGAACAAATCCTATGAGTCTACGTCTTTTACAGAGAGCGGCCAGGAACTTTGAAATTTCACTCTTTAAACATTTTCCAGAACATCAATTCCATTGTTCAATGTGATGACTGTGCTCAGATCTTATTGAACCGGTCAATAGTTGCAGATTAGGTAAAAACAATGACTGCAGATGCTGGAAACCAGATTCTGGATCAGTGGTGCTGGAAGAGCACAGCAGTTCAGGCAGCATCCGCCGAGCAGCAAAATCGACGTTTCGGGCAAAAGCCCTTCATCAGGAATAAAGGCAGAGAGCCTGAAGGGTGGAGAGATAAGCTAGAGGAGGGTGGGGTGGGGAGAAAGTAGCATAGGGTACAATAGGTGAGTGGGGGAGGAGATGAAGGTGATAGGTGAGGGAGGAGAGGGTGGAGGGAAAAGGAGCTAGGCAGGTAGGACAAGTCCGGATAGGGCAAGGGGACAGTGCGGGCTGGAAGTATGAAACTAGGATGAGGTGGGGGAAGGGGAAATGAGGAAGCTGTTGAAGTCCACATTGATGCCATGGGGTTGAAGTGTTCCGAGGCAGAAGATGAGGCGTTCTTCCTCCAGGCGTCTGGTGGTGAGGGAGCGGCGGTGAAGGAGGCCCAGGACCTCCATGTCCTCGGCAGAGTGGGAGGGGGAGTTGAAATGTTGGGCCACGGGGCGGTTTGGTTGATTGGTGCGGGTGTCCCGGAGATGTTCCCTAAAGCGCTCTGCTAGGAGGCGCCCAGTCTCCCCAATGTAGAGGAGACCGCATCGGGAGCAACGGATACAATAAATGATATTAGTGGATGTGCAAGTAAAACTTTGATGGATGTGGAAGGCTCCTTTAGAGCCTTGGATAGAGGTGAGGGAGGAGGACTGGGTACAGGTTTTACAGTTCCTGCGGTGGCAGGAGAAATTGCCAGGGTGGGAGGGTGGGTTGCAGGGGGACGTGGACCTGACCAGGTAGTCACGGAGAGAACGGTCTTTGCGGAAGGC
>NC_057721.1:59504457-59522933 GCF_004010195.1 Chiloscyllium plagiosum | reverse complement strand
GTCCTGATTGTGAAAGTAAGCTCGGAGGCGGAGGCGACGGAAGAAGTGTTCGATGTCACGGCGTGTATTAAATTCATTGATGTGTGGACGGAGGGGGATGAAGGTGAGTCCTTTGCTGAGGACTGATCGTTCGTCCTCAGTGAGTGGGAGGTCTGGGGGGATGGTGAAATCTCGGCAGGGCTGGGAGCTGGGATCTGGTGTGGGTGTGGAACTGGGAGTGGGATCGGAGCCAGTACCTGGAGTGGGTGTGATGGTGGGGGGAATGCGTGTGGAGGCATGAGCCGGGGTAGTGTTCCCCTCGGGGTTCTGGGGGGTGGGGATAGTAACAGTGGGGTCTGTGGGGGGGCGTGTCAGCAGAATGCAGATGAGTGGCGCTGGTGAGGTCGGAAGTGGTGGCAGACACGACAGTAGGGGTGGCGGAAGTCACTGACCATGTGGCATCGGCGATGATGTGAGGGCCGGAAGTGGCTGTGGGAGTGGCCATGATGGGGGCAGAAGTGACATCATCAATCAGCGTGGGGGTGGCAGCTGCATCAGCCACGTGGCTAATGGCGTTTCCGAAGCCAGGGGAATCTTCTGGAATGTTTGAGGAGCGCTGGTTATGGAGGTGGGTGAATAAAAGTTTGTTGTACTTACAGTTTTTGATGTTTGAGATGGAATTGAAATACTGTTTGTTGAGAATATGAATTCTCCTGAGGATGTAGTACAGAGTGGGTCCTTTGCAATTCTGAGAGAGTGTGGCCCTCAGCTGAGGCAGGGCAGACTGTAGAGAGGTTAGGTGCCAGCGCATTGCTGCAAGCATGGAGCGGAGGATCTTGAAGGAGAACTGTTACTGATGTTTTTGAATCTGTAGTCTGTACTGTTTGTCCTGTTCGGGTCCGAACTCTGCTGGTTTAAAGGTGGTCCGGAGTCCGTGTGGGATGAGTTTCAGATTGCTCAGGGAACACGTGTACTGGCTGTAAGAACCAGAAGGCCGTTTTAAATTCTGGGTCTATAATGTCTTTCATTTCCACCACTGCATCAGATCATGTGTTGCTATAACAATCTGACTTTTTTTTAAACTCTGTCTTTATTATTCCAATGTTCTCTTTCCCAGGTTCCAATATTTCACCCTCCATAAATTTGTCCTCAGCCAAAATTCTATTGGCCCTCTCCTAGCCTTCATCAAGTTCTCTCAAGCTTTATCCCTTTATTGGCTCCCAGTCCATCAATGCTTGATTTTTAAACTTTCATCCCTATGATCAAAATGTTCCATGGATTCCTCTATATATGTTTGTATCATTATAACCTCCTCCAGCCTTGAAACACAAAAACTTCGAATTCCTACAACTTGAACATCTCGGCCACTTTCTTTGATCTGCTAATTGCAATTGTGGCCTCATCTGATTTGGCCCAGTGCTCTCAAATTCTGCCTGCAATTTCTCCTTCATGTCACCTTCATCCTGTCTTTCAGTCCATTTCATTGCCTATAAAACTCTTCAGATCTCTTGCATCAATGAGAGGTTATCTTATTGAAAGGTATAAAATTCTGAGGTGACTTGACTGAGAGTGTGTTTTGCTTTCTGGGGGAGACTAGACATAGGGGCTTGAAGTTTAAAAGTTTGGTATGTCCTATTTAGGTCTGAAATGGGGAGAATTTTTTTTTCTCTTTGTGGATTTTGAGTTTGAGGGAACCTCTTCCCCAGAGAGCAATGGAGGCTGGGTCATTGCAAATAATCAAGATTGAATTATACAGATCTTTGGTGAAGAGAATACCAGGATATGGAGTGAAATAACTGCATAGAGGCTGGTATTCCATCAAGTCACCCTTTATTTACATATACACGGTATATTGGCTTTGACCAGCCAGTCCTAGACTGAGGAAGAGACAAAACAAATCTGCAGATGCTGGAATCCAAGGTAGACAAGCAGGAGGCTGGAAGAACACAGCAAGCCAGGCAGCAACAGGAAGTGGAAACATCAATGTTTTTGATGTAACCCTTCTAAAGTTCTGAAGAAAGGTTACACCTGAAATGTTGACTTCAACTCCTGATGCTGCCTGGCTTGCTGTGTTCTTCTAGCCTCCTGCTTGTCTACCCTAGTCTGAGGAAGCCTTCTAGATCTTCTGTTTATTTTTTTTTCTTTTTTCTTTTTTTTTAGGAAACACCCAAATGGCCAGTGAGAATCTCCTGTTTATTTTTTTTTCATCAAAGGGCAATGCTGTGTGATCAAACAATCTCCTGTTTATTTTTTTTAGCACCCATGGTGTGTGTGTGCAGGTGTGAGACACAGTGAAAGACACAAAGTGCACGAATCTTTATTCAAATTCCACCACCAGGAAGATAGGAAAACACCCGGGTGGCCAGTGACAAGCACTGCCCTTCACATCAAGGGCAGTGATCTTCTGTTTATTTGTCTTTTTTCTTTTTTTTTTCTTTTACCTGGGCTCTAACGTAACCGTGGAGACAATCCTGTTTATCTTTTTCTTTCTTTTTTTTTCTTTTTTTTAACCCCCACACTACCACCTAAGTGCGATAGTGCTTATTTTTTTTTCCCAGCACCCATGGGGTGTGTGTGTGTGCAGGTGTGAGACACAGTGAAAGACACAAAGTGCACGAATCTTTATTCAAATTCCACCACCAGGAAGATAGGAAAACACCCGGGTGGCCAGTGACAAACACTGCCCTTCACATCAAGGGCAGTGATCTTCTGTTTATATCTGTCAGCCAGGCCTCCTTGACTGGCTCAGGTTAACAACTCCAATCAATGAGATTAACCTGTCCCTAGTTTCAATCACTATATAGAAGAAAGACAGGAAACTGGAATTGAAATCACAGTCAGAATAACCATGACTTAACTGAATGTTGGGGTTACCTTGAGAGTCCAAATGGTTTATTTTTGCCTCTAATTTTTGTTTGTTATGTAGAAGCAACCGAGGTGCGCAGAGGCAAAAGGTTTTTAGTTTAGAAAGGTGTCATGTGTTGGCACAGGTTTGGTGGGCCGAAGGGCCTGTTCCTGTACTGTACTGTTCTTTGTTCAAGCTGCTTGTTGTAACATCTCTTTGTTTCTGTGCTAATTTTCTTTCTGATTCAACTCCTATAAAGCATCTTGGCATATTTTCCTATGTTAAAGGTGCTGTATAAAAGCATGTTGTTGTCATAAATTTTTTATCCAAAGTGGCTGAAGTAAATTGAATGTTTATCAACGATGAGCAATCAGAACAGTATTTTTCAGATCTCCCTGGTTTGCATAACTTACTTATCAAAGAAAAGTAAATCTTACTTTAAAAATGTCAGATATGCTATAAATGGAAATGAGCTGTCAACTTACCATCATTAGTGATTCCATATCGCAAACCATCCAATTGCAAATATTCCATTTTGCTTCTGATCTGGATAATTTACACACAGTTCAAAGAAATAAAGAAGGTTAACAGTTCAAGGTTAAAAGATGTGCATATCAACAAACATGAATCTGACAAGATTTTCACAAACAGATTGTTGATACTAAGCTGCCTGAATATTACTGATTTTATGCATCTTTCGGTCTTCAAGTATTTGTGCTGCGTCCTGTGTTTATTCAGTGATTGTGTGACTGCTTAATCTGAAATGTTCCATTGCTAAAGAACGTCAGCCAAGTCCGGACTTGGCAATTAATGATAACCAGGCAATATAACTGAGTTATTTTTGACTTCCATCCCAATTTTATTCAGTTTAGTTGCTGGAGGCAGTCAGAGAGGTCACGAGGTCCCCTGGGAGCAGTGGAGCTTGTCAGGTTACGTGAGTATACAGTGTAAAGTACTTACATTTTGGTTGGGTGTTGTTCAGTTGCTGGAGTCAGTCGGACAGGTCACGAGGTCACCAGGGAGCAGCGGAGCCTGTCAGGATATGTGAGTATACAGTATAAAGTACTTACGCTTAGTTTGGGGGTTGATCAGTTGCTGGAGGCAGTTGGAGATGACATGAGGTTACATATTTGGGTGGTTGCTTTACCAGAAACACTACTCGGGTAGTGTCTCCCACCCATGGTCCTCCTCCAACCAAAAAAAATGTTCTGTGCATCGGTTGGGAAGGTGGCAAGTGTTTTCTTTTGTGTTTCATTTTTTCAGTGGTCTGTTTGGAAATTTAGAATAGCGGGAATGGAGGTTCAGGCGGTTGAATGTTCCTTTTGCAGTATGTGGGAGGTAAGGTCACCTCGAGTGTCCCTGCTGACTTCATCTGTGGGAAGTGCACTCAACTCCAACTCCTTGAGAACCGAGTTAGGGAACTGGAGCTGGAGCTGGATGAACTTCGGCTCATTTGGGAGGCAGAGGGGGTTATTGAGAGGAGTTACAGGGAGGTAGTTACTCCACAGCCACACGAAGAAGGTAGATGGGTTACCGTCAGGGGTAGGAAAGGGAACCAGCAAGCAGTGCAGGGATCTCCTGTGGTGGTTCCCCTCAACAACAAGTATCCCATTTTGGACACTGTTGGGAGGGGATGGCCTTACCCTGGGTAAGCAATGGGGAACAGGTCTCTGGCGCAGACTCTGTCCCTGTTGCTCAGACGGGAAGGGGGAAGAGGAGCAGTGCTTTAGTTATTGGGGACTCCATAGTTAGGGGTATAGATACGAGGTTTTATGAGAATGAGAGAGACTCACGATTGGTGTGTTGTCTCCCAGATGCCAGAGTTTGGGATCTCTCTGATTGTGTTGCTGGGATCCTTGAGGGGGAGGGGGAGCAGTCCCAGGTCATGGTCCACATAGGCACCAACGACATAGGTAGGAACAAAGGTGGAGATCTAAGGCAGAAATTCAGGGAGCTAGGATGCAAGCTTAGAGCTAGAACAAACAGAGTTGTTATCTCTGGTATGTTACCTGTGCCATATGCTAGTGAAGCGAGGAACAGGGAGAGCGCAGAGCTGAACACATGGCTGCAGAGATGGTGCAGGATGGAGGGTTTTGGATTCCTGGAAAATTGGAAATCTTTCTGGGGAAGGTGGGACCTCTACAAACAAGATGGTCTTCATCTGAACCAGAGGTGTACCAACACCCTGGGAGGGGAGATTTGCCAATGCTCTCCATGTTTGGGGGGGGGGGGGGGGGGCGGAAGGGGGAGCGGTTTAAACTATTGCAGCAGGGGATGGGAACCTGAGTTGTAGTTCCAGTGTGCAGGAGGTTGAGGGTGGTGAAGTCAGAGATAGGTTTACAAGGTTGCAAGAGGGCACTGTCAATCAGGACGTTGATTTGCAATGTGTATACTTCAATGCCGGGAGCATCTGGAATAAAGTAGGTGAACTTGCAGCATGGGTTGGTACCTGAGATTTTAATGTTGTGGCCATTTCAGAGACATGGCTAGAGGAGGGACAGGAATGGTTGTTGCAGATTCTGGGATTTTAGATGTTTCAGTATAAACAGAAAAGATGGTAAGGGGAGGGGGTGTGTGGAATTGTTAAACAAGGGTAGCATTACAGCAGCTGAGATAACGTTTGAGGACTCATCCACTGAGGTAGTTTGGACAGAGATTAGAAACAGGAAAGGAAAGGCCACCGTGGTGGGAGTTTTCTATTGGCATCCGAATTGTTCCAGGGATGTAGAGGAAAGGATATCAAAGAAAGATGTAGTGAAACTTGAAAGGGTTCAGAAAAGATTTACAAGGGTGTTGCCAGGGTTGGAGGATTTGAGCTATAGAGAGAAGCTGAACAGGCTGGGGCTGTTTTCCTTGGAGTGTCGGAGGCTGAGGGGTGACCTTATAGAAGTTTACAAAATCATGAGGGGCATGGAAGGGATAAATAGACAAAGTCTTTTCCCTGGGGTGGGGGAGTCCAGAACTAGAGGGCATTGGTTTAGGGTGAGAGGGGAAAGATATAAAAGAGACCTAAGGGGTAACTTTATTCTGCAGAGGGTGGTACATGTATGGAATTAGCTGCCAGAGGAAATAGTGGAGGCTGGTACAATTGCAACATTCAAAAGGCATTTGGATGGGTATATGAATAGGAAGGATTTGGAGGGCCGGGTGCTGGCAGATGGGACTAGATTGTATTGGGATATCTGGTCAGCATGGATGGGTTGGACCGAAGGGTCTGTTTCTGTGCTGTACATCTCTATGACTCTATGATTCTCGATAGGAGCGAGAGGGTAGTTGTTATGGGGACTTTAACTTCCCCAATTTTGTCTGGGAATGCTGTAGTTCAAGTAGTCTAGATGGGTCAGATTTTTTTCAATGTGTGCAGGAGGGTTCTCTGACGCAGTATATAGACAGGCCAACAAAGGACGATGCCATATTGGATTTGGTACTGGGAAATTAACTCAGCCAGTTGTTAGATTTGGAGGTAGGTGAGCACTTTGGCAACAATAATTCGGTTATGTTTAAAATAGCAATGGGCAGGAACAGGTATATACGGCAGGGAATGAGGTATAACTAGGGGAAAGGCAATAATGATGCGAATAGGCAAGAGTTAGGATGCATTGGATTGGGAAGGAAACTGTTGGGGATGGACACAGTTGAAATGTGGAGCTTATTCAAGGAACGGCTGCTGTGGGTCATAGAGTCATAGAGTCAAAGAGATGTACAGCATGGAAACAGACCCTTCAGTCCAACCTGTCCATGCCGACCAGATATCCCAACCCAATCTAGTTCTACCTGCTAGTACCCAGCCCTTATCCCTCCAAACCCTTCCTATTCATACACCCATCCAAATGCCTCTTAAATGTTGCAATTGTACCAGCCTCCACCACTTCCTCTGGCAGCTCATTCCATATCTGTACTGTCCTCTGTGTGGAAAAAGTTGCCCCTTAGGTCTCTTTTATATCTTTCCCCTCTCACCCTAAAGCTATGCCCTCTAGTTCTGGACTCCCCGGCCCCAGGGAAAAGACTTTACCTATTTACCCTATCCATGCCCCTCATTATTTTGTAAACCTCTATAAGGTCACCCCTCAGCCTCCGACGCTCCAGGGATAACAGCCCCAGCCGTTCAGCCTCTCCCTATAGCTCAGATCCTCCAACCCTGGCAACATCCTTGTAAATCTTTTCTGAACCCTTTCAAGTTTCACAACATTTTTCCTATAGGAAGGAGACCAGAATTGCACATAATATCCCAACAGTGGCCTAACCAATGTCCTGTACAGCCACAACATGACCTCCCAACTCCTGTACTCAATACTCTGACCAATAAACGAAAGCATACCAAATATCTTCTTCACTATCCTGTCTACCTGCGACTCCACTTTCAAGGAGCTATGAACCTGCACTCCAAGGTCTCTTTGTTCAGCAACACTCACCAGGACCTTTCCATTAAGTGTAAAAGTCCTGCTAAGATTTGCTTTCCCAAAATGCAGCACCTCGCATTTATCTGAATTAAACTTCATCTGCCACTACTCAGCCCATTGGTTCATCTGGTCAAGATCCTGTTGTAATCTGAGGTAACCCTCTTCACTGTCCACTACACCTCCAATTTTGGTGTCATCTGCAAACTTACTAACTGTACCTCTTCCTTGATTAGTATATACCTGCCAGGCAAGGAGGTAGTTGTTGAGAGAGTGAGCCATGGTTTACTAAAGAAATTGAAGCTCTTGTCAAAAGAAAGAAGGCTTATGTGAGGATGAGGCTCAGTTAGGCGGCTTGAGAGTGATAAGTTAGCCAGAAAAGATCTAAAGAGAGAGCTAAGAAGAGCCAGGAGGGGACATGAGAAGTTATTGGCAGGTAGGATCAAGGAAAACCCTAAGGCCTTCTATTGAGTAAGATTAGGGCCAATCAAAGATAGTAGTGAAAAATTGTGTGTGGAATCTGAGGACATGGGGAAGCGCTTAATGAATACTTTTCGTCAGTATTCACATTGGAAAAGGACAATGTTAGTGGGAATATGGAGATACAGCCTCCAAGATTAGATGGGATTGAGGTTGACAAAGAGGAGGTTTTAGCAATTTTGGAAGATCTGAAAAAAGACAAGACCCTGGGGCCGGATGGGATTTAGTCTCAGAATCTCTGGGAAACCAGGGAGGTGATTGCAGAGTCTTTGGCTTCAATCTTTATGTCATTATTGTCAACAGGAGTAGTGCCAGAGGATTGGAGGATAGCAAATGTTGTTCCGTTGTTTAAGAAGGGAGTCAGGACAACCCTGGTATTTATAGGCCACTGAGCCTTACTGCAGTTGTTGGTAAAGTTTTGGAAAAGGTTTTTAGGGATAGGATTTACAATCATCTGGAAAGGAATAATTTGATTAGGGATAGTCAACACAGTTTTGAGAGTGGTAGGTCATGCCTAACTAACCTTACTGAGTTCTTCAAGAAGGTGACAAAACAGGTGGATGAAAGTAAAGTGGTTGATGTGGTGTATGTGGACTTCACTAAGGCATTTGATAAGGTTGCACACGGTAGGCTATTGCCCAAAATAAGGAGTTTTGGGATTGAAGGCTATTTAGCGGTTTGGATCAGAAATTGGCTAGCTGAAAGAAGACAGAGGGTGATGATTGCTGGGAAATGTTCATCCTGGAGCTCAGTTACCAGTGGTGTGCCACAAGGATCTGTTTTGGGGCAACAGCTGTTTGTCATTTTTATAAATGATCTCAATGTGGGCGGAGAAGGATGGGTTAGTAAATTTGCAGATGACACTAAGTTAGGCAAAGCTGTGGATAATGCGGAAGGATGTTGTGGGTTACAGAGAGACATAAATAAGATGCAGAACTGGGCTGAGAAGTGGCAAGTGGAATTTAATGTGGAAAAGTGTGAGGTAGTTCACTTCAGAAGAATTAACAGGAATGCAGAGTACTCAGCTAATGGTAAAATTCTTGGCAGTGTTGATTAACAGAGAGGTCTCAGTGTTCCAGATGCATAAATCCCTGAAAGTTGCCACCCAGATTGATAGGATTGTTAAGAAGGCATATGGTGTGTTGGCGTTTATTGGTAGGGGATTGCATTTCGGAACCACGAGATCACGCTTCAGCTGTACAAGACACTGGTCAGGCCAGACCTAGAGTACTGTGTGCAGTTCTGGTCACCACATTATAGGAAAGATGTGGAAGCTTTGGAAAGGTTTCAGACGGGATTTACTAGGATGTTGCCTGGTATGGAAGAAAGGTCTTACGAGGAAAGGCTGAGGGAACTGAGGCTGTTTTCGTCAGAGAGAAGAAGTTTGAGAGGTGACTTAATCAAGACATATAAAATAATCAGAGGGTTAGATAGAGTGGACAGTGAGAGCCTTTTTCCTCAGATGGTGAAGGCTAACAGGAGGGGACATAGCTTTAAATTGAGGGGTGATAGATTTAGGACAGATATCGGGGTAGTTTCTTTACTAAGAGTAGTAATGGTGTGGAATGGCCTGCCTGCAACAGTAGTAGACTCGCCCACGTTAAGGGCATTTAAATGGGCATTGGACATACATCGGGATAATAATGGAACAGTGTAGGTTAGATGGGCATCAGATTAACTTCACAGGTTGGCGCAAATGCGAGGGCTGAAGGTCCTGTACTGCGCTGTAATGTTCTACGTATGTTCTATGTACAATAGTGTAGAGCACACTAAATTGCTGTAACTCCTTAAATATATTTTTCTCATGTGTGTCAATAATTGTTAATGATAAATTTGTAAAGGTAAATTCATTCCAGGGGCTTGTGTATATCAGCAGTGACCAAAATTCAGATGACTTACTTGACTCTATCATGCAACAGGGCATCTGAGGTTGTTGAAGATAATATTAAAATGCAAATAATTCCTATTTGTGCTTTGAGATACTGTATGACACTCAGTCACCACAATTTCCTCTCTCGCCCCTTTTCATTTTATCATCTACGCATGTAGTAAACTTACGAGGAAGGTTCCATCAACACTGAATAAAAGATACCAGTTTCAGTTTCCTAAAGAATAAATTGGAGTTTTCATACTTTTTTTAAACCACTTTTGATATTGAATAATAACTGCACCAATTGGTGTCCTCTTAAAAATGGATGAAATATCTTTTGTAAATGGCTTTCTCATTCTGGGTGCTACCCTTCCTTTGAAACTCAGAGGGAAATTCTCCACTCTCTTCATTGGGATGGACAATGACCAGAAAGTTGGGAAAAATATGGCGACAATGGAATAATTGGATACTAAACATTGAAAAAACAAGTTCTGATTTTGCCCTTTGGTTATAAATGTTGAATTCTAAACCTCATCAATGATTAGTGGGTACCTTAGAATCATGCATTTGCAAACCATTATTACTAAATCTCACATCATTGTCATGCAGGCCCCATTTGTCTTCTCTTACTCAGACAAATGAGATGACCAGTTCTCAACATGAAAGTCAGAGTGGTTACCTAAAGACAGAAGCTCATTACTTGCAGTTCAGGGCTCTATCTAACTCTGTCTTAAACATAATGACCCATATGGTCCCTAGACACACATCTTTGTCCAGGCAAGTTGTTATCAGCAACATTCACTCTCACGACATCATCATTGCTGGATTCTGACCAATTCACCTTTTTGAAGAGTTACCAGAGAGGGTTGTTGAGGGGAAGGCTGTTAATGGTTCATACATGGCCAATCAAAAGTATTTAATATAATGCCACACGACTGGCTTGTGAAGAAAGTTCAGATAAGCGGGGGTATGGATGCTAGGGCAGTTGCTTGCTCCTCCTGCAGAATATGGCAGGTGAGAGATATGACACATGTCTCCGCTGGCTACATCTGTGGGAAGTGCACCCAACTCCAGCTCCTTGAAAAACGTGTTAGGGAATTGGAGCTGGAGCTGGATGAACTGCGGATCATTCGGGAGGCTGAGAGGGCAATTGAGAGAAGTTACCGGCAGTTGGTCACTCCTGAGGCTAAAGATAAGAATAGATGGGTTACAGTCAGGAGGAGGAAAGGGGACAGACAGACAGTGCAGAAATCACCTGTGGACATTCCCCTCAGCAATATCGTTTTGGATACTGCTGGGGGGGATGGCCTACCAGAGGAAAGCCATAGTGGTCAGTTCTCTGGCACTGAGCCTGACTCTGTGGCCCAGAAGGGAAGGGGGCAGAATAGAAAAGGGCTAGTGGTAGGAGACTCGATTATTAGGAGAATCGACAGGAGATTTGTGGTCAGGATCGAGATTCCCGGAAAGTATGTTGCCTCCCTGGTGCCAGGGTCTGGGACGTCTCCGATCGGGTGTATAAGATTCTGAAAGGAGAGGGCGAACAGCCAGAAATCGTGTTGCGTATTGGCACCAATGATATAGCCAGGAAAAGGATCGAGGATATAAAAAGTGATTTCAGCGAGTTAGGGTGGAAGCTGCAGAGCAGGACAAACAGAGTAGTGTTCTCTAGTTTACTACCGGTGCTACGAGATAGCGAGGCGAGGAACAGGGAGCGGGTGCAGCTTAACACATGGCTGCGCAGCTGGTGTAGGAGGAAGGGCTTCAGATATGTAGATAATTGGGATGACTTCTGGGGAAGGTGGGACCTGTACATGAAGGACGGGTTGCACCTGAACTGGAAGGGGACCATTGTCCTGGGTCAAAGGCTTGCTCGAGTGATTCAGGAGGGTTTAAACTCGTATGGCAGGGGGATGGGAACCTGAGCTGTATACCGGAAGTGAGAGTTGATGGAGATGAGGCAATAGCAAGAGGTAGCGCAGCCAGTGGGAAGGAATTTCCTGGGAAAGAACCAAGGGATCGGTTAAAGTGTGTTTGCTTTAATGCAAGGAGTATCAGGAATAAAAGTGATGAGCTTAGAGCATGGATCAGTACCTGGTGCTATGATGTTGTGGCCATAACAGAGACGTGGGTTTCTCAGGGGCAGGAATGGTTGCTGGATGTCCCAGGGTTTAGAACATTTAAAAAGAATAGGGAGGGGGAAAAAGAGGAGGGGTGTAGCACTGCTAATCAGAGAGGGTATCTCAGCTACAGAAGTTACCATTGTCGAGGAGGGTCTGCCTACTGAGTCAGTATGGGTGAAAATTAGGAACAGTAAGGGAGCAGTCACCTCATTAGGGGTTTACTACAGCAGGAGGGAGATTGAAGAAAGCATAGGTCGGCAGATTTTGGAAAAGTGTGAATATAGGGTTGTTGTAATGGGTGACTTTAACTTTCCCAATATTGATTGGAACCTCCTTCGAGCAGTTTGGAAGGAGCTGTTTTTGTAAGGTGTGTTCAGGAGGGTTTCCTAACTCAGTACATTGACAGGCCGACGAGGGGAGAGGCCATTTTGGATTTGGTGCTCGGCAATGAGCCGGGGCAGGTGTCAGATCTTGCGGTGGGAGAGCATTTTGGTGATAGTGACCACAACTGCCTCACGTTCTATATAGCTATGGAGAAGGAGAGAAACAGGCACAATGGGAGCATATTTAATTGGGGAAAAGGAAACTATGATGCTATGAGACGTGAATTGGGAAGCATGGACTGGGAGCAATTGTTCCATGGAAAGGGCACTATAGACATGTGGAGACTATTTAAGGAACAGTTGTTGCGAGTGATGAATAAATATGTCCCTCTGAGACAGACAAGAAGGGGTAAGATAAAGGAACCTTGGATGATGAGAACGGAGGAGCTTCTCGTCAAAAGAAAGAAGGCAGCTTATGTAAGGTGGAGTAAGCAAGGGTCTTGCTCAGCTCTAGACAATTACAGGCAGGCGAGGAAGGAGCTCAAAAAATGGTCTGAGGAGAGCCAGGAGGGGGCATGTAAAAGGCTTGGCAGGAAGGATTAGGGAGAATCCAAAAGCATTTTACACATATGTGAGGAATAAGAGTATGATCAAAGAAAGAGTAGGGCTGATCAGGGATAGCATAGGGAACTTGTGTATAGAGCCTGAGGAGGTAGGGGAAGCCCTAAATGAGTTTTTTGCTTCTGTCTTTACTAAAGAAAAGGACCTTGTAGTGAATGAAACCATTGAGGAGCATGTAAGCAGGCTGGAACGGATAGAGATTGACGAAGCTGATTTGCTGAAAATTTTGACAAACATTAAGATTGACAAGTCGCCAGGCCCGGACCAGATTTATCCTCGGCTGCTTTGGGAAGCGAGAAATGTGTTTGCTTCGCCGCTTGCAAAGATCTTTTCTTCCTCGCTCTCCACCGGAGTCGTACCTGAGGACTGGAGGGAGGCAAATGTAATTCCTCTCTTCAAGAAAGGAAATAGGGAAATCCCCGGCAATTACAGACCAGTAAGTCTCACGTCTGTCGTCTGCAAGGTGTTAGAAAGGATTCTGAGGGATAGGATTTATGATCATCTTGTAGAGCATGGTTTGATTAAATGCAGTCAGCACAGCTTTGTGAGGGGCAGGTCATGCCTCACAAATCTTATTGAGTTCTTTGAGGATGTTACTAGGCAAGTTGATGAGGGTCGAATGGTGGATGTGGTGTATATGGACTTCAGCAAGGCATTTGATAAGGTTCCCCATGGTAGGCTCGTTGAGAAGGTCAGGAGGAATGGGATACAGGGAAATTTAGCTGTCTGGATACAGAATTGGCTGGTTGACAGAAGACAGCGAGTGGTAGTGGAAGGAAAGTATTCTGCTTGGAAGTCAGTGGTGAGTGGTGTTCCACAAGGCTCTGTTCTTGGGCCTCGACTCTTTGTAATTTTTATGAATGACTTGGATGAGGAGATTGAAGTTTACAGATGACACAAAGGTTGGAGGTGTCATTGACAGTACAGAGGACTGTTGTAGGCTGCAGCGTGACATTGACAGGATGCAGAGATGGGCTGAGAAGTGGCAGATGGAGTTCAACCTGGATAAATGCGAAGTGATGCATTTTGGAAGGTCAAACTTGAAAGTTGAATACAGGATTAAAGACAGGATTCTTGGCAGTGTGGAGGAACAGCGGGATCTTGGTGTGCAGGTATATAGATCCCTTAAAATTGTCACCCAAGTGGACAGGGTTGTTAAGAAAGCATATGGTGTTTTGGCTTTCATTCATGGGGGATCGAGTTTAAGAGCCATGAGATCTTGTTGCAGCTCTATAAAACTTTGGTTAGACCACACTTAGAATATTGTGTCCAGTTCTGGTTGCCCTATTAAAGGAAAGATGTGGATGCTTTGGAGAGGGTTCAGAGGAGGTTTATCAGGATGCTGCCTGGACTGGAGCGCTTATCTTACGAAGAGAGGTTGACTGAGCTTGGACTTTTCTCATTGGAAAAAAGAAGGAAGAGAGGGGACCTAAATGAGGTGTACAAGATAATGAGAGGCATAGATAGAGTTGATAGCCAGAGACTTTTTCCCAGGGCAGAAATTGTTAAAATGAGGGGTCATAGTTTTAAGCTGTTTGGAGGAAAGTATAGAGGGAATGTCAGAGGCGGGTTCTTTACGTAGAGAGTTGTGAGAGCATGGAATGCGTTGCCAGCAGCAGTTGTGAAAGCGAGGTCACTGGGGATATTTAAGAGACTGCTGGACATGCATATGGTCACAGAAATTTGAGGGTTCGTACATTAGATTTACCTTACATGAGGGTCAATGGTTGGCACAACATCGTGGGCTGAAGGGCCTGTTCTGAGCAGTACTGTTCTATGTTCTACTGTTCTAAAGTTATTGATCATGCACTAAAAAGGACAATAGCAGCATGGATACAAAATGCTTAACAAGTATTTTTCATCCTGGAGCAAGGTTTGCGTTGGAGTTCCCGAGGGGTTGGTATTGGGTTTCTTATTTCTCATGATATGTTGAAATAATCGAAATCTTGGGGTGCAGAGGATGATTTCAATGTTTGCAATGACATTAAACTTGGAAGATTGAGGAGGACAATGCAGAACTTCAGGATCATGTTGATAAATTGATAGAGTGGGTGGATAGTTGGCAGATTGAAGTCGTTGTGGAGATGTGTGAAGATATACACTTTGGCACAAAGAACATGGAGAGACAAAATAAAATGTAGGGTGCTACGTTAAAGTGTATGCAAAAGCAAAGAATCTTAGGTAAAGTTGAGTGTAGGTAAAGGAAGGACAGAGGGAGCTGTTAAAAAAGAATACAGTACTCTCAGCTTCATGCATCGGGGCAGAGAGTACACGAGAGGGGAGATTATTATGAGTTTATGTAGAACACTGATTAGACAGTTAGAATATTTCTGGGTGCCACATTTTAGGTAGGATGTGAATTCAAGAGAGTATTAAAGAGGTTTACAAGAATGATTCCAGGGATAAAACAGTTCATCTATAAGGATAGGTTGGAGAGGTTGGAACTGTTTTTCTTGGAGAAGAGAAGGTTAAGAGAGACTTGATGGAAGACTTTCAAATAACCAGGCCAGAATGTATAGGGAGAAACTGGTCAAATAACCAGGCCAGAATGTATAGGGAGAAACTGGTATTGTTCATCAAAGGATCAAGATCCGGGGGGTAAGTTTTAAAGTGTTTTGCAAAAGGTGCCGATGCAAGGTGAGAAAAACTCTGTTCACACAGCAAGTGGTTTAGGTTTGGAATGCAGTGCCTGTAAGTGTAATGGGGGCAGGTTTAACTGAGATATAACTGAGAAATGTTCATGGTTATAGGGAAAGGTAGGAGTTTGGCACTAAACACTTAAGAGCTGTGGCAGGCATGATGGCCCAAATGGCCTCCTGCATTGTAGCAATGCTGCGATCGTGGAAAGTTATGCTGCATTAATTAAATGATGAGGTCTTCAGCAAAGTGTGCAGTGTGACTCAGGCAATATATTCACTCCAATCAATACCCAATGACCTGTATTTAGAGGGTTTGTTACTCCAAATGCATATATCAGAGGAAATTTATCTTTGCTATTTGCATTTTACTACAAAGGTGGGGCAAAATGTTTTTTTTGTTATAGATTGACTTACTAACAACGTAACGGACTTGGAAAGCTCTTCCATTCATTGCTTTAGTCACAATTGTATTAAAGTTCCATGTTACAGGATCTTTTCAAAAACACACAAATTGATTAAATACAATAAAGCTGCAGTGTTAATGCTATCAAACATTGGTGAAACATATCAATTTAAATGTATGTTGATGAAGCACATATCAAAATGAAATGATACAGACAGACAAGTGTTAAGCGGACATATAGACACACAAACTAAAGGATAGACATGCAAAATTGATTGCTCCGAAAAACTACTCAACATTTAATTCAACAATTTGGGGGCAGCACAATGGCTCAGTGGTTAGCACTGCTGTCTCACAGTGCCAGGGATCTGTGTTCGATCCCTGCCTTGGAAGACTGTCTATGTGGAGTTTGCACATTCTTCCTGCGTCTGTGTGGTTTCCTCCAGGTGCTTGGGTTTCCTCCCACAATCTAAAGATGTGCAGGCGAGGTGAATTGGCTACGCTAAATTTCCTATAGTGTTCAGGGATGTGTAGATTAGGTGCATTAGTCATGGCAAATGTCGGGGAATGGGGGGGTTACTCTTCAGAGGGTTAGTGTGGAATTGTTGGGCTGAAAGACCCTGATTCTACACTATAGGGATTGTACGAATAGGGCTTCCCTTGAATTGTTTGGGTGTGGCATATCTGCATGCTATTAGATTAAACATTATTGTATAAAAAATCATAAATGTTAAGAAGAGACAGAAGCAGTTATTGTAAATGTGTTGTTCTAAACTTCTAAAATGGAAGATTCTTTTGTAAATGTAGATATTTATACTGTCAGAGATTTTATGGCTGTAATGATGCCATGACCTCTGACAGTCATTACAAAACTCAAACTGACAGCAATGTCTGGTATTCACACGGGCGAAATTAAAGATGAGAAGCCAAAAATTGCAATCAGTGGTTCCCCACTCATCCACACGATGCACTGTTGATAACTTTGCAAGTGGAAATCTTAGAAATCCCTTGATTTGGTTTGCATTGGCACTTCTTTTTTATTAGCATCTTTTAAAATCCATTGAGAGATTGTGCCTCGTTGAATCAAGTGTAACTAATTTTAAATATAGTAGTGTATTGAACCATAATTTCTTCTGAACAGTTTTGCTGGCCCTGAAAAACCAACATTACATTTATGGAATGTAAACTTTCTCCATTGTGATAAAAAGTTTACATTTTTTAAAATTAACTTTTTTGCTGATATTTTAGATTAGATTAGATTAGATTACTTACAGTGAGGAAACAGGCCCTTCGGTTTATGGAATGTAAACTTTCTCCATTGTGATAAAAAGTTTACATTTTTTAAAATTAACTTTTTTGCTGATATTTTAGCTTCTACCTTAGTCATTTCTGTATGTTCCAGCCATTAATTTGCTTTCTGTTGACAATGAAAATGCAAAATGAAGTCAGTATATTACTGATTTGATAATGTTTCTGGATGCGAGGTATACTATAGCTCACGCCAGAATGAAATTAACATCAGGATAAGTGAAATCTATGCATGGGGACCATTGCACCTTTTAGGCAGCTTTCTTTGAAGTCAGAAGCAAGTGGTGTTGCATGACACAAAACCTTGCTGTTATATTATACTGCCTTGGGAACTATAAACAAGAAATGACCTATAATTTCTAAAATATGGAAACTGGATTCACAAAATATCAAATGTTGAAATATCAGTAGGGCCTCGTGTCTAGAGCTATTGGATATGATGTAGGATAAAGTTCAATACCTGGAGTCAATCAATTACTTTCTGGGTTATTCTTTCCTTCCTCTTCTCTGGATGACATTGGCAGACTTCCCTGTCTTAATAACAGTGAATGTTGACAAGTTGAAGTATTTAAAGGTGCATGTGCTTTTAAAAGAGCAATAAAAAAAGTTGTTTTAAAATCATTAAGAAAAGTCACTTTTCATTGAGCAGAAGATTGACTCAAGAGCCATGTTGTCAGCTTGTGATGTCACTTGGGAGTGTTGCTACTGCAATGGTAGCACTGTGCTGGAAAACCTTGCAGTCTTCCTCAATAATAAGCCTTGCTGCAGCAAGTAGGGAACATTTTCATTGCAACTACAAACCAGCTAAATGAGAACATTTTCATAGAATCATATTGTATAGAAGAGTATTAGTCCCACTTTACAACACTTGGCCCAAAACCTTGAATATCATAAAATTCAAGTGCTCACTCAGCTATTTTTTAAAGGTTGTGAAGATTCCCAAGTCTTAGAGACATAGAGATGTACAGCATGGAAACAGACCCTTAGGTACAACCCGTCCATGCTGACCAGATATCCCAACCCATTCTAGTCCCAACTGCCAGCACTCGGCCCATATCCCTCCAAACCCTTCTTATTCATATACCCATCCAAAAGCCTCTTAAATGTTGCAATTATACCAGCCTCCACCACTTCCTCTGGCAGTTGAAGTGTCTTTTATATCTTTCCCCTCTTACCCTAAACCTATGCCCTCTAGTTCTGGACTCCCCAACCCCAGGGAAAAGGCTTTGTCTATTTATCCTATCCATGCCCCTCATGATTTTGTAAACCTCTATAAGGTCACCCCTCAGCCTCCGATGCTCCAGGGAAAACAGCCCCAGCCTGTTCAGCCTCTCCCTTTAACTCAAATCCTCCAACCCTGGTAACATCCTTGTAAATCTTTTCTGAACCCTTTCAAGTTTCACAACATCCTTCCGATCGGAAAGAGACCAGAATTGCATGCAATATTCCAACAGTGACCTAACCAATGTCCTGTACAGCCATAACATGACC
>NC_057721.1:59484960-59503589 GCF_004010195.1 Chiloscyllium plagiosum | reverse complement strand
GGGAGAACTAGCCATTTGGATACAGAACTGGCTCAAAGGTAGAAGACAGAGGGTGGTGGTGGAGGGTTGTTTTTCAGACTGGAGGCCTGTGACCAGTGGAGTGTCACAAGGATCGGTGCTGGGTCCTCAACGTTTTGTCATTTATATAAACAATTTGGATGCAAGCCTGAGGTACAGTTAGTAAGTTTGCAGATGACACCAACATTGGAGGTGTAGTGGACAGTGAAGAATGTTACCTCAGATGACAAAAGGATCTTGACCAGATGGGGCAATGGGCAGAGAAGTGGTAGGTGGAGTTTAATTCAGATAAATGCAAGGTGCTGCATTTTGAGAAAGCAAATCTTTGCAGGACTTGTACACTTAATGGTAAGGTCCGAGGGAGTGTTACTGAACAAAGAGACCTTGAAGTGAAGGTTCATAGCTTCTTGAAGTGGAGTGTCGGTTGATAAGTTAGTGAAGAAGGCGTTTGGTATGCTTTCCTTTATTGGTCAGAGTATTGAGTACAGGAGTTGGGAGGTTATGTTGCGGCTGTACAGGACATTAGTTTGGCCACCGTTAGAATATTGTGGGCAATTCTGGTCTCCTTCATATTGGAAAGATTTTGTAAAGCTTGAAAGGGTTCAGAAAAGATTTACAAGGATGTTTCCAGGGTTGGAGGATTTGAGCTATAGGGAAAGGCTGAACAGGCTGGGGCTGTTTTCCCTGGAGTGTCGGAGGCTGAGGGGTGACCTTACAGAGGTTTACAAAATTATGAGGGGCATGGATAGGATGAATAGACAAAGTCTTTTCCCTGGATTGGGGAAGTCCAGAACTAGAGGGCATAAGTTTAGGGTGAGAGGGATAAGATACTATAGATATCTAAGGGGCAATATTTTCACCAGAGGTGGTATGTGTATGGAATGAACTGCCAGTGGAAGTGGTGGAGGCTGGTACAATTGCAGCATTTAAAAGGCATTTGGATGGGTATATGAATAGGAAGGGTTTGGAGGGATATGGGCCGGGTGCTGGCAGATGGGACTAGATTGGGTTGGGATTTCTGGTCGGCATGGACGGGTTGGATCGAAGGGTCTGTTTTCATGCTGTACATCTTTATGACTCTATGGCTTGGAGGGAACTCAGTCTAGAGTTTCCATATATCTGCTCCCCTTGTCTTTCAAGGTGGCGAAGGTGATGAGTTTAGAAATTGCCACCAAAGAAGCCTTGATGAATTACTGAAATGCATCTTGAGGATGCTACACACTGATGCCCAGCAGGACTAATGGTTTATTATGTTGAATCCAACCTTTTCTCATGTGTTCTCAGTCTCATTGTCACCTAGGAAGAGTAGATATCTTTCAACCCTTTAGCCTACTTTACCTCAAATAATCTACTGGCTTTTAAAATTCATTGCCAAATCACCACTTGATTCAATGCACCAGCTTGTTAATTCTTTTCAATCTTGAGATTGTACTGCAGTGCAACTTCAGCTTTCTCGTTAACACAGAAAATATTTGTGGCATTTTAACAGGGTGTTTAGATGTGCACGGTTTGGTACTTGGATGCACAGCTTTCAAGTTTGGAATTTTGTCTAGGTAATTTGAAAGCTTCATTTTGCAATTGCTGTGGCTCCACCTCCAAGATTACTTTCTGGCATTGTAGTACTATTGTTGCTTAATGCAATAAATTTTAATGAAACATTCATATGTGACACATGCACAAAATGAAGAATATTGTGCCTCCAACATCGCTTTCAACAGATTGTGGCATTTACAGTCATTTCAAATAACACCTCATGCTTCTTTCCTTTACTTCCCACACTCTCAACCAAGAGTTACTATTTTTTACATTGATTGTTCTTTTTAAAGTTATAACACAGCCAGCACAAAAGCTAAGTAATAATTAACAAAGTTCTCTTTCAGTATATTAACTATTCAAAGGGGACCAGCATTAAATGTAGGATTTGTGCACAACTGGAATAGATTATTTAACCAAATATAGCAACATGGTGGACAGGAAATTGTAGACTTAAGTTCATGACAAAGTTTTTGTTTCCTGAGAACTAAATGGAGTTATCGTTGCTTTTAATGAGCAAGGGATATTTTAATACTTGAAATTAATTCTGTTGAAAATATAGATTTTAAAGAAAATAGTAACAGAAGAGATAGAACAGGATGAACAGTAAGATTATAGGGTGGTTTAAGGCATTATCTTGTAGCTGTGTAGCTAACTTGGAGAAACATTACTGAGCTGAAAACCACTGTGACGTTATATCAAACAGCTCTGCAAATACAAAATGTTTTGTTTAAATGTCAGTGACATCTACTACTGTTTAATCAGACAAATGATTCCATTTAGAATCTGCAACTTCAAGGTTTTTTGGAATGCAAAACTCCTAAAGAACAAAGATAAAAAGTAAACCCGAAATTACACTGAACGCCTTGTATGATAATTTTAAAATATTGAGTCTGGTCAATAATGAATAGATACCATTGAATGTATTTTGGGTGCGATAGCTATTTTAACCAGTAGTTTTTATTGTCACTTTTAAAAAAAATGACATTTGGAGTTTGAGTAACTTGTTTGCACTTTAGGAACAACAGATGCCTAGGGCAGAGGTTTTAGTCACAGTTAGGACACCTGGTGTACAGAAACAACATGTTGCTACTCTTTGCACTATGTAAGTGGGGTTGGGGGACACCAGGGGCAGCCAGGAAAAGTACAAAGGAAGACAGGAATGCTGTGAGTATCCAGGCAAAATGTGTGAGTGCTAAGCGAACAAACACAGACCTCTGAGATACAACCTGGTCCAGTGAGATGGTTGCCTATCTCTATGTACAAGATGCATTTGCAGCAGCAGTATCCATGTCCCAGTGGACTCCAAAGTGGATCACAGAAGTGCAGGGTTGTCTTACAAGTAGATTAGAGATGGGCTAATAGGGTGCAGTAAAGCTGATTCTTGGCAAATCCATGAGCAGGGATGCAGGCAGTCACTCTTAATGAGGCATACCCTGAGATATTGGTGACTGGTTTCCAAAATTGACATGAAGGGGCAAGCTGAAAGCTGGAGTCACCAAGTTCCTGCTTTGACTCAGGACTTGTTAGTTTCTGTCTGGTGGGTGGGAGACTCAGAAGCTGCATCGAAATGAGGACAGATTAAGTAATAATGAGATATTGATGCATGCAAATGACTTCTCACCATTCACTGGCAAGAATCTCATTTCGCTTTCAACACTTAATTGGAAAATGGGATGTTTTACTCTTGACATCAAAAAGCTATTCATTGCTATTCTCACCTAATTTTCTCAACTTTGTCATCAATGGCCTCATCATTCAGTTTCTGGGAAGATTCCGTCCATGTTTTGTTACATTTTAGTAATAAGTTACAGTTTATATTGAGATGATAGACCTTGTTACAGAGACTCTGAGGAGGAGGAGTTTCTCTGAAACCTTAAGCTGTTCTAACCAGAAGTTGATAATGATACCATCAGGGCACTTCTCAGCATTAGTTTTTTCAGATGCACACATCCATATGCAACAATTGGCAAGATATACCAAATTAACCTCTGGGCAGGAAGGCTGATAAAATGCCATTGCAGCAGGAAAGGCAAGTTATTATTGGAATGGTGATAGATTGGGAAAGGGGGTGAAGCATCTTTGTATACCGGTCTTTGATAGTAAACATGCGGGAGGAGCAGATGGTGAAGAAGGCAAATAGTGTGTTAGCCTTCATAGCAAGAGGATTTGAATACAGGAGCAGAGATGTCTTAGTTCAGTTGTAAAGGGCCTTGGTAATGCCATACCTGAAAGATTGTTTGCAGTTTTGGTCTCATTATCTGAGGAAGCTAGTACTGGCTATGGAAGGACTGAATCAAAGATTTAACAGACTGATTCCTGGGATGGTAAGACTGACATATCAAGAGAGACTGGACTGATTAGAACTATACTCACAAGAAGAATGAGGGAGATCTCATAGAAACCAGTAAAACCATAGAAACTTGGGCAAGACAGGATAAACACAAGAAGGATGTTTCCAATAACCATGGCATCCAGAACGAGGAGTTCCAGTTGAAGGATAAAGGGGTGGGCCATTTAAGACTAAGAGGAGGAAATATTTCTTCAGATAGTGAGTGGTGAGCTTGTGCAATTCTGTTGAGCCAAAAGCATTGACTATTTTCAAGAAGGAATTAGATATAGTCCTCAATACTAAAGAGATCAAAGGGTATCCAGAGAAAGCGGGAATATTGTACTGAATTGGATGATCAACCATGATCGTATTGGATGGCAGAGTAAGTCTGAATGGCTTACTTGTCTACTCCTGCTCCCATTTTCTATATCAAGAAATAAAACCTATCGCAACCCTGCTTCCTTATTTCTCATCCCTTCATCCCACCTGCTTTCCTGCTCCTACAGGCTGCATGAAATTCCAGCCTGGGTGCAGTGTTGGGATCAGAATCATCCAGATTCTAGGGTGGGAGTTGGAGTAATTCATCACAGAGATACCTACTGGCTGAAAAGCAGGGGCTTAAGCAGACTGCTCTGGGTGCTACAGAAGATCAAGAGAGTGTCAAGGCAGTACCACGGTTAGCCTGGATGCAACGTAGGAAATAGATTTGCCAAGTAGAATTCAGGATGCTAAGGTTGCCTAGATCTATTTTAGCATTCAACAAGGTTCTCACGATAGACTGGTTAGCAAGGTTAGATCACAAGGAATAGAGGGAGAATTAGCCATTTGGGTACAGAACTGGCGTGAAGATAAAAGATAGGGTGGTGGCAGAAGGTTGTTTTTCAGACTGGAGGCATGTGATCAGCGATATGCTAAAAGGATCAGTGCTGGGTCCATAGTTTTTCATTATTTTAATAAATGATTGGGATGTAAACGTAGGAGTTATGGTTAGTAAGTTTGCAGATGACACCGAAATTATATGTTTAGTGGACAGCAAAGCGGGTTGACTGAGAGTACAATGGGATCATGATCAAATGGGCCATTGAACCAAGGAGTGGCAAATGGAGTTTAATTTAGATAAATGTGAGGTGCTGCATTTTGGAAAGGCAAATCATGGCAGGACTTATACACTTAATAGGTCCTGGGGAGTGTTGTTGAACAAAGGGACCTTGGTTCCTTAAAAGTGGAATCACAAGTAAATAAGATAGTGAAGAAGGCGTTTGGTATGCTTGCCTTTATTGGTCAGCGCATTGACTATAGGAGTTAGGAGTCAAGAGTGTGGTGCTAGAAAAGCACAGCAGGTAAGGCAGCATTCAAGAAGCAGGAAAATTGACATTTCGGGCAAAAGCCCTTCATCATGAACGTCATTCTCCAGCATCTGCAGTCCTCACTTTCGCCTATAGGAGTTGGGAGGTCATGTTGCAGTTGTACAGGACATTCCTTAGGCCACTATTGGAATATTGTGTGCAATGTTAGTCTCCCTGCTATAGGAAGGATTTGTGAAATCTGAAAGGGTTCAGAAAAGATTTATAAGGATGTTGCCAGGGTGGGAGGGTTTGAGCTAATAAAAAGAAGCTGAATAGATTGGGACTATTTTCCCTGGAACATCAGAGGCTGATGGGTGACCTTATAGAGTTTTATAAATCATAAGGAGCATGAATAGGGTAAATAGACAACCTGTTTTCCCTGGGGTGGGGGTGTTCAGAACCAGAGTGCACAAGTTTAAGGTGAGAGGGGAAGGATTTAAAAGGGATCTAAGGGGCAATGTTTTCACACAGTGGATGGTGCATGTATGGAATAAGCTACCAGTAGAAGTGGTGGAGGCTGGTATAATTACAATATTTGAAAGGCATCTGGATGTGTATTTGAATAGGAAGGATTTAGAGGGATATGGGTCAAATGCTGGCAAATGGTACTAGGTTAATTTGGGATTTTGGTTGGCATGGATGAGTCGGACCAAAGGGTCTGTTTCCATGCCTACATCACTATGACTCTAAGTTTTAAAAATAGAAGTGGCCTTTCTCCAATATTTATTGTCTGATAGTATCAGACAGAATTTAACCTCCTTCCACCAGTAGGAAGACAAGGGACAATGTATAAGGTGGTCAGTCTGCTGCCCTTGTCCTGCCTGAAATTTTACTTTCCTAAATTAATTTTGGTGTGGGTGCAGGGGCAGGTGGAATTCAGCTGCACATCTTAGCTCACATCTCCACTGTTATCGCAACTTTACACCACGTAACATAGTGGCCTGCTGAACTCTGCTGGCTTTTCTGTAGGATTGGTGCAGGGAAAGCAGACTCCATCCCACAGTCTATAGCCCCAAAAGCAGTATCTCTGGCACCCCTGCAGCATTGTGTCTTCTTCTTCCAGCTCTGTTCCCAGAAGAGGCCATCACTCTCGGCTGGTTCTTGGCCCTCTGCTTTGCTGGCAGCTTCTCAGAGTTTGTACCTTTCCTTTCAAAAGATGGCTGACCTGAAGGCAATCAATTAGCAAGCCACTCTAATTGGCTAAACTGCTGCAGGTCCCCTGCCTTATTAAATATCCCATAGTGACAGGGAGAAATTGAGTTTCCTTCCTGACATGTCATGACACCATTTTGTTGTATCTCCTGCCTTCTAACCATCTCCAGTGAACTGGCAACATCCGGGCCTAGCTGTCACTTCAGCAGAAATGGAGATCATTTAGTCCCTCAGATCTAGTGGGACTCATGATAGAACAATCCTGTCCATTCTACTCCCATTTTCACTCTTTAAACATTACATTGCCCAGTCCAGGATTTACTTAAAGTTATTACAAGTTCTATTTGTTCTTGGGGCATCATAAGAGTCATAGAACTATACAGCATGGAAACAGACCTTTCAGTAAACCTTGTCCATGCCAACCAGACATTCTAAATGAATCTCGTGCCATTTGCCAGCACTTGGCCCATATCCCTCTAAACCCTTCCTATTCACGTACCCATCCAAATGCCTTTTAAATATTGTAATTGCACCAGCCTCCACCACTTCCTCTGGCAGCTCATTCCATACATACACCACCATCTGCGTGAAAAAGTGGCCCCTTAGGTCCCTTTTAAATATTTCCCCTCTCACCCTAAACTTATACTCTCTAGTTCTGGACTCCCCAACCCCGTGGAAAAGACCTTGTCTGTTTACCCTATCCATGTCCCTCATGATTTTATAAACCCTCGATAAATTTACCCCTCAGCGTCTGACACTTCGGGGAAAATCACTGGCTAGGCCAGCATTAATTGCCCAAAGTGTAGCTAAAAGTCAACCACATTGCTCTGAGTTTGCAGTCATATGCAGGCCCTAAAAGACATTCTTGGGTTTTATGACAATGGACAGTGGTTGCAAAGTCATCTTTAAAGTATTTTTCAATTCCAGATTTATATCAAATTTAAATTTCACCCTCTGTCATGGTAGAATTTAAATCCACACCCCCCAGCAACCATATTTCTGAATTAGAATTAGCTTTTATTGTCATGTGTACTGAAGTACACGGACAAAGAAGTACAGTAGAAAGTGTACAATATCGCCATTCCTAGTCCAGTACTACTAGTTCAGTAACATTACCACAATGTCACCACCTCCCCTTCGTGTTCCCCTATGAAGCAGGGGCCTGCCAACTTCCTCAATCACATTGAACCTGGAGAAGTTTAAACTTTCTCAGTGTAATTCATCACAAAAATGTTTCATATTATAGAAAAAGTAATGCTGACTTATAATTTGTCTATAGTTTTTCAACATTGAGATTTTAACAAGAAATTGCTTATGCATATTGGGACAGCATGGTGAACTACTTGTTTCTGCATTTTCATGTTTTATTCACTTGCATACAGCAGAATGTAGAAAAGCTTTTTTGCACACATCTCATATGAGCTATGTTTAACCCTTTTCCAGCAGAGACGGAATGTGTGGTTGCAAGTTAAATTCTCAGATTGTAATGGTGCTTTAAACAAGCAGGTGGAATGCCAGCAGTATTTGCTTTTAAAAGTCTTACATAGAAACAGACAAATGTCAAAAATAGGAGCAGGAGTAGGCCATTCAGCCCTTCTTGCCTGAGCCAACATTCACTGTGATCATGGCCGATCATCCAACTCAGTGCCCTGTTCCCAATTTCTTCCTAAATTGTCTTATATCTTTAGCTCCAGAAATTATATCTAGTTCCTTTGTTAAAAAAAAAATCAGTGTTTTGCCTTCAAGCTCTACCTATGGCAGAGAATTTCACAGGTGCACTATTCTCTGGACGACAAAATATCTCCTCATCTCAGTCTTAAATAGCCTACCCAGTTTCCTTAGAATGTGACCCCTGCTTCTGGATTCCCCAGTGATTGGGAACATCCTTCTTATGTTTACTCTGCCTAGTCCTGTTCGAATTTTTTTCCGCTTTCTATAAGAAATCTCCCTTCCCTCTCATTCCTCTCAACTCCAGTGAATATTGACCTCACCAAAGTAGTCTCTCTTCATCCATCAGTTCTGTACCCCTGGAAATAGTCTGGTGAATCTTCATTACATTCCGTCCATAGCCAGAATATCCTTCCTCAAAGCTCTGTCCAATTGCAGCAAGAGACATCTTTGTTCCTATACTCAAATCCTCTTGCTATGAAGGCCAACAGACCATTTACCTTTTTCATCACCTGCATGGACCTTCAGCGATTGGTGAACAAAGACATCCTGGCACCTTCCCTTTTCCCAACCTATTGGCATTCAGGTAAAAGTCCCCCACCCCATATTTGTCTTAAAATTAAGAAAAACAATTGCGTGGTTGCAGGGTATTGTGGACAGAGCAATGGATTGGGAACAAACAGTAGCTCTTCTTGAGAGACATTATCAGCTCCATGGGATGGATATATTCCTGTAATGTATTATTCAAACCTGGGAGATCCAAGCTGTACCAACTTCCTCATATTGCTGTCTGGCCAGGCAAAGTGGAGTACGTACTCTGTGTTAATTGTGTTAAGCAGATTAATTGCTTACATATTGGGAAAGAGCAGTTCCCTCATTGGAAACACGAATATGTTCCCATGGGTGGAACACAGCTTTCCACACTTTATTTTGCAGGACTGCAGTTATACAGTGCAAATCTAAAATAGTATAATATTACCTCCTGGAATGAGGCAGATTGTCAGATTATTGATTTTATTCACCGTTTACACTACAGTTTCCCCAACCCATCAAACATGCAGCATAATTAGGCTGCCAGCTATAATCTGCAAAGATTAATGCTCAGTTTTGGACATTCTCTATTAATATTATCAATAGACTAACAGTTAAGAAGTTTGTTTATAGCTTTAGAATGCAGCCACTTTATAATGGTTAACCCCGCTAGCCATTTAAATTAATTGCTTGTAATAATATTTGAAAATAGATCACTGCGTGAAGTGCTCTGAATGTTTTGATGTGGGAAGATATATTTGAAGGATTATTAATTAATCTATCTCTATTTATTTGTTTCTTATGCTCAACAAAACATTATTAGGAGACATTATCCACATATATACAGATTCTACAGTGAAAAAGTATTCAAAATATATTAACTAACAGACTTGTGTCTCTTTCACTTTTAATGATACCCAGAGGGATAACTGCCAAGATCTATTGCTGTGTCTGTAGTTGTTAACATATCAATTATATAAACAAAGTTACCATATGGAGACACTGTTGAGGATCCTATATATATATATATATATATGTGCAGAAGGCAAGACAAGCAAACACAAATTTATTATCTGAACCTTTTGATATTGCCGTGAGTAAGCACACCATTTGTTTTTTGATTTTCCTTCATGATTATTTTTTACTAGAGTTCTATGAGCATTTATCTGCCAAGTAGCTAAACTGAGACGGACAGGCAGGAAGCTGGAGGAACACAACAAGCCAGGCAGCATCAAGAGGTGGAGAAGCCAATGTTTCGGGTGCAACCTTTCTTCAGGACTGGGGTTGGATTGGGGGCAGCAGCAGATAAAAGGAGTGGCGGGGGCAGGGTGGTGAAGTGGGGAATAGGTGAAGACAGGCAGAGGGTACGACCTGGTTGGTCAATGGGAGGAATGGAAGGGAGTCAGGGGAAGGGAGGTTATTTGAAATTGGAGAACTCAACATTGAATCCTCCAGGCTGCAGGCTGCCCAGATGGAAGATGAGGTGTTGTTCCTCGAATTTGCAGTTTGGTTCATTGTGACAATGGAGGAGGCCAACAGTCCCTCTTCAGTACCTACACAGGCACTGTGCCCCACTTTTCTGACGTTACATCAATGACTGTATGAATGCAGCGAGCTACACCCAGGCTGAACTGGAGAAGTTCATCGACTTAGCCCACGACTTCCACCCTGCCCTCAAATGCACTTAGTCCATCTCGGACACCTCCCTCCCCTTTCTTGACTTCACCATTTCCATCTCCAGTGACAGCTTCCAGACGGATGTTTACTACAAACCCACAGACTCTCATAACTGCATGGACTACACCTCCTCCCACCCAGTATCCTGCAAGAACTCCATCCCATTCCACTAATTCCTCCACCTCCACTGCATCTGCTCAGATGAGGAGACATTCCACTCCCAAGCATCCCAGACGTCCACCTACTTCGAACAACATGCTTTTCCCCCCTCTGTCATCCAGACAGCCCTTCACCACACCACCTCCATTCCCTATTCCACAGCTCAAATCCCCCCAACGCAATAAAGACAGAGTTCCCCTTGTCCTCACCACAACACCAATCTCCGCATCCAACGCATCATCCTTGAACAATTCCGCCAACTCCAACTAGACTCCACCACCAAGAACATCTTCCTCTCCTCAGTTCTCTCTGCCTTCCACAAAGACTGTTCCCTTCAACAGTCCTTGGTTTGCGCTACTCTCCCAACTGACTCGCCGAACCCCCAGATACCTTCCCCTGCAACTGAAAAAGATGCAAACCCTGCTGGGACACCAACCCCCTCACCTCCATCAAGGGCCCCAAAAATTCCTTTCAGGTGAGACAGAGATTCACCTGCCTCTCTTCCAACCTAGTTTACTACATCAGGTGCTCCCGATGTGGTCTTCTCTACATCGGGGAGGCCAAATGTAAACTTAGGGAACGGTCCACCAAGCATCTCAGCTGGGCCCACAGGGGCTGACTGGACCTCCCAGTCACCGCCCATTTTAATTCCCCTTCCCATTCTCTTTCCGATATGACCATCCTTGGCCTCCTCTATTGCCACAGTGAATCAGACTGCAAATTAAAGGAACAATACCTCAATTTCTTCCTGGACAGCCTACAGCCAAGAGGACTCAACATTGAGCCTCCCTTCCCTTCCCATCCCAAGACTCCCTTCCCAGCCCCTCCCCCTCTCTTCAACTCCTCCCAACCACCAATCAGATTCATTCCTCCCATTGACCAACTAGGTCGTATCCTCTGCCTGTCTTCACCTATCCCAACTTCACCACCCTGCACCCCCCCCCACTGCCACCCCCCTTTATCTGCAGCTCCCCTGAAGAAGGGTTGTATCTGAAGCGTTGACTTCTCCACCTGCTGATGCTGCCAGGCTTGCTGTGTTCTCCCAGCCTCCTGCTTGTCTACCTTGGATTTCAGCATCTGCAGTCTTTTTTGTTTCTAGGTAGCTGAACCAACGCACAAGGTGAACATTTTGATGGACCTTATCCCATCTATGGGTATTATGGACTTTCTGTTCACCTGGACTTGTGCACAATTGTAATTTTGTTTTGGTTTCCTGACTATTTCTATCTTTTATTATGTGTTGTTCTAATATAACATTTAGTTTTGACACACTTTTGAAAGACTTCTAACTCTCAGCAAACAGGGCATCTTCAGCAAAAAGAAAATAAACTTTTCGGGCAAACATCCATAAAACCCCTCAAGACAAAGCCTGGGAGAACAATTATCCAATATGCCAAATGGATGAAATAAAAAAGACTTATTTAAAAAGAATATGAAACAACACTAGTATACTGATTATAAAATACAGACTGGATTTAAATCCCTGACAGATGAACTCGCATGAACAAATCTCATAGAGCATATGAGGTAATTGAGCTGAACTTGAGGCATTGATAAATTCCATGGTACCTGATGCTGAACGAAATGGAAATCCTGATCAATGGATAACTAATCTATCAAGAAATATTGTTTGCATTAAAATTTTAATCAATCCTTTCAAAAATAATAACCAATTTGTACTTCAACAACTAATCATTCAGTTTGGAAATAAATCTAGTTAAAATCCCATTAAACTAATTAAATTCATTTAAAATATGTTGAAGGTGCATAAAAGATGACTGATGATTGACATTATTAGACAAGCTATGCAATAAAAAATAATTGAGTGAAATGTATTATTATGTGATGATTATATATTTAAGATGGAATTTTAATACAATAAACTGCTTATACTTACCCTATCAGCCATTTACAGTAAAATAAAGCTCACTCAATAATGTGTACTTACACTACTTGAGTCTTTTTAATTGCCTTTTATACAGTTATTATTGCTACATTGAACCAGGATGAGATTTTCAACTTGCTCCAAGCCATTCACTCTTATGATTGAAAACTGCAAACAGATTCCAAGTACTAAGTTCAACTATTTAATCCATTTTTGTCCTAGTCACAGAGAATACAGAGCCTCAGTAATAGAACATAGAATATAGAACAGTACAGCATAATACAGGCCCTTTGGCCCACGATGTTGTGCCAAACATTTTAATTAATCTAAGATCAACAAGATTAATCTACACACCCCTCAATTTACTGTCATCCATGTGCTTGTCCAGCAGTCATTTAAATGTCCCTAATGTCTCTGACTCTATTACCACCACTGACAGTGCATTCCATGCACCCACTACTCTCTGTGTAAAGAACCTACCTCTGACATCGCCCCTATACCTTCCTCCAATCACCTTAAAATTATGACTCCTCGTGACAGCCTGGGGAAAAGTCTCTCGCTATCCACTCTATCTATGCCTCTCTTTACCTTGTACACCTCTATCAAGTCACCTCTCTTCCTTCTTCCCTCCAGATAGCTCACTCAACCACTCTTTATAAGACAAGCCTTCCATTCCAGGCAGCATCCTGGTAAATCTCCTCTTTACCCTCTCTAAAGCATCTAAATCCTTCCTATAATGTGGCGACCAGAACTCGACACAAAATTCTAAGTGGTCTTCTCAGGGTTTTATAGAGCTGCAGCCAAACCTCACAGCTCTTAAACTCAATCCCCCTGTTACTAAAAGCCAAAACACCATATACCTTCTTAATCCTGAGAAGGAAAGTTAATGTACGAAGACCAAACCTTTAAAGGGTATTATCGAAACTAAAGAAGTCACATGTGGAACTGAACTTTAACTAAACAACTATCACATATCTTTCATTTCCAGATCCCTAAAATGATGAGCCAATGTATAAAATTTATGACACATAATTTATGCATTTAAGAACAAATCTTGTTAGGAAGTAGGTCCAGGAGCAGTAAATTGCTTGTCTATTTTGGATGAACAGTGTGTGATTAGTTTGCCTCAATTCTTCAGTGAACAAAGTCAAATCTTTAGCCCTTAAACTATGTTATTATGCAAATCAAGTTTTTTTTTGCAAATTACTGATTTACCTCACCCATCTCATTGCAGGGCTGTCACAACCTGTAAGTTATTAAAGGTGCCTGGAGGCGGGATTGTCTCAAATTCTGTCCCTAAAGTTCATCATCAGCAGTTGTTTTCCAATCATTAATTAACTGTTTATATCCTTCAGCAGATACAGTAAATTGGTACATTTTAAATTCAATGCAGAATTTGTCTTTCATGACTATCTGAAACCTTTCATCTGTTTACTTCCTGTAAGTAAGATATTATGCTTCTCGTGAGTGTTTGTTACAAGGACACTAACAAAAGTAGGAGCAAGGTATTAATTGCTGTGAAAACCACAATAGTGCAACTCAAAATATGGACACCAGGTGTTCATTAAGAAATTATATTTTTACATGAAATTTTAGGATTTTAATGTGGAACTTCATAAAAAAATGTTGTTTATTAGCAAAATTTACTACTAATCTTCTTGTCATCATATCTTCTTCTATTTAATAATAACATTTATCAATGTAAGCCAAAGTGGGTGGCACATGGCTCAGTGGTTAGCACTGCTGCCTCACAGCACCAGGTACCTGGGTTCAGTTCCTGCCTCAGGCGACTGTCGGTGTGGAGTTTACATGTTCTCCCCGTGTCTGTGTGGGTTTCCTCCGGGTGCTCTGGTTTCCTCCCGCAGTTCAAAGATGTGCCGATCAGGTGAATTGGCCATAGTGTTAGGTGCATTAGTCATGGGTAAATATAGGGAAATGGGTCTGGGTGGGTTACTCTTCGGAGGGTCAATGTGGACTTGTTGGGCCAAAGGGCCTGTTTTCATGCTGGACGGAAGCTAATCTGAATATAAAGGTGCAATACACCACCACAAGCACCATGGACTATTTGCCCAAATGTACTATTGCTTTGAGAATTAAATCTACAAGAAATATGGGTTTATTTAGATTGAGATACTGCTATCCTATTTCCTCTCTTATGATTCTGAGGAAGAATGAAGATCCAATTCCAATGAAGAAAATTATTGTTTAATAATAAAAAAAAGTATGTGCATGAGAGCTTAAATGTTGCTGTAATGCAAAATGCCAGGGTGACTATTGATTTTGACACAACATATAATTGCTGGAGTAAGTGTGGCACATCCTCAGGATTACGAATGCTCAATTAATATGCTTTGAATATCCAATTTTTTAAAGAACCTTATTATTTAACCATTTTGTAAGAAACAAATGAAATTAAGTGATATGGGGATAACCTGTGTCATCACAATGGGATGACAATGATCTTAGTGCATGCTGAAACAGGTTTCAAGGGTCAAATGGCCTAATCTTGCCCTTGCTTCTTTAGTTATGTTCCTGGTTTGGTTTCTTTTCTTTAAAATCTAAAACATTGTGCCACATTTGGATCCAATGAATCATCTGACTTTACTTACTTTACATTTTAAATCTTGTCTCTCAGTGGATGGCAATTACTTCATTGCAAAACTGTGCTGATCCCAGCCTATGATTCTATTAATCAATATTTATCCTAATCTCAAACTCCAATGAGTGTTGTTTCAAATGATAATGGAAAAGGTAGTCAGAAACCTTAGCAATAAATTTGAAAAGACCACAAATCTAATAAACAAAAAATTTATAGGACCTTGTTAAGGTGGACCAGCTACAGGACAGGGAAAACAGTTGAAAAGTGGCTGTCAACCAATAGACAACTGTAGTTCTGCCTCCTTTTACAAAGTGTTCTATTAAATAACTCAAGTAACAGTTTTCTTAGTTCTGTGCAGGAAAAACAAGTCTGCTGCATCTGAGGTGAGGAGACACAATGTTCTTTCTGCAAATGTTTGGTGAGTCTTTGCAACAAATATTATGCATTTCACAGTTCGATGAAAAATTTTGATTTTATCCAAAATAATCTATTAGCTACAAAAACAGAAGTTGCAGGAAAAGCTCAGCAGGTCTGGCAGCATCTGTGAAGAGAAATCAGTGTGAATGTTTTGGGTTCGATTCTGAAGAAGGGTCACTGGACCCGAAACATTAACACTGATTTTTCTTCGTAGCTGCTTTGTGGGCAGCACGGTGGCAAGCAGTGCTGCCTCACAGCGCCAGAGACCCGGGTTCAATTCCCGACTCAGGCGACTGACTGTGTGGAGTTTGCACATTCTCCACGTGTCTGTGGGTTTCCTCCGGGTGCTCCGGTTTCCTCCCACAGTCCGAAGATGTGCAGCTCAGGTGAATTGGCCATGCTGAATTGCCCGTAGTGTTAGGTAAGGGGTAAATGTAGGGGTTCTGGGTGGGTTGCGCTTTGGCGGGTCGGTGTGGACTTGTTGGGCCGAAGGGCCTGTTTCCACACTGTAAGTAATCTAATCTAATCTGCTACCAGACCTGCTGAGTTGTTCCAGCAATTTCTGTTTTTGTTTCTGATTTACAGCATCCACAGCTCTTTCAGTGATTGAGAGAGCTAACTGTGCATTGCAATTGGCTACTGTTTTGCATCGTTTCTGATGGGGTTATGTTCTCACAACTCCACATTCCAAAATTGTTAGTGGATCATAAATCATGATGAAACACAAACATAAGACTTAGTAAATTTGGAAACATTCACCAGTCAAATATTATTACCTGCTAATAAGTCCATAAATGATGAAGTATTAGAAATGCTCACCAGGATGATCAGAATCTGAAACTGATTAGTCCAGATGTTTTTCAAATACTGAATAATCCTCCCTCTCTGTTTAAGTCATCTAGTAAGTTGGCTTAAGAGATACATGGCTAGGTTAATTAACAGAGGTGAACACAATGATCTGAACCCATCCTGTTACAGCAAACATAAGGCAAACAAATACTGATGAAAACTAAAAATAGAAGGTAAGAAGCTCATCTAACAACAAGATATGAAACAGATATTATGAGTAGAATTTGATGCCATCCCCTCTGGTGGATTTGTTGGTGGTTGGTCAGGCTGGAGGGTGATGAGTGGGATCTCCCACAACCTTCCTGCTACTGGTTCAATTAAATCCATGGCAGGAAAGCCTATGGACAGCCTTCTTGACCCACCAGCAACTGAAACCCTGATATCATCACCAAGTTTACAGGTAACAAAAAAATTAATGTGAGGGCGGGGATAAAGTATGAGACACAAAGTCTACAGAAGGATATGGACAGGCTAAATGAGTGGGGAAAATCTTGGCAAATGGAATATGATTTGGGAAAATGTGAGAAAATGAACTTTAGCAGAAAGGACAGAACAGGTGAAAATTATGTGAATTGGCAAACACTTTGGAAAGCTGTATTTTGGAGGGATTTGGGGTCCTTGTGCATATATCACAAAACAATTAACATGCCAGTTCAGGAGGTAATAGGAAAGGCAAGCAGGCTGTTGGCATTTATTCCAAAGGGAATAGAGTATCCAAATAGGGAGGGTTTGCTAAAATTACACAAGGTACTAGTCAGATCACACCTAGAATGTTGTGTACAGTCTGGTCCCCTTATCTGAGGAAAGATATATTGATATTGAGGCAGTCCAGAGAAGGTTCACTTGATTGGTTGAATCTGGGTCTGGAGGGATTTTCTTTTGAAAGGATGAGGAGGTTGGACTTGTACACAGTGGAGTTTAGAAGAATGAGACAAGACTTTATTAAAATATATCAGATTATTTGCAAGTTTGACAAGGTTGATGCAGAGAAGCTATTTCCACTTTTGGGACAGTGTAGGAGTAGGGAGCATAATCTCAAAAGTAAGGGGTTTCCCATTTAACTTAGAGACAAGTCAGAATTTTTACTCTCTGTGGCTCATCAATCTGTGTCATTCTTTACCTCTGAGTGCTGTAAAGGTTGGATCATTAATTATATTCAATGCTGAGATAGACAGGTTTTTAATCAGGAAGGAAATCAAGGATTATGGGGATAAGGCAGGAAAGTGGAATTGAGATCAGCCATGTTCTCATTGAATCTTGTATCAGTCTCAACAGGCCAAATGACTTATTTGTGCTCTGACAACTTACAGTTTTATGGTTCTTGGCTTTGCAGATTGATTGAAATACTTTGTTCATTATGACTGTGGCTGGTTGGCAGAACTCAGAGTCAGAAAGTCCTTCATTTGTCCTGTTTCCTTTTGACTTGCTTGCTGAACAGCTGGTTTTTAGCACAGACAATAGGAGATTCCTTTGAAAACTCCCCAACAAATGCTGGAAATTACAGCAGGTCAGACAACATCCATGGAGAAAGAGCAAGCTAATGTGTCAAGCCTAGATGACTCTTCACCAGTGAGATATATTTACCTGCAATGCATGGCTGATTAGTGAGTTGTTCTTCTGTGACCTTTGCAGCACACACTGGTGGTTGTGCCCCACCTACTACACATGAGTATTTCAGCCCACCGGCACACATGAGGACCCCAACTCACTCTTCTTCCATTGGCACACACAGTTGAACTCCTGGTCTTATGTATTCTTGACAAGAAGATATGTCTCAAACTGCTGTCATTTTTCCCATCATGTTCATAATCTGAGATAACTCCCAGGGGATTACAGTTCAGTTTGTAATGCACTTCTCCTTTTCCAGTCCATCCCTTTGAAAATTCCTTAACACCTCATCAGATATGATATTCCAGGATTTCTCTCTCCAGTCACTGAATTTACATTCAGTCATCATTGGCTGTAGTCTTTACTGAGTAATTAATTAATTGATAATTCAACATGAACATAAGTACTCTGAGGCTGCTCTGTCTTTATAACAGAATATAACCAACCACAGCAGCAATTCTGCTGCTAAATGACTCCATATTTCGATAACAGTATATTAGAGTTGTTACTGCAGGTATGCTGCTGGTCATTACTACCATCTTGCACATACGGTCTTATGAATAGGCAGTAGGCCGACTTTGGGAAAAGCCACCTGATATCAGGGCCATATCCCACTGCCAAAATAAAGGCAACTAGCAGTAGAAGAGAAATTTAAGGCAGGGCAGCAAGATGCAACTTTATGCCCCTTTTTCTAACCTCAACTGCACAGTACATGTAGATTGTGAAGAATTTACTTTTGAAAAGCCAACTTTCAAAGAAATTCCTTATCCATATCTGGTCTTGGAGAATTGGTCTAATGGGGACTAAAATGTGACACAGAATCATAGAGTCATAGAGATGTACAGCATGGAAACA
>NC_057721.1:59483517-59484770 GCF_004010195.1 Chiloscyllium plagiosum | reverse complement strand
GCTCAAATCCTCCAACCCTGGCAACATCCTTGTAAATCTTTTCTGAACCCTTTCAAGTTTCACAACATCTTTCCGATAGGAAGGAAACCAGAATTGCACGCAATATTCCAACAATGGCCTAACCATGCAACATGACCTTCCAACTCCTGTACTCAATACTCTGACCGATAAAGGAAAACATACCAAACACTGCCTTCACTATGCTATCTACCTGCGACTCCACTTTCAAGGAGCTATGAACCTGCACTTAAATGTTCCTTTGTTCAGCAACACTCCCTAGGACCTTACCATTAAGTGTATAAGTCATGCTAAGATTTGCTTTCTCAAAATGCAGCACCTATGAATTAAACTCCATCTGCCACTTCTCAGCCCATTGGCCCATCTGGTCAAGATCCTGTTGGAATCTGAGGTAACCCTCTTTGCTGTCCACTACACCTCCAATTTTGGTGTCATCTGCAAAGGTACTAACTGTACCTCTTATGCTCGCATCCAAATCATTTATCTAAATGACAAAAAGTTGAGGACGCAGCACCGATCCTTGTGGCACTCCACTGGTCACAGGCCTCCAGTCTGAAAAACAACCCTCCACCACCACCCTCTGTGGTCCACCTTTGAGCCAGTTCTGTATCCAAATGGCTAGTTCTCTCTGTATTCCGTGAGATCTAACCTTGCTAACCAGTCTCCCATGGGGAACCCTGTCGAACGCCTTACTGAAGTCCATATAATCACATCTACCGCTCTGCCCTTATCAATCTTCTTTGTTACTTCCTCAAAAAACTCAATCAAGTTTAAGTGACATGATTTCCCACGGACAAAGCCATGTTGTCTATCCCTAATCATTCCTTGCCTTTCCAAATACATGTACATCCTGTCCCTCAGAATTCCCTCCTACAACTTGCCCACCACTGAGGTCAGGCTCACTGATCTATAGTTCCCTGGCTTGTCCTTACCACCCTTCTTAAACAGTGGCACCAGGTTAGCCACCTCCAGTCTTCCGGCACCTCACCTGTGACTATTGATGATACAAATATCTCAGCAAGCAGCCCAGCAATCACTTCACTAGCTTCCCACAGAGTTCTAGGGTACAACTGATCCTGTGGATTTACCTACCTTTACCCGTTTCAAAACATGCAACACTCCCTCCTCTGTAATATGGACATTTTTCAAGATGTCACCATCTATTTCCCTACAGTCTATGTCTTCTATATCCTTTTCCACAGTAAATACTGATGCAAAATACCCATTTAGTATCT
>NC_057721.1:59459606-59482976 GCF_004010195.1 Chiloscyllium plagiosum | reverse complement strand
TTTTGCCCTCCTGATTTCCCTCTTAAGTATACTCCTACTTTCTTTATACTCTTCTAAGGATTCACTCGATCTATCCTGTCTATACCTGACATATGCTTCCTTCTTTTTCTTAACCAAACCCTCAATTTCTTTAGTCATCCAGCATTCCCTATACCTACCAGCCTTTCCTTTCACCCTAACAGGTATTTACTTTCTCTGGATTCTCATTATCTCATTTCTGAAGGCTTCCCATTTTCCAGCTGTCCCTTTGCCTGCGAACATCTGCGCCCAATCAGCTTTTGAAAGTTCTTGCCTAATACTGTCAAAATTGGCTTTTCTCCAATTTAGAACTTCAACCTTTTGATCTGGTCTATTCTTTTCCATCATTATTTAAAATCTGATAGAATTATGGTCGCTGGCACCAAAGTGCTCCCCCAATGACACCTCAGTCACCTGCCCTGCCTTATTTCCCAAGAGTAAGTCAAGTTTTGCACCTTCTCTAGTAGGTACATCCACATACTGAATCAGAAACTTTTCTTGTGCACACTTAACAAATTCCTCTCCATCTAAATCCTGAACACTTTGACAGTCCCTGTCTGTGTTTGGAAAATTAAAATCCCCTACCATAACCACCCTATTATTCTTACAGATAGCTGAGTTCTCCTAACAAGTTTGTTTCTCAATTTCCCTCTGACTATTAGGAGGTCTATAATACAATCCCAATAGGGTGATCATCCCTTTCTTATTTCTCAGTTCCACCCAAATAACTTCCCTGGATGTATTTCTGGGAATATCCTCCCTCAGCACAGCTGTAATGCTATCCCTTATCAAAAATGCCACTCCCACTCCTCTCTTGTCTCCCTTTCTATCCTTCCTGTCACATTTGTATCCTGGAACATTAAGCTGCCAGTCCTGCCCATCCCTGAGCCATGTTTCTGTAATTGCTATGATATCCCAGTCCCATGTTCCTAACCATGCCCTGAGTTCATCTGCCTTCCCTGTTAGGCCCCTTGCATTGAAATAGATGGAGTTTAATTTGTTATTAACCTATTTTTTATTTTGTGCTTCCATAAAGTGGTAAATCTGAGCTGTGTATCCAATGGGATTGCCAAAGAATGTAAAGCAGTCAGCTTTGGCTGTCATCATTGAAAACATCAAAGTGCAGTAACTTTAATAGAAGTTTACATGTTTTGTTTGCATATTATTGGTGGCTTGCAGTGTGCACTTCATTTTCAAAAAATGGAGAAATGTCTAGTTGGGAGGTGAATCGAAGCAAACATCCTTAACGCACATTACAATTAATGTTAGCAATCAGATTTTCTTTCCTCCTGCCTTGACCAATTGAACTGTGCATTAATCACTCATTAACATATATCATCTTGTCCATTAGTGTAAATACATCGAGATTACACACTAATAAATATGGTGCATTTTTCAGCCTGACCCTTGACAAGATTTTTTTTTAATGTTGAACCCAAAATTTCATACATGACTGACAAAATAATAAAATCCTCTTGTTAAAATATTGCCAAACTTGTTCTCTTCAGTCCTTCATTATACATGAAAAGGTGACATGTATAATGTTATAACCCTATCAGTTCCTTCTAATGTTTCCTTTGATAACCAACTTCTAAAGTTAATTTTTAACCTTATCAGAGAAGTCTGGGATTCTGTATAAGGTTCATGATTCAGTCCAGCCACCCTCCAGGGGGAATCGACCTTAGGGATAGCAGGAATCAGCACGGATCGGGATTGGCCACTGTTTGATCATCTCTCCATCCCCATACTGCAGAAAGCTAACCAAAGCTAAGAGGGAGTTTAACTCTATGACCTCACAATAGTTGCAAAAGAATCATTGAAAAGGAAAGTTACAATCTGGAGGTAGAATCGAAGTTCCAGAGTTGTGAAGCCAACCCCTGTAGCCCTGAGTGAGCAGTGCATGGCTACAGCTTGAGCAGTGAGGTGTGAGGAAGGATTGTTCCTGGAGGGGAGACATACAGAGGGCGTCTGTTTGGTAGGGAACCATGGGGACAATGCTTGAAGCAAAGAACAGATAACTGGATTTGGAGCAGGAAAGGTCAAAATGGAAGGCTGTTTTCGGTGAGGAGCCATATTGCGAGTGTTTGATTGGTAGGATACCACAAGGAGACTGTCTAGAAGAAGGAACTAACCCAACTCAGTAACTCTTTCACAGGTTTCAGCTTTTTCATCACCAAACTGTGGTAGAGCTGTTCTCAGAGGTTTAACACATCCTGCTGCAAGCCTGAGATTCAGATACAGCCACATGGCTTACCAACTATCTCCCCTTCCATCTTTAACCTAATATCTAACCTCCATTACAAATGGAAAAAGGGAATGTTAGTGTAATAGTCCAGGTAATTAGCTAATGTTTAAGAATTTGTATTGTTGTCATTCCTCGAATTTTGTAAAGAATTTTTCATCAGTAATAAAGAGTTACTTTGGTCTTAAATAAAACAAATGGTAATAGAAGTTTTTGTTATAAGTATAGCTTGGGGGCAGTAAATTGAGGGACAGCGCAATCAGGAGACGTGATTGCATTAACTTCACAGAACTTTAATCACAGTTTATGGCCCCGCAATTCTGCACTTTGTGTTTGTCTGTGTTCATTCAGTGCCCATGACAATTCTGATTACATTCATCCAAGCTAATGTATTTTCTTTGTTTAGTTGCAAGCCAGACATTAACATTTCTGGTATTTCAAAGGGTGAATATAGTTATCAGGTGTATCTGATGCTTCAACTGCTGCATTGTCTGACTGCCCAACTACTCGCCTATTGCCAAGGGTGAATTCTCACTTTTCACTTGTTGGAAAGCAGAGTCAATAGGAGTCAAAAACAACAACTGCTGGAGATCACAGTGGGTCAGGCAGCATCGGTGGAGAGAGAGCAAGCAAATATTTTGAATCTAAATGACTCTCCAGAGCTCTGATGAAGTCATCTAGACTTGAAGTGTTAGCTTGCGCTCTCTCCACGGATGCCATCTGACCCATTCTGATCTCCAGCATTTGTTGTTTTCAGTACAGATTCCAGCATCTGCAGTAACTTGTTCCTTCAATAGGTGTTGAAATTAGCCAGAGTATATAAAGCAGGCAGTAAGAGTGAAAATTCACCCTCCATGTCTTTCATTTCTCCTATCATTTTCTGCAAGTACAAATTCACCCCACAAACTTATATGTGCGTGTGCGTGTGTGTGTGTGTGCAGGGGAGACCTAGTGAATGTGTGCATGTGAGTGTGTGTGTGAGGGTGTGAGTGTCTGTGACAGAGTGTAGTGGGTTATAAGTCTGTGTGAGGTTGCGTGTCTGGGTGGGAGTGTGGGGTGTGTGTCCACATGTTTGTGTGCGTGTATGTGTGTGTGTGTCTGTGTGTGAGTGTTATGGGTTATACGTCTGTGAGAGTTTGTGTGTGTGGGTAGGAGTGCGCGCGTGCGTGTGTGTGAGCATATGAGACAGAGATTGTGTATGAGAGAGGGTCTGCATGAGTGTGTGGGTCTGAAGGAGTGTGTGTATGTGTCTGTGTTTGTGTGCATGTGTGTGTGTGAGAGAGAGAGTGCATAGTGTAATGGGGAGACCTGTAGTGTGACATGAACCCAAGGTCACGGTTGAAGCCATCCCCATGGATACCAAATTTGGCCATCCTCCAAGGCGAATCTCAGGACAGGCAACAACGCAAAGTGGCCGAGCAGTGAGCCCAATTAAGATTCTGTAATTCCCACTTTAGAAATAGAATCAGTCTGACCTAACACTGGGACACAGGCAGATTTTAACTTCACACCATCAATGGATGATCTGAGCTGAGATGTTAAAAGCTATCTTGAGAACGTAACTTTAAAAAAAGTTCTGGGATTTACAAATGAAGGAACTGAAACTAACATAGTCATTCCAAAAGATTAAAGGCTTAAACTAAATTTGTTCAATATTACATCCCATGACACTGCAATCCTATAAAGTTTGTGTCCTACGATACTGCTCCGCAACTACCTGATGAAGAAGCAGCACTCCGAAAGCTAGTAATTCCAAATAAACCTTTTGGACTATAACCTTGTGTTGTGTGATCTTTAACTTTATCCACCCCAGCCCAACACCGGCACCTCGACATCATTGTTAATTGTTTTTCATCAGTGAATTGTTTTCTCTCTGAATTAGAGTCATTGAGAAGTACAACACGAAAACAGATCCATTAGTCCAACTCATCCATGCTGACCAGATATCCTGAACTAATCTAGTCCCATTTGCCTGCACTCTGCCCATATCCCTCTAAATTCTTCTTATTCATATACCCAACCAGATGCCTTTTAAATGTTGTAATTGTAGCTGCCTCCACCACTTCCTCTGGCATTTCATTCCATATACATACCATCCTTTGCATGAAAACTTTGTCCCTCAGGTCCCTTTGAAATTTTTCCCCTCTCACCCTAAACCTATGCCCTCTATTTCTGGAATCTCCCAACCCAGGCAAAAGGCATTGTCTATTTACTCTATCCATGCCACTCACTATTTTATAAACCTCTATAAAGTCAGCCCTCAGCCTCTGACGCTCCAAGGAAAACAGCCCCAGCCTATTTAGCCTCTCTCTATAGCTCAAATCCTGATAACATCCTTGTGAATCTTTTCTGAACCCTTTCAAGTTTCTCAACATCCTTCTGATAGAATTGAGCATGCTCTGTCACCATTGCAGCTTCTAATAACTGTAGTTTCTAAGAACTGTGCTCTTCATTAGCTTCACAAAACCTTTCTCCATCTTTAAAGTGTACATTTTGTCATCAAGGGAATTTAATGGAATGTGTTTTAATGTTCAAATTGGCAGCCTCTGACTATTCTCTGTAATTGAAATTAATCTAATCTTCCAGGGTAGCTACTCTTACCTTGTGTCCAAATTGCTGTCAGTTAATCTCAGAAATCCATTTAAAATTCTAATCAATCTCTGTATAAAGATTCACCTCCAAGTATCAGTCCCAAAGTTGCCTTTTACTGTTTCTTCTTTTCTTACTTATGCAGTTTAGTTTTAAACAGGAGTTGAGACTATGACCTTTCCAATAATAATTCACATTTACAATATATATGTATGTATATGTATATATGCATAAAAAGTGCCTTGAACAGAAATATGCCTTAAGTTCCTTCGCAGAAATCTAATCAGACAAAAATCAACATTAAGCCAAAGAAAGAGATATTAAAGGGGTAACTAAAAGCTTTGCCAAGGAAGTAGGTTTTGGAGAGGAAGGTAAAATCAGCTCTGAGACAATCCTATTCCTATTAAGAGACTAAGCTTCCAGTCTTTCTGCACAACTCAGATCCGGTCACTCAGAACATGCCTTTGTGGTTCTTTTTTGTACTTCCCCCAGCATGTGACTGTCAATGTTGTTTCTTAGTAAGCAGAACTGGTCACAATATTCAAAGTGTGAACTCAAATTTGAGTTCTTCTAAGATTCTTCTCCCTATACCCTGTCTCTTACCATTCTCATCCACTCACTGCCTCACAGGAGAATATGCCATCTATGGACTATGAATCGAGAGGTGCAGGATAATACACTGGAGAGATGGATTCAATTCCCACTGGGTAGAATTTGAATTCAATTCAAAAATCTGGAAACGAAAGCTACTCTTAGTAATAGGGATCATGACATGATTGTCATAAAAACCTGTTGGTTCATTAATGCCCCTGAGAGAGTGAAATCTTCCATCCCCACCCAGTCTGACCTGTATGTAACTCTAGGATCCACATTAATGCAGTAATTCTTAACTGGCCTCTGAAATAGCCGAGTAAGACACTCAGTCAGGGTTGAACAACAAATAGTCCTATGAAAAGAATAAATACTTTTTTAAAATTCCTATATATAACCTGACCAACCAATTTCAATTTTCAAATTCTGATCCTTGGCATATGCTGATTCAATTGAGGTGCAATATTAATATAAAGCAACAACTTTTATTTTGACATACCAAAACATAGCAAGACTGTTTCACGGTAGTGTAATCAAAGTGTGACTGAGCTCTATTGCGAGATATTAGGGAGATGATCAAAACCTTGTTCAAGCAAGTAGTTTTAAGGAGCATCTTAAAGGAGAAAAGCAAGGCAGAGAGTGTGACGCTTAGTGAGGGAATTCCAGGCAACTCCAGCACCAACAGAGGAACACTTAGAATTGGATATGCTCAACAGGACCACATTGGAGGAGTGCAGATATGTCACAGTTGTAATCTGGAGCAGATTACAAACATTAGAAGAGGTTATGTCTTGGAGCAATTTGAAAACACGAATGAGAATTTCAAAGCTGAGTTATTGCCCAATCAGAAGTCAAAGCAAGTCAACACATACAAAGGTGCTGTGTAAATTAGGGCACTGACAGTGAAGATTTGGATGGTCTCAACTTTGCAGAAGTTAGAACATGGAGTTGTCAGCCAAAAATGTATTGGAATATACAAATCTAAAGGTAACAAAGGCATGAATTAGGGCTTTAATGGAAAAAAAAAACTGATATAGAGGTGAGCCGTACAATGATATGGCGATTGAAATAGGTGGTCTTCAAGTTAGTGGGAATACATAATTGCAAGATTATCTCAGGCTTAAATATAACATCAAAGTGATGAGCAGTTCTGTTCACCTTTAGTCAGTGTGCAGAGGGACGGCTGCAGTTCTGACCAGAGAATGAAGTTTGTGATGAGGATTTCAGACAATTACTAAATCAGAGAACTGAGAAATGGATTAAGGATAGATCCAATGGGGATGACAGATGTAATGGTGCAGAAATGGAAAGAAAAGCCATAAGTTGTGATACTCTGGCTATGTTAGATGGATGAATAGAGAGAGATAGATTGATGAAAGGTTGGATAGATGGATAAATAAGAATAGAACCTTGGGACTTGGACAGTTGGTAGACAATGTTAATGCCAACCATGTAAAAAGTTGCAGACAGGTCAAGAAGCAGAAGGAAGGATAGTTTGCCTTTTTGTCACAGTCACTTAGACATCATTGGTGACATTAATAAGAGCTGTTTGGTACTGTGGCAGTGGTGGAAATCCAAATGGTGAAATTTTAAAGTGGAGTTATGAAAAAATCTGGGAAGTGACAACACGTTCAAAAGAGAGGTTGGAGATGGGTTAGTAGTTTGCATGAATGATGTGGTCAAGAGGAGTGATGAGGAGTTTGAGGAGTGATGATCGCATATTCAAGGGAAAGGTAATCAGTACCTGTGCATCAAGAAGCACTCACAAGAGGACGAACATGCAAGCTAAGAAGGGAATGCAAGTTATTGTTAATGTGTGGTCTGCCTCGAGCACTTTGAATTTGATCACAACTTCCTCCAACTTCCATACCACTGTTTTAGCTGCAAAGTTTACAATTTACTGCCTTTGATGTTAGCTGCTCTGTATTGGCGAGACAAGTACAATTCTCCTTTGCTATTTCAACACCACTCAAAATTGAATTTTTGCTCATTTTTACTTCCTATTTGCAATATTTTATATTGACTACACTGATTTCATCTACATTGGTCAGCCCACACACACATTCTGCAGTCTTTGATTTGCCTCATTTGACTTCATTACTCTTCCTAATTTAGGAGCATGTACAAATTTACTCAATTTGCACTGAGTTTCAAAATCCAACCCAATTTGCAAATTTGAATCAGCAGTGCTCCCAACACTGAGACCTGGTGCAGTCCACAGTGTAATCTCTCTACACCCTATCGTCCAGTACTCATTTTCTAACCTTCAGCTAGTTTTCCTTTTACCCTGAATTCCAATAGTTTTGAGCTTGATTAGCAATATTCCTTGAGAAGCTTTATAGAATGTCTTTTGGATGTGGAAGTATGGAGCATATAAAATTATAACAGTCAGCTTAGATCAATTTCTTGAAGCAGTTAGTCAGGCATGAATCACTCTTTCTAAAACCACATTGGCTGCTGTTGTTAGGTTGTCATATACTATAGAATCATAGAATCCCTACAGTGTGGATACAGGCCCTTCAGGCCAAAGTGAGGACTGCAGATGCTGGAGATCAAAGTCTAGATTAAGAGTGGTGGTGGAAAAGCACAGCAGGTTAGGCAGCATCCGAGGAGCAGGAAAATTGACGTTTTGGGCAAAAGCCCTTCATCAGGAAACAGGCCCTTCAGCCCAAGTCCACACTGACCCTCCGAAGAGTAACCCACCCACACCCATTCCCCCTACCCTATATTTACCACTGACTAATTCACCTAACCTACACATCCTGGACACCAAGAGAATTTAGCATGGCCAATTCACTTAGCCTGCACAGGGCGGCACAGTGGCTAGCATTGCTGCCTCACAGCACCAGGGTCCCAGGTTCGATTTCAGCCTCGGGCAACTGTTTGTATGGAGTTTGCACATTCTCCCCGTGTCTGCGTTGGTTTCCTCCGGGTGATCTGGTTTCCTCTACAGTCACAAAGATGTGCAGGTCAGGTGGATTGGCCATGCTAAATTGCCCGTAGTGTTAGGTGCATTAGTCAGAGGGAAATGGACTTGGGTGGGTTACTCTTCGGTGGGTTGGTGTGGACTGGCTGGGCTGAAAACCTGTTTCCACACTGTAGGGAATCTAATCATTGGACTGTGGCAGGAAACCAGTGCACCAGGAGGAAACCCACGCACACACAGGGAGAACGTGCAAACTCCACATATAACTCTCACATTTACTCCTGACAATTAGCTATTTTGAATTGAATTGAATTTATTGTCATATGTACCGAGGCACAGTGAAAAACTTTATCTTGTGGGCAAAACAGGCAGAGTTAAGTAACATAGATAAGAAAATAATAAGCAAACAGCAGCAAAAACAAAAACACAGGTACAGGCGAATGTTAAGAGTTTGAGAGTCCATTCAGTATTCTAACAACAGTAGAGTAGAAGCTGTTGCGAACCCAGCTGGTGTGTATGTTCAGGCTTCCGTACCTTCTCCCCAGTGGTAGAGGTTGGAGAAAAGCATTGCCGGGGTGGGATGGATTTTTGAGAATGCTGGTGGCCTTTTATTGACAGTGGGCCTGGTAGATGGATTCTATAGATGGGAGGTTGGCCTTTGTGATTGTCCGGGCCAAGTTCACCATTCTGTGTAACCATCTCCGATCTTGAATAGTACAGTTGCCATACCAGGTAGTGATACATCCAGACAGAAGGCTCTCGATAGTGCACCTATAAAAATTGGCAAGGGTATTCGCCGTCAGCTGCCTGAGGATGAAAAGATGTTGTTGGGCCTTTGTAACCAACGTCCACACGAAGAGTCCAAGAAAGCTTGTTGTGGATGACCACTCCCAGGAGCTTGATACACTCTTCACTCATTCCACCTCTGTGCTGTTAATGTGTAGGGGGCATGAGTAATATCCTGCCGAAAGTCAATAATGGGCTCCTTGATTTTGCCGGCATTGAAAGGTTGTTCTCAGTGCTCAATTTTTCCAGGTCTTCCACCTCCCATCTGTAGTCTGTTTCATCGCCACCTGAGATCTGGCTGACCATGGTGTGTCATCAGCGAACTTGTAAATGACATTAGTCTGATATTTGGCGATGCAGTCATGGGTAGACAATAGACAATAGACGCAGGAGTAGGCCATTCTGCCCTTTGAGCCAGCATCACCATTCAATATGATCATGGCTGATCATCCTTAATCAGTATCCTATTCCTGCCTTATCTCCATAACCCTTGACTCCACTATCCTTGAGAGCTCGATCCAACTCTTTCTTAAATGAATCCAGAGACTGGGCCTCCACTGCCCTCTGGGGCAGAGAATTCCACACAGCCACCACTCTCTGGATGAAGAAGTTTCTCCTCATCTCTGTCCTAAATGGTCTACCCCGTATTTTTAAGCTGTGTCTTCTGGTTCGGCACTCACCCATCAGCGGAAACATGTTTCCTGCCTCCAGAGTGTCCAATCCTTTAATAATCTTATATGTCTCAATCAGATCCCCTCTCAGTCTTCTAAACTCAAGGGTACACAAGCCCAGTCGCTCCAGTCTTTCAGCGTAAGGTAGTCCCGCCATTCCAGGAATTGACCTCGTGAACCTACACTGCACTCCCTCAATAGCCAGAATGTCTTTCCTCAAATTTGGAGACCAGAACTGCACACAATACTCCAGGTGTGGTCTCACCAGGACCCTGTACAGCTGCAGAAGAACCTCTTCACCTCTATACTCAATCCCTGTTGTTATGAAGGCCAGCATGCTATTAGCCTTCTTCACTACCCGCTGTACCTGCATGCTTACCTTCATTGACTGGTGTACAAGAACACCAATATCTCATATATTGTAAAAAGCTGCGGTCCCAGCACTGATCCCTGCGGTACCCCACTGGTCACTGCCTGCCATTCCGAAATGGAGCCGTTTATCACTACTCTTTGTTTTCTGTCAGCCAACCAACTTTCAAACCAAGTTAGTACTTTGCCCCCAATACCATGCGTGCTAATTTTGCTCACAGTGAGTACAGTAAGGGGCTGAGTATGCACTCCTGGGGATGGGTACAGTGTTGAATATTAGTGAGGATGAAATATTGTTCCCAATCTTCACTGATTGGGGCCTGTGAGTCAGGAAACTGAGGATCCAGTTGCAGAGAGTGGGGCTTAGTCTGAGATCACTAAGTTTAATAATCAGTCTGGAGGGGATAATAGTATTGAAGGCTGAACTGTAGTGAATGAGTAAGATTCTTTCGTAATTGTTCTTGGTGTCAAGATGTTCTAGGGAGGAGTGAAGGGCAAGTGATACAGCATCTGATGTGGATCTGTTGGTCCGATAGGCAAATTGGAGTGGGACAAGAGTACTAGGGAGGCTGGAGTTGATTAATGCCATGACCAGCCTTTCAAAGCACTTCATGACCACTGAAGTTAGGGCCACTGGGCGGTAGTCATTGAGACATGTTGCATGAACCTTCTTAGGCACAGGGATGATGTTTTGATTAGATTAGATTAGATTAGATTAGATTAGATTAGATTAGATTAGATTCCATACAGTGTGGAAACAGGCCCTTCAGCCCAACAAGTCCACACCAACCCTTCGAAGAGCAACCCACCCAGACCCATTCCCCTACATTCACCCCTGACTAATACACCTAACACTACAGGCAATTTAGGCCAATTCACCTAACCTGCACATCTTTGGACTGTGGGAGGAAACCGGAGCACCTGGAGGAAACCCACGCAGACATGGGGAGAATGTGCAAACTCCACACAGACAGTTGCCTGAGGCAGTAATTGAATCTGGGTCCCTGGCACAGTGCTAATCACTGAGCCACCGTGCCGTCCTCTTGAAACATGCAGGGACAGTGTCCTGCTGCAGGGAAAGGTTGAAGATGTCCAAGAATACCTTTGTCAGTTGATCTGAGCATGCTCTGAGTGCACGGCCTGGTACTCCATCTGGTCCCATCACTTTCCTTGGATTCACACGAAGGAATACTGATCTGACCTCTGATGCAGTGACTGTTGTGATAGGTTCGTCAGGACTTGTCGGAATAGGTGTTACCCCTCTGCCAAAATTCTGCTTAAAGCGAGCAGAGAAGGCGTTGAGACGATCTGGGAGGGATCTCTCATCATCTGCTTTCTTGCACTGTCTCTTTTTAGAACCTGTGATGTCATTCAGTCCTTGCCATAGTCGCCGGGTGTCTGTCTGGGTCTCTAGTTTGGATCGGTATTGGTCCTTGTCTGTCTTAATGGTTCTGCGAAGGTCATACTTGGATTCTTTATATTTGAGTGGGTCTCCTGATCTGAAGACCTCACGCCCGGTTTTTTAGCAGGTTTTGTGTGTCCTGATTTATCCAGGGTTTCCTGTTGGGGAACACCCGGATTGACTTCCTCAGTAAGCAGTCCTCCATACTGATAAAGTCTGTGATGATGGTGGCGTACCCGTCCAAGGTACCTGCGAACTGTTTGAACATGGCCCAATCCGCCAATTCCAGTCAGCACCGGAGTTGATCCTCTGCCTCCTCTGACCAGCACTGGACTTGTATCCGTGAGGGGGTCTCCTGCTGGAGCTTTTGCCTGTAAACTGGGAGAAGAAACACAGCATTGTGATCGGGTGTTCCTGAAATGAGGGCAGGGAAAAGAGTGGTGTAGCGGTGGTCTAAAATGTTCGGGCCCCTGGTGGGGCAGGTAATGTTCTGGTGGTACTTGGGCAACACCTTCCTTAGATTAGCTTGATTGAAGCCGCCAGTCACAATAAACAGTGCCTCGGGGTGTTCTGTCTCCAGGGTGTTAGTGGTGGAGTACAGCACATCCAGAGCTTCCTCAACGTTTGCTTGTGGCGTATGCACACAGCAGTTAGTATAACAGTGGTAAATTCCCCTGGTAGATGGAAGGGGCAGCATTTGATGGTTAGGGCTTTTGAAATTGAAGAAAGATTAATTGGTTTGCTTTGACATCTTTTTGAATATGCGTAACATATTACCAGGGTGGAATGTCATAGAAGTTTGATTGATGTGGGCTATGGTGAGATTTGTGGTAGAATTGTGAAACAAGTGTGGTGAGACCTTTCTTAACATCAGGAACATCTTGCTCCATCTTATACACATTTGCTGAACAGCAAGATGTGTTTTTTTGCTCGGCAACTGTGCATTGCCAATTAAGGGGGAATTATAGCTTGTTAAATATCACAATTTGCCTCATTAATATTTAGCCTATGATCTTACTGAACTGTCCAAACAAGTTGCTTGATGAGAAATCTGATTTGAAAGTCAAAGTGGGTGTGTGGCAACTTTAACTCCAAAGGCTGCCATTTTGGATACTGGACACCAACATTTCAGGGCACGCTTTATTGATACCAGCCACATCCCACATCCATCAACATTATCATCTAACATACGCCAGTCTCCAAGAACCCTCAAGGTACATCTTAATCAACTTACAGTATGTTTCAGAACTTCAGTGCTGTCCCTTGGGGCACACTGGCAACAATCATTATAATGCTGCAGCTAGGAGACTATGGGTTCATGGACCCATCTCGTGAACTGCACCCAGCTTGCTGTTTGCTTTGCTGTCATCAGTCATTCTGAGCCTACCTAATGCTCATAGATTTCTTCCTTGCCTTGCATTGCCATGGTAGTTTGCTTTTCTGTTTGGCACAGAAGCATAGGAAAAAAAGCCGGTTATAGTTGTCACCTGTCTTCAGTAAATTCAAGGGAAATAGTTTTCACTCAGAGGGATCTGGCACAGTTAGTCAAGGGAAACCTCTGATAGAAGCCTGGAATCTTCAACGTGGTCAGTCAGCTGCTTGAGGCAGTCAGGGCTGAGATCCTTTCCTCATAAGGGGCAAGTAGCCAAAAGTCCTATATCCCGTTACCTGGCTTGACTTTTTCTGTCTCATTGTAAGATGGTTTCTCCTGAAATGCAAGAGAAAGTTATTAAAGGAGATGAAAGCAGGTGGCACAGCTACTAATTTTAATGCTAGCAGTGAGCTGTCCTGAACAAATGAGTAGGCAGCATAGAGGGCATGCAGTGTTAGTGCTGGCAGGGGGGTGATGGGTAACAGCGTGTCAGGAAAATGTTACAGGCAGTAATGGTATCGCAGTGGTAGGCATGAGACTTAGGAGACTAGAGTAAGGTAACTTTATTTGTCATTTCTACCATATACAGCTTGTACAATAAAAACGAGACAGTGTTCCAACCAGGACCAAGGTGCTATAAGAACACACAGACTACACAAGAGTACAGTCATATACAGGGCATCGAGAAGTGCAAAACATGCAAGACAGCACAGTAATTCCTGACAAGACAAGACAATAGGCACAGTGATGGACAAATTACAGTGTATTAATGAATGATCATTAATTAAACATTGTCTTAGCAGCAATTCAAAAAAATCATGCAAGAATTAAAAAATGGAATAGAATTTGATCATAAAGTGTTAAGTAGCCTCATGGCTTGGGGAAGAAACTATTGCACAATCTGGCCATGAGAGACCGAATGCTCTGGTATCTTCTGCCAGATGGCAGGAGGAAGAGTTTGAATGAAGGATGTGTGGGGTCGTCCACAATGCTGTTAGCCTTTCCGATGCAGTGTGTGGTATAAATGTCTGTAATGGAGGGAAGAGAGACCCTGATGATCGTCTCAGCTGTCCTCACTATCCGTTATAGAGTCTTACAATCCGACATGGTGCAGTTCCCGAATCAGGCAGTGATGCAGCTGGTCAGGGTACTCTCAATGAACCCTCTGTAGAATGTGGTGAGGATAGGGGATGGGAGGTGGGCTTTCCTCAACCTACACAGAAAGTAGAGATGCTGGTTGCCTTTCTTGGCTATGGAGCTGGTGTTGAGGGACCGGGTGGGAGGTAGCTACAGTGCCAGAGAGCGAGAGTGAGTGGGAGAAATCAGAGAAAGGATGATGGCTCTTATGCTGAAATTATATACAAGATCATTGACCTTTTTTCGACAATGCTAGTCAATCATCAAAACACCTGTGACTCACTGTACTGACCCAGGTGACAATCTCAGACCAGGCTGGCATGTTTTGGTGTCAAAGTCTCTACTGTGGTTCTGGGAGAGAAGGGCACCCCACGTCTGTACCATCCCATCTGTACAGGTTACAGAGAGTGGTGAACTTGGCCCGGACAATCACCAAAGCCAACCTTTGCTCAATGGGTGGGTTAGAATCCATCTACTAGGCCTGATGTCAAGGAAAGGCCGCCAAGCATTCTCAAAAATCCATCCTACCCTGGCAATGTTTTCTACAACCTCTACCATCGGGGAGGAGGTACAGAAGCCTGAACACATGCACCAGCAGATTTCGTAACCTCCTGGTCCCTCAAGGTAGCATTTCCCTTGCCTGCCATGTCCAGGGCAAATATTAGTGGAGTTGATGACCTACTGATATTATTGCTAGACTATTAATCCAGAACTTCCACAGCAAATGGTGGAATTTGAATTCAATTTTAAAAAAATGGTTGACGAAGGTCGAGCAGTGGATGTGGTGTATATGGACTTGAGCAAGGCATTTGATAAGGTTCCCCATGGTCGGGTCATTCATAAAGTCAGGAGGTATGGGATTCAGAGAGATTTGGCTATCTGGATTCAGAATTGGCTGGCTGACAGAAGGCAGAAAGTGGTTGTAGATGGCAAGTATTCTGCCTGGAGGACAGTGTTGAGTGGGGTCCCACAGGGCTCGGTTCTTGGGCCTCTGCTCTTTGTAGTTTTTATGAATGACTTGGATGAGGAGGTTGAGGGGTGGGTTAGTAAATTTGCCGATGATACAAAGGTTGGAGTTGTCATCGATAGTATCGAGGGCTATTGCAGGCTGCAGCGTGACATAGACAGGATGCAGAGCTGGGCTCAGAAATGGCAGGTGGAGTTCAACCTGGATAAATGCGAAGTGCTGCATTTTGGAAGGATGAACTCGATTGCTGAATATAGGATTAAAGACAGGATTCTTGGAAGTGTGAAGGAACAGAGGGATCTGGGTGTGCGGCTTGCCTTATGACGAAAGTTTGAATAAGCTCAGACTTTTCTCTCTGGAGAGAAGGAGGAAGAGAGGAGACCTGATCAAGGTATACAAGATAATGAGAGGAATAGATAAGGTCAATAGCCAGAGGTTCTTCCTCAGGGCAGGATTGACGGGTCCAAGGAGTCAAAGTTTTAAGATATTAGCGGAAAGGTGTAGAGGAGACGTCAAAGGTAGGTTCTTTACGCAGAGAGTTGTGAATGCATGGAATGCGTTGCCAGCGGTGGTGGTGGAAGTAGAGTCATTGAGGACATTTAAGCGACTGCTGGACATGCACATGGATAGCAGTGAGTTGAGGGGTGCGTAGGTTAAGTTATTATATTTTACATTAGGATTAAATCTCGGCACAACAATGTGGGCCGAAGGGCCTGTTTTGTGCTGTAATTTTCTATGTTCTATGTTCTAAAAAATTGGAATTAAGACTCTACTGATGATTATGAGTCCATTACTGATTATAGAGAAAAAAAACGACTGGGTCAATAATGTCCTTCAGGGAGAGAAATCTGCATTATCACGTGGTCTGGCCTACGTGTGACTCCAGACCCATAGCAATGTGGTTAGGTCTCAACTTCAGGCCATTCAGTTCAAGGGCAGATAGGGATGAATAATAAATGCTGGCCAACCAGCAACACCCACGTCCCATATGTAAATATTTTAAAAATTGCAAGCCAGCTAGTGCTCATTTGGTTGCACAAGGGCTTTATAAATAACCTGCAGATGCAAGGGGCTCCGGTCTTTTAGCAGATATCTAAGACATATCGAGTTGTTCTGGGAAAGGTGGGTGGTAAGATGGAGCTGGAATTGGATGTGAGGGATACTACAGGAGCTCAGTAGGTAATCACCTCACTGATTTTACTGCTCCTCGGATGCTGCCTGAACTGTTGTGCTTTTCCAGCACCACTCTAATCTAGACTCAGTAGGCAGTTGATGAAGTCAGTTTGCTTCCGAAACAGAATAAGGTCTTGCTGGGCCTTACACCAAGAATCCTTCAAAATACTCAACGTAAGTGAGTAAGGGGGTGGGGTAGGATGGCAAATAAATGGCAGAGAGGTAAGCTGGCAGGCAGGTGGGTGAATGAATAAGTGACAGGGAAGTCAGGGAGGTATAAAAGTGGAAGAAGGGGGTCAGGATGCAGGAATGTGTTTGGTGGGTAGTGGAAAATGTTGTGCTGTATTGAGATGGTGTCAGTTTGGGTGGGTTTCAATCAACATGGGTTTAGTCAAGTCACATTCGGTTGGAGGTGATGGTGGATAGTCATTTGGGGCAGGGGCAGGCCAAGTTGGGGGAATACTCAGGTCAGCTTGTAAGATGGCAGGAGTAGGTAAGTAGTCAAGTCTAGTATCGGGGGGTTTTGATCAGTTGTCTGTAGGGTGGTTGGGGTGGGGCGGAGCTGCTAGGGTAGGTGAGGTGGAGGTGTGGAGTGTGTGGATGGGTTCAGTTTTATAGTGAGTCAGGTGTTAGAGCAGATTTTTAATCCCTCCCATTTTCGATGGGTAAAGGTAAATAAGTTAGAATCTAATTCAGAGCTGGGGGCTTTTTAGAAGGTTTCCAAATACAGAGGAACCTCGATTATCCAAATATTGATTATCCAAATTTCGGATTATCCAAAGAAGATTTCAAGGTCCCACAAAAATGTTACATTAAAGAGGTAAGTGTGTTCGATTTACATGTACTGAAGAACACGTGGAAACGCTGGCCAGAACAAAGAAACACAAGCAGCTCAAGCATAAGTGGCTGGATATCTTTTAGGTAAGGGCTAGTTACACAGCACTTTGCAAAAGTAAGTGTTTTACTGTATTCCCGGAACTTTACCGGGCCGTTCCTGACAAAATGGCCGAGAACGTAAACGCATGTGCAAGGCGGAGCTTCTGTCTTTCTATCACGAGACTGAGTTCCCGGAAACTGACAAATGCTCTTGTGACTGTGGAAGCTGTTCGGGACCTTGTTTAATGCTGACTTCACCACTTCTTGCCAAATGCTAACTACTGCTGCATTTTTGAAAAGTTTTCTCGTGTTATCATTGCTTTATTTTGTTCATCATGTGAAGTCTGTGTCCTCTTGCACTCAATACATTAAAATTATAGATTTAAACAAATTCTCTGGTAGAGTACAGCGTTAGATCAGCATGGCTTCCCTTGTTCAAGGTAAAATCAATTATCTGAACAAAATAGTGCCTGTCCATCTTGTTCAGTGTATTGAGGTTCCTCTGTACTCAGTAATTGCCCATCAGAAATGGAAAGTCCCTGGACAATCCCTACAGAGTCATATGCATTGAGACATCTGTAGGGCCTCAACAGACATCTCCTGTCTATGCTGCAGTGGTGAGAATATTTGATCAAGGCCACAGAAATTGGCTGATGTTTAAATGCAAGAACATGAGGGCCTCAATGATTCAGAGCACAGCTAGCTGAAAATGATTTTCTGCATGTTCATGAATATTCTCTCCAGGATGTGACAAGGCAGCAGAGATTGGTACTGATCAGTTTGCAGTGTTGCTCACCTCTAGCTGTAGCCTGCTCCTTTTGGTGTTGAAGTGAGTTCTGCACCATAGCTCTAACAGATCGCTGCATGTCCCATCTTAAAGTGCTTCTCCAGGTGTGGCCTTCTGCGAGGGAAAGTAAAAAGGTAAAGTTGCCATAGTCCTACCAGATAGTAGGGCTGCTCTCTCATTAGAGAGAGAGAGAGAGATAACTGGAGGTTTAATCTGAGGTTACCATGCCCTAGATGAGAGGAGAGAGTGAGAAGGAGAGCCTTTGATGGAAACCTCAGCTGATGTGGCAATTGAACTCAATGTTGGCATCACTCAGCATTGCCATCCAGCCAACTGAATGAACTGACCCCCTGTAGAAGTGTATTACACCTGATAGAGGAGAAAGGGATGTGTCAGGTTATGTAGCCACAGCCTGTGTTGGTGCACAATTTTGTCAATGGGCTTTATTTTGTTGGACCAATTTCAAAAACATCTGTCAATATTTTAGTTAGTGACAAACAAAGGAATACAATATAAATGTTTTAAGCAGATGTACAATATTATTTCACAGGATCATTTCCAGCATTAGTAGTCACTAGTCAGATATTCACTGCATTTAGGTAATACCTGGAAGTGACGAGTCCTTATCTGAACTGGAGTTCAGTTTTAAGGTATACAAGATCCGTTCCATTTATTTCCAAGATTTACTGCTTTTTTCCCCCATCTTTAGCTGTATGCATCAGTTAATAATAGTAAAATTAATAAAAATGATTGTGTTATCTTTTGAAACCCTAGCCAAATTAACACTTAATGAAAATATTACAAGGATAACAGGGTGTCACAAAATGATCTTATTGAATGTAAAGTTTAAATAAAACATTTATTGGTCAAACTCCCATGGCCTTTTCATTTCCTGTTGAGTATTTATAAACTAATAGGCTTTGCCACTGATATTAGTTTTAAGTATTCTGCCATAGTGCCCCGAATGAATTGCAACTGAACAAACAGAGGTCAGCAAGTATCACTGAAAAGTAGAGAGAATGGTGACAGGACTGTGGGCACCTCCGTCTGATTCAACAAATAGATGCTTGAAAAGGTTCAAAATTGCAGTGATCGCGAAAAGCAGCCAAACGGTAAAGGGAACTGGACGTTTACAGCTTCATGCTTAAAAGCTATTAACAGACAAAACTATAGCCAACACCCACCAACATCATCCTGACCCTCCACCCTGTGCCTCAAGACATGACCTCCACCAGTAAAAATAAACTCCATAGATAATGGCTGAAATATCACCTAAGTAAATATATTTTTGGGAGTGAAAATGTGAAAAGCTTTCTGATTTGTAGGTGTGAATTTTATTGGGGCTTTAATCTAAGCCATAACTGAAAGAGAATGAAGTCAAGTTAACGTCTCCTCAGGAAACAGGTTCAATTTCCTCTTTAGCGTGCCCTGAGTCTGTTTTTCCAATAAATTGTTGTATTCATTAAATTGAGCGTTATTAGTGTGGTTCGGACTCCTTGCGTCAAGCTACAAGTATTCAAGGTCAGTTAACTGATAATTAAAAGAGCACAGCACCCTCTATTGTACCAATAACTAATAATTGACCCTCAAACTACTTTGACACATCTTTCCTGGTCCACCCTGAGTGAGATTACTATTGGAATCCCCAATGTGCTGCTGAATGAAATCAAGTGTTGCTAAGACCTGAAGTTTCACTCTCAGTCGGGTGTGTTGATTTGAGAGAATATGAAACTGCGCTAAAAAGCTTGACACCCTTTTCTCTACTGCCTGGTACAATGTTCCCATCACAACCAAGGAAATCTGTGCGGAAGTATCACCAGCAGTAAATGCTGCTGAAGACCATAGACCATTGTGAATTCAGCACTTGAGAAAGGTTCCATAATGGATCTGACAAGTGATCTGTGATCTGGCAAGGTGAGTTATCTGGCACAAGCACACAGCATCCCAAGTGAAAGGATACATCTGCATGCTGTAGCGATTGTAAAATCCCTGTCAATTAGCTCTGCTCTGAGGCTTATATGTCCAAGCTGCTATGTGCATACCATTCAGATGTGAACTAGGTAAAAACAACGACTGCAGATGCTGGAAACCAGAGTCTAGATTAGAGTGGTGCTGGAAAAGCACAGCAGGTCAGGCAGCATGTGAGGAGCAGTAAAATCGACGTTTTGGGAAAAAGCCCTTCATCAGGAATACAGGCAGAGTGCCTGAAGGGTGAAGAGATAAATGAGAGAAGGGTGGGGGTGGGGAGAAAGTAGCATAGAGTACAATAGGTGAGTGGGGGAGGGGATGAAGGTGATAGGTCGGGGGGTAAGAGGGTGGAGAGGATAGGTGGAAAAGAAGATAGGCAGGTCGGCCAAGTCCGGACAGGTCATGGGGACAGTGCTGAGCTGGAAGTTTGGAACTAGGGTGAGGTGGAGGAAGGGGAAATGAGGAAACTGTTGAAGCCCACATTGATGCCCTGGGATTGAAGTGTTCTGAGGCAGAAGATGAGGCGTTCTTCCTCCAGGCGTCCGGTAGCAACTAGTATGTTGATTCAGAGGCCTATAGAAGAAATTTCCCTGTAAATTCACGTAATACCTGACTAACATAAATCATGTTGTCTTTGTAGTCTAGATGGCCCAGAACACCAGGTCTTGACTTAAGGTGGAACAGTGAGGCTGCAAGCCATTCATTTGTGGAGTGACAGCCATAAAAACAGTTAGGGTACCAGTCTAGCTGGTATTGTGATGGCAAATTGCCCGTAGCAGGTGATAAACCCAGTGGTGAACGTACTTTGAAACGTAGTGGTAATGGTAGAAAGCACACTATACAATGAGATGTATCAAGGTGTTGTTGGCATGAGTGGAGAACGAAGATAGGGTTTTATCATAAAGGCAGGATGAGCAAGGTTAAAGGCAATAACTTGCATTAGGGTATGTTTCACAATATGAAGGGATATACCTTAATAATGCATTTTGTGTCATATACCACTGGTCCCTTTAGCTGTCATGTGTCAGGAGAACGAAGGGATATCTGAGGAGGCAATACCAAACCTGATTAGCCCAATCAGATCCTAGTACATCAGAGATATAACTTGCCAGTAAAGTCGGTGCCACAGATTAAAAGGGTATCACCCCAGAATATGTGGGAGTGTCAGTGTCAAGATATTGCTATACTATCCCCACCAGTGGAGGCAGGGGAATCACAGAGATGATTCAATACATAGGATCATGAAGTTTCCTGGACCATCACCTGCAGATATGTGGAAATCTGGCAGAGATCCATGTAGCAATGCAATCTCACACATTGCAAATGCAAGTTCCATTGCCATAATGACCTTCACATTATTCCGGAGGTTCAGTCGAATGAGCTGAGACTATGAGATATTGGCTACTGTCAACACTTTGAGCCCGGCCGAGCTCGTCCTCAGCCTCCACAACTTCTCTTTGAACTCCTCTCATTTTCGTCCCATTACGGGGTGACCGTGGGTATGCGCATGGGCTCCAGTTATGCCTGCCTCTTCGTGGGCATATGTGGAACATGCCTTGTTCCAGTCCTATTCGGGCCCCACCCACAACTCTTTCTCCAATATATTGATGAGAAATTGGGTGCTGCTTCCCTCTCTCATCTGGAATTGGAAAAGTCTAGCAATTTTGCTTCCAAATTCCACTCCACCCTCACTTTCACCTGGTCTATCTCTGAATTTTCCCTTCCATTCTTCAACATCTCTGTTTCCATTTCTGGGGATAGACTGGCCACTAATCTCCATTATAAACTCACCAACTCCCACAGCTACCTAGACTATACATCCTCGCATTCTGGATCAGTGGTGCTGGAAGAGCACAGCAATTCAGGCAGCATCCGAGGACAGGTCCCACATGTTTTTACCTTTTTCATCCTCGCAGCCTGTTTCCTGTAAGACTCCATTCTATTCTCCCAGCTCCTCTGCCTCCATCCCCCATTGATACCGATGAAGTCAACTTCAACAAGGGAATCTCTGAAATGTCCTCCTTCTTCCTCAACCAAGGACTCCCCAGTACCATTGTTAAAAGGCCCTCAACCGGGGCCGACCCATCTTCTGCACATCTCCCCTCACCCCCTCTCTTCCCTCCTGCAGCAGCAATAGGGTCCCCCTTGTCCTTCCCTACCATCCCACCAGCATCCACATCCAGAAGTTCATCAGCTGCTGTTTCTGACACCTCCAATGAGATTCCACCACCAGACACATATTCCCCTCCCCTCCCTTGTCTACATTTCACCGAGTGTTCCCTCTGAGTCACCCTGGTCCACTCTTCGTTCACGCCCAACACCCCCCACAGCCCCGTGGCACCTTTTCAACCACCAAAGGTGTAACACCTTCCAGGTGAAGCAGCACTTTAGCTACACTTCTCACAATCTAGTTTGCTGCATTCGCTGCTCAGAATATGGTCTCCTCTACATTTGGGGAAATGAAGCATAGACTGGGTCCCCACTTGGTAGAACACCTCCATTCTGTCTGCAAAAAAGATCTTGAGCTTCCAGTTGCCTGCCACGTTAACACATCACCCTGATCCCTGGCTAACATCTCTTGTCTCAGGCTTGCTGTAGTGCTCCAATGAAGCTCAGTGCAAGTTGAAAGAACAACATCTCTTTTTCAGCTTGAGGACACTGCAGGCTTCTGAACTCAATATCAAGTTCAATAATTTTAGGGCCTGAACTTCCCAATGTCCTAGACCCCTACACACACTCAAGGCCTTGTTATCACATAGTCTGCCTTTACACACTACCTAGTGTTCGTCACTAAGAGTCCTCATTAACAGCTATTCACTCTCCCAGCAGAATCGGTATCCACTCCTTTGTCCAAGTATTCTTCTCTCTCTTTGGGCTCTACCTCACCCTATAGTTTACTCCTTACCCCTTTCCCGCACCCTATCTTCTGCATATAAACCAACATTTACCTAGCTCAGCTCTGGCGAAGAGTCACTGGCCCTGAAAAGTTAACTTTGATTTCTCTTCACAGAAACTGCCAGACCTGCCGAGGATTTCCAGCAACTTCTGTTTTTGCTTTTGAGTTGAAGGGGGAGATAGACATACCTTTGATTAGTAATCAGTTAAAGAGTTATGTGGTGTGAGCAGGAAAATGGAATTGAGACAAGGTTGAGATCAAAAATGACGGAGCAGTCTCAAGGGTCTGAATCGGAAAACATTTCTGGCTGTAACAGCTGCTCCTTTATTGAGGTATTTTAGGTGTTGGAGGTGATTTCCTCGAATTCCAGGAGCAGCAATTACTGTTTAATATGCTGTTGCATTGTTTTGGAACTTTGGGAAAAAAAAAGTCAAAACAACATATACACTTAATGGTAAGGTCCGAGGGAGTGTTGCTGAACAAAGAGACCTTGGAGTGCAGGTTCATAGCTCCTTGAAAGTGGAGTCACAGGTAGATAGGATAGTGAAGAAGGCATTTGGTATACTTTCCTTTATTGGTCAGAGTATTGAGTACAGGTGT
>NC_057721.1:59405201-59459147 GCF_004010195.1 Chiloscyllium plagiosum | reverse complement strand
TTCCTATCGGAAAGATGTTGTGAAACTTGAAAGGGTTCAGAAAAGATTTACAAGGATGTTGCCAGGGTTGGAGGATTTGAGCTATAGGGAGAGGCTGAACAGGCTGTGGCTGTTTTCCCTGGAGTGTCGGAGGCTGAGGGGTGATCTTATAGAGGTTTACAAAATTATGAGGGGCATGGTTAGGGTAAACAAGCAAAGTCTTTTCCCTGGGGTCGGGGAGTCCAGAACTAGAGGGCATAGGTTTAGAGTGAGAGGGCAAAGATGTAAAAGAGACCTAAGGGGCAACTATTTCACGCAGAGGGTGGTACGTGCATGGAATGAGCTGCCAGAGGAAGTGGTGGATGCTGGTACAATTGCAACCTTTAAGAAGCATTTGGATGAGTCTATGAATAGGAAGGGTTTGGAGGGATATGGGCCAGGTGCTGGCAGGGGGGACTAGATTGTATTGGGATATCTGGTCGGCATGGACGGGTTGGGCCGAAGGGTCTGTTTCCATGCTGTACATCCCTATGACTCTATAAACAACAGTATTAAAAGGGAGAAGAGAAGACAAAAGAAGCACATGGTGAGGTCATTGCAGGAGAGAGAGAGAACCTGCACAGTTACTGCCTTTGCTGTTTGAACTCATGCATCGCTGGACATCGGAGTGCATCTGGGAAAATTAAAAGTGAAATTCATGACTGATCTTGGAGGAACTGTTGGGTGAAGTTCGCATAATCGTTGTTTTGAAGTCTGGCCTACAGTGAATCTGCAGTAGTGAGTAGAATGCATTCTCTCTTGATTATGCTTTTGGAGACATGTCTCTTGATTAAACTTAAAATATAAGCCATAACTATTAATTTAACCTGGGGCAGTGTTTGTAGAGCAATAAGATGGTGTTATTTTCTGGGTCTGTAGATTGTGAAGGAGCAAAAATAGCCGTTAATAGAGTGATATGTACTTCGTGTCAGATGTGGGAGTTTAAAGAGAGTTGAAGGGTTACTGCGGATTATATATGCAATAAATGCTGCTGGCTGCGAATCTTCTCATATCGAATGGATCGGTTGGAGAGACATTTAGAAGCAATGAGGAATTTGCAACAGCAACAGTATGTGATGGATGGCAGTTATAGGAAGGGGGGGAAGTCTCAGATACAGTCACATAGATGGGTTAACTCCAGGAAACGTAAGAGAGGTAGGCAGCTAGTGCAGGAGTCTTTTGTGACTATACCCATTTCAAACAGGTATGCTGTTTTGGAAAATGTAGGGGGTGATGCATTCTCAGGGGAATGTAGCACAAAAAGCCAAGTTTCTGGTATTGAGACTGACTATAATGCAATGAGGGGTACGTCATGTTCCAAGAGATCAATTGTGTCAGGTGATTCTCTAGTCCGAGGTACAGACAGACATTTCTGTGGCCAGCAGCAAAAAAGCAGAATGGTGTGTTGTTTCCCTGGTGCCAGGATCAAGGATGTCTCAGAGAGGGTGCAGAATGTTCTCACGGGGGAGAGGGGCCAGCAAGAGGTCATTGTCCACATTGGAACCAACAACATTGGAAGGGAAAGGGTTGAGATTCTGAAGGGAGATTACAGAGAGTTAGGCACAAATTTAAAAAGGTCCTCGAGAGTAGTAATATCTAGATAACTCCCGGTGCTACGAGCTAGTGAGGGCAGGAATAGAAGGATAGAGCAGATGAATACATGGCTGAGGGGATGGTGTATGGGAGAAAGATTCACATTTTTGGATCATTGGAATCTCTTTTGGGGAAGAAGTGACCTGTACAAGAAGGATGGATTGCACCTAAATTGAAAGGGGAATAATATACTGGCAGGGAAATTGGCTACAGCTGCTCGGGAGGATTTAAACTAGTAAGTGGTGGGGGGGGGATCCAGGGAGATAGTGAGGAAGGAGAACGATCTGAGACGGGTACAGCTGAGAACAGTCAGGGCAGGCAGGGACAAGGTAGGACTAATAAATTAAACTGCATTTATTTCAATGCAAGGGGCCTAACAGGGAAGGCAGATGAACTCAGGGCATGGTTAGGAACATGGGACTGGGATATCATAGCAATTACAGAAACATGGCTCAGGGATGGGCAGGACTGGCAACTTAATATTCCAGGATACAAATGCTACAGGAAGGATAGAAAGGGAGGCAAGAGAGGAGAGGGAGTGGCATTTTTGATAAGGGATAGCATTATAGCTGTGCTGAAGGAGGATATTCCTGGAAAGACATCCAGGGAAGTTATTTGGGTGGAACTGAGAAATAAGAAAGGGATGATCACCCTATTGGGATTGCATTATAGACCCCCCAATAGTCAGAGGGTAATTGAGAAACAAACTTGTAAGGATCTCAGCTATCTGTAAGAATAATAGGGTGGTTACGGTAGGGGATTTTAACTTTCCAAACATAGACAGGGACTGCCATAGTGTTCAGGGTTTAGATGGAGAGGAATTTGTTAAGTGTATACAAGACAATTTTCTGATTCAGTATGTGATGTACCTACTAGAGAAGGTGCAAAACCTGACCTACTCTTGGGAACTAAGGCAGGACAGGTGACTGAGGTGTCATTGGGGGAGCACTTTGGGGCCAGCGACCATAATTCTACTAGATTAAAAATAGTGATGGAAAGGATAGATCAGTTCTAAAAGTTGAGGTTGTAAAGTGGAAAAAGGCCAATTTTGACAGTATTAGGCAAGAAATTTCGAAAGCTGACTGGAGGCAGATGTTCGCAGGTAAAGGGACAGCTGGAAAATAGGAAGCCTTCAGAAATGAGATAACGAGAATCCAGAAAAAGTAAATACCTGTTAGGGTGAAAGGAAAGGCTGGTAGGTATAGGGAATGCTGGATGATTAAAGAAATTGAGGGTTTGGTTAAGAAAAAGAAGGAAGCATCTGTCAGGTATAGACAGGATAGATCGAGTGAATTCTTAGAAGAGTATAAAGGAAGTAGGGATATACTTAAGAGGGAAATCAGGAGTATAAAGGAAGTAGGGATATACTTAAGAGGGAAATCAGGATTGTAAACAGGGGAGATGAGATAGCTTTGGCAAATAGAATTAAGGAGAATGCAAAGGGTTTTTACAAATACCTGAAGGACAAAAGGGTAACTAGGGAGAGAATAGGGCCCCTCAAAGATCAGCAAGGCAGTATTTTTGTGGAGCCGCAGAAAATGGGGGAGATACTAAATGAGTACTTTGCATCATTATTTACTGTGGAAAAAGATGTGGAAGATATAGACTGTAGGGAAATAAATTGTAACATCTTGAAAAATGTCCATATTACAGCGGAGGAAGTGCTGGCTGCCTTGAAACACATAAAGGTGGATAAATCCACAGGACCTGATCAGTTGTACCCGAGAACTCTGTGGGAAGCTAGCGAAGTGATTGCTGGGCCTCTTGTTGAGATATTTGTATCATCGATAGTCACAGGTGAGGTGCCAGAAGACAGGAGGTTGATTAACGTGGTGCCACTGTTTAAGAAGGGTGGTAAGGACAAGCCAGGGAACTATAGATCAGTAAGCCTGATGTCGGTGGTGGGCAAGTTGTTGGAGGGAATCCTGAGGGACAGGATGTACATGTATTTGGAAAGGCAAGGACTGATTACGGATAGTCAACATGGCTTTGTGCATGGGAAGTCATGTCTCACAAACTTGATTGAGTTTTTTGAAGAAGTAACAAAGAGGATTGATGAGGGCAGAGCGGTAGATGTGATCAACATGGACTTCAGTAAGGCATTTGACAAGGTTCCCCATGGGTTCCCCACAGCGCAGGCAGTGGAATGTTCCTCCTGCAGGATGTTCGAGGTAGGGGTGACCAAAGATACTCCTGCCAAATTCATCTGCAGGAAATGCAGTCAGATCCTGCTCCTCACAGAACGAGTTAGGGAACTGGAACTGGAGTTGGATGAACTGAGGATTATTCGAGAGGCTGAGAGGGTGATAGATAGAAGCTACAGGCCCTATCTAACAATGCTCCGCACTGACAGTATACCCCTATCTAACAATGCTCCGCACTGACAGTATACCCCTATCTAACAATGCTCCGCACTGACAGTATACCCCTATCTAACAATGCTCCGCACTGACAGTATACCCCTATCTAACAATGCTCCGCACTGACAGTATACCCCTATCTAACAATGCTCCGCACTGACAGTATACCCCTATCTAACAATGCTCCGCACTGACAGTATACCCCTATCTAACAATGCTCCGCACTGACAGTATACCCCTATCTAACAATGCTCCGCACTGACAGTATACCCCTATCTAACAATGCTCCGCACTGACAGTATACCCCTATCTAACAATGCTCCGCACTGACAGTATACCCCTATCTAACAATGCTCCGCACTGACAGTATACCCCTATCTAACAATGCTCCGCACTGACAGTATACCCCTATCTAACAATGCTCCGCGCTGACAGTATATCCCTATTTAATAGTGCTCCGCACTGACAGTATACCCCTATCTAACAATGCTCCGCGCTGACAGTATATCCCTATTTAATAGTGCTCCGCACTGACAGTATACCCCTATCTAACAATGCTCCGCGCTGACAGTATATCCCTATTTAATAGTGCTCCGCACTGACAGTATACCCCTATCTAACAATGCTCCGCGCTGACAGTATATCCCTATTTAATAGTGCTCCGCACTGACAGTATACCCCTATCTAACAATGCTCCGCGCTGACAGTATATCCCTATTTAATAGTGCTCCGCACTGACAGTATACCCCTATCTAACAATGCTCCGCGCTGACAGTATATCCCTATTTAATAGTGCTCCGCACTGACAGTATACCCCTATCTAACAATGCTCTGCACTGGCAGTATACCTCTATCGAACAATGCTCCGCGCCTACAGTATGCTCCTATCTAACAGTGCTCCGCACAGATAGTATACTCCTATCTAACAATGCTCCGCATTGACAGTAAACCCCGATCTAACAGTGCTCCGCACTGACAGTATACTTCCATCCAACAATGCTGAATACTCAATATATACCCCAGCTAACAGTGTTGCATCCTGACTGTATATCCCTGTCTAACAATGCTCCTTACTGACTGCACACCCTTGCAACTTTATCCTTTATGATTTGGTATGCCTTACCAGGCAGTAGGAATTTTTTGTTTTGTTTCTGAATGGTACCCCATAGACCCTCAGGATTATTTCAGGTTATGAGATGTTCACCCTGAATATCAACAGTAACTGAGGGCTGATCTCACTGGAAAGGAGTAGGCTGGTCACCAAAGATCAACTTGCGATAAAATGACAGGTTCATGGGGTTTGAGTCTGCTGAGTGTCACCAAACACTGGAAAGCCACTTTGTGTGTGGAGGCGATAGTGACTCACACTGCAGTACAGTGAGTTCATTGAACAGTGCACCCATTGTATAATGTAACCCTGACCTTGTACCATTCATACTGGCAATGTCTCTGCCAAACATTGACACATGGCTATCTGAATCCTTTAGTTGTGAAGCCGTAAAACGTTTATGACCTTTCTCATTTGCGGGTTGATGAAAGTATTTTGTACTTTTCTGGCAGGAAGCAATTATTTTACTGCAGTGAGCACTGTCTGGCAACCACTCGGTTGCAGACTGGAAAGGGTGGCCATGAGTTGAATAATTGGATGCAAATTTGCTGCTTAGTGTTTAAGGTTAGGTTGGGGAGAGGGTTGGTGTTCAGCTCAGAACCTCAGCAGTAATATCCCAACAAGACCTCAGCCCTAATGAGCCCTGGCGGATTGGCAAAGTCAAGTTGTCTTGCATCTTCAATTGTCTCACCTACCGTCAAGCCTCGAGGCTCCTTACTGACCAACTAACCGTACAGATATACATGTTAGGAGCAAGAGGAGGCTATTCAGTCCCTCGAGCCTGCTGCACCATTTTAAGTGATCTGTTTCAGGCCTCCTACTTTGCTGAATGTTCTCCCTTGTCCTTTAGGTTATTGATTGACGGGTCCAACTTACCCTTAAAAATGTTCACTGACCTTGCTTCCACTCTTCTCTGGGGAACAGAATTACCTTCTAAGGGGAAAAAGTTTTTCTTCTGCTCTGCCTTAAATGGGAGACTCCTCATTTTTAAACTGTGTCAATTTGTTCTAGTCGTATCAGGGCCCAGCAAACATCATGTCATTCTGAAACCCCACATATTTTGTTTAGCTGATTTTACCCAAAGCAAGCCTGTTGGTTCAACAACCTCTCCTATCTCTCTATTTCTCTCTGACAGCCATGTTGAATTTGTTGATTGTCTGAAGTGATTATTTAGTTCATGATTCAATCACTCAAAGCTTTTTTTTTCTCTTCCCCTACAGGTAAGTGAATTGAAAGTAAAAGTAATCCTATTCTCTGCTACTCTGTGACATGCTTTTGATCAAAAAGCCCACGGGAAGTGAAGTGGTGGTTGACGCAATTGCGGTTGCAATAAATCTGGAATACATAGCTTACAGAAGATGGTAAGTGTCAATCCCAGCCAAAACAGTGGAGCAAGTGTGGACATTTCACAGTGCTGTGACCTAGGAGGGAAGCTCAGTCTCCAATGTCGGCTCTCTCTGTCAGAGCAGAAAGCACATCGCAGTAGTTGTATATTATTGCACATGCGTTCAGATATGAATGCTAAGGCTTTGTGGGTCTGGCTTCAATATGGCACAGGGTTGTTTAACCTTCCAATGAGGTGATAAACACCTCAGCAACACAAAGGTGCTATGATTCTCTGCACTCACTTCTTTCATTTATTTTTAATTAACCTGTTCAGTTGTGGTATGACACACTTCTCAACCTGGTCTCTTGGCTCAGAGGCGGTTGTAAGCTGGTTCAAATCTAAACTGAGATTGGGTGGAATTGTTGAATATGACTTGTGTATGTTACTTCAAGTTATGCACTTAATCATTTACTAACTGGAGATTGGAGCGATAACGTCTGGGGATGAATTTTATTTGGAATTTGAACAACTTGATCAGATTACAATGCCTTTTATTTCAATGTCTCCTTGGGCTTTTATGACTGTTTTATTTGCATAAACAAACAAGAAGTTTCAAGTGCATAGCTTCAGTTCAGTAGTAAAGCCACTGTACCATAGTTTGAAGGACATCATTGTCTGTAAGGTTTCCAGCGATTCAATCATGGGGTGGCTTCGAAGCACTGTAGCTCTCCTGCACAAAATTGCTAGTTGTTGGACCAGTTTTGTATTCCAATGTCACTGCCATCATTTTGTATTCTTCCAGCATCATGTCAGCCTGTTAATGAGCACTCGGTGTCATGATTACTTGCTTGCTCTCAAAGTAAGAGCTGCTGAATTAATAAGATTTACCAGGATGTTGCCTGGAATGGAGAATAGGTCGTACGAGGATAGGTTGAGAGTTCTCGGCCTTTTCTCGTTGGAACGGCGAAGGATGAGGGGTGGCTTGATAGAGGTTTATAAGATGATCAGAGTAATAGATAGAGTAGACAGTCAGAAACTTTTTCCCCTGGTACAACAGAGTGTTACAAGGGGACATAAATTTAAGGTGAAGGGTGAGAGGTATAGGGGAGATGTCAGGGGTGGGTTCTTTACCCAGAGAGTGGTGGGGGCATGGAATGCGCTGCCTGTGGGAGTGGCAGAGTCAGAATCATTGGTGACCTTTAAGCGGCAATTGGATAGGTACATGGATGGGTGCTTAAGCTAGGACAAATGTTCGGCACAACATTGTGGGCCGAAGGGCCTGTTCGGTGCTGTATTGTTCTATGTTCTATGTTCTCTGTTAACTCGAGGGCATAGGTTTAGGGTGAGAGGGGAAAGATATAAAACAGACCTAAGGGGCAACATTTTCACACAGGTACGTGTATGGAATGAGTTGCCAAAGGAAGTACAATTGCAACATTTAAGAGTCATTTGGATGGATATATGAATAGGAAGGGCTTGGAGGGATGTGGGCCGGGTGCTGGCAGGTGGGACTAGATTGGGTTGGAATATCTGGTCGGCATGGACAGGTTGGACCGAAGGGTCTGTTTCCATATTGTACATCCCTATGACTCTGTGCTCATTCCTGCTTATAGTTCTTAGGTTCTTCTTATACTACAGCAGTCAGTGCATAGTATACTGTGTCCCTTTACAGGGTGGTCACACTGTTGGCACAAGGCTCTCTGATATAAATGGTTGATGCCCTTCTTTCGTTTCATCTGAAGGCCAACCAAGGGCTGTGGAGGTCACTAAGGTGGGTGAAGGTGCAAAGAGCTGCTCAGTCTCCTATTGTCTCTGATTGGTTCTTTCAGATCCCACCTTACTCCACACTTACCATAGCTATAGCTGACAATTTGGAATCACAGAGCCTGCCGACTGAAGGAGGACACTGATAGCAGCCTTCACAATCACATTGGCCATTGTACTTTTCAGCAACTAGGGGAAATTGAGGACTGCGGATGCTGGAGAGTCAGATTCAAAACATGTGGCGCTGGATAAAGCACAGCAGGTCAGGGAGCACCTGAGGAGCAGGAGGATCGACGTTTCACCCACAAGCCCTTCATTCCTGATGTCCGAAACGTCAACTGTCCTGCTCCTCGGATGCTGCCTGACGTGCTGTGCTTTTTCTAGTGCCACACTTTTTGACTCATCATACTTTTCCTTCTGACATCGACCCAGAAGCCTTCACTTTCTCCAAGGCATAAGACAGGGGCCTCTTTGTCTGATTGTGGAACTGTGTCACCTGGAGTATTAGTAGGTTCACTATGGTTCTACTTTTCACATTGTCCATATAACTATCAAACATTTTTTGAACACATAAATACACTCCTACATCCCTCAGTGCACATTTACATGCTGTAAAACTCAGGGAGAATATTGACACAATGAAAGATGTCCTTATTAGTAACTCTGAAGGTGTCGTGCTGAGAACAATTCACCTTGATATCATCAAGAACAAGGGTGTGACCATGTATTTGAGGTTTCTTCCTTCTCTGGTGCTTTACATAGGGAGTAGTGAACAAAGATGCTTCTTATAGCATTCATTATTCATTCATGCTTGAGTGATCAGACTCAGCAATCAGATGGATGTCATCAGGTGAAGTTTAAATGTGAATGCAGGTACAAGGCAGTCATCCCATCATGTAGGGGGGGCACAGGCTTTATTAGGGAGCTAAGGTTTATGCAAACATTGCACATTACATGTATCACCCACTCCTGAAACTGGACCATGGAGATGAACTAATAATATGGAACATCATTCAAACAACTGATCGAGTATAGTTGTGGCACAATGTACATTTCCTGCATGTCAGGTAGCCATTTAGTCTGTTCAGCAGGTATTTGAAGACTGGATTCTGACTTGCCCTCTCAATAGTGGGGTGAGACAAAAAAACTGCAGATGCGGGAATCCAATGCAGGGGGCTGGAAGAACACAGCAAGCCAGGCAGATTCAGGAGGTGCAGAAGTTGACCTTTCAGGTCTAACCCTTCTTCAGGACTGTGGGTGGGTGTGGGGGCAGCTGCAGATAAATGGAGTGGCAAGGGCAGGGTGGTGAAGTGGGGATAGGTGAAGACAGGTGGAGGTTACGACCTGGTTGGTCAATGGGAGGAATGAATCCAGTTGGTGGCAGGGAGAAGTGGGGGAAGGGAAGGGGAGGATGGAAAGGGAGGTTATTTAAAATTAGAGGACTCAGTATTGAGTCTTTTGGGCTGGAGGGTGTCAGGTGGAAGATGAGGTGTTGTTCTTCCAATTTGCAGTGTGGTTCGGCGTGGCAATGAAGGAGGCCAAGGATGGTCAAGTTGGAAAGGGAGTGGGAGGGGCAATTGAAATGGGTGGTGATTGTGAGGTCCAGTGGCCCTGCAGGCCTGGCTGCAATGCTGGGTGAACCGTTCCCTAAGATTACGTTTGGTCTCCCAGATGTAGAGAAGACCACAATGAGAGCACCTGATGTAGTAAACTAGGTTGGAGGAGAGGCAGGTGAATCTCTGTCTCACCTGGAAGGACTGTTTGGGGCCCTGGATGGAGGTGAGAGGGCTGGTGTACCGGTAGGTTTTGCATCTTTTCTGGCTGCAGGGGAAGGAGCCTGGGGGTTCAGTGGCAAGGTTGGCATGAACCAAAGACTGTCAGAAGGTGCCGAGGCCACCAATGTGTATACACTCAAACCCTGCCCACACTATTCAGAGTAGACAGGCAGGAGGCTGGAAGAACACAGCAAACTAGGTAGCATCAGGAGGTGCAGAATTCGACTTTTCGGCAGAGAGGGATGGGGAGGGGAAGATGTTTTTGATGGTGGGGTCTAGTTGGAGTTGGCGGAAGTGTTTAATGATGTGGAAGTTGGGTCCGCAGGGGCCAACCTGACCTCCCAGTCACTGTCCATTTCAATTCCCCCAACCACTCCCTTTCCGACATGACCATCCTTGGTCACTTCCATTACCAAATCAAACCACAGCTCCTACTGGAGGAAAAACACCTTGTCTTCCATCTGGGCACCATACAGCCTGGAGGACTCAATCATTGAGTTCTCCAATTTCAAATAACCTCCGCTCCTATCCCCCGACTCCCTTCCCAGCCCTCCCTCTCCCTTCCACTGCTCCCCGCCACCAACCAGATTCATTCCTCCCATTGACCAACCAGGTCATGCCCTTACCTGTTTTCACTCATCACCACTTCACCATCCTGCCCCCGCCACTCACTTAATTTGCAGTACCACTCCCAGTTCTAGAGAAAGGTTACACCTGAAACGTCGAATTCTACACCTCCTGATACTGCCTGGTTTGCTGCGTTCTTCCAGCCTCCTGCCTGTCTCCTCTGAATAGTGTGGGCAGGGTTTGAGAAGATACACATCGGTGGTCTTGGCATCTCATTGACAGCCAATAGCAGGAATGTGAAAGTTCAAGGTTACGACGGACTTCTTGCGCTGATTGTTTGTAGTATGTTGAGGCCAATAGTTATCAGGGTGATGATTTCAGATTTATTTATGGAATTGAGTCAAACTTATTGCTGTTGCTTTTCACTCTTGTCAGGGATGGGCATTTCCCTGAATAACTGTGGCTTCCATAGTATAGATATTTTATTTATTATGCCAGAATGTGAATGGTTACAAGGATTAGATACCAGGACACGACATGAATCTACTCTGGTTTGTTCACATCTAACATTTGGCTTCTCAAACTGCACAGCATCAGTTGTGGCCATATGGGGATGTCTCTCAGCTGTCATGACTATTCTCCTCGTCCTCCTCCATCTCCCAATCCTGAAAATGAATAGAACCTTCCTCAACATCATCATCTCCCTTGTCATCTACCTCCTCAGATGTTGAGCATTGGCTACAGCACCTTCCACTTTGGCTTGTAAGCCCTTCCATCACACAGTGTAGTGCAGCATACAGTGGACCCCTGTTAATCTCGATACTTTTGCAGGGGAACATTGCCGAGCTCCAGCTAAGCAGTCTATATCCCTGAAGCACTTTTTGAGAATGCCAATAGTCCGTTCTGTTGCACTCAGTATCATCACCTGGCTGTTGTAATTGTTCCATTTGGGCTCAGTTGGTGGCCAATTGGGGCAGTTGGATGACAAATCTGAGGGAGTTGGAAATTCCTCAGTATGAAGGAGTTGTGACAGCTACAAAAGAACCATGCACAGACTTGAAGGAAATACTTACTATGGTCACAAACTACATGCATTTTGGGGAAATAGAAGAACCTTTAGTTGTCAAAGGATTTTCGTTGTTGACTTTGAGTCTTTATGGTCACATGGATGGCAATCAATAAGCCCCTTCATCTGAAGAAATCCTGTTCCTTGTACAAATCCCATGGCTGTCCGCATCTGAGATGTCACAACTTTCAAGAAATTAGTGTACTCCCTCTCAAGCAAACAGTGTCTCAGGTACTGTCTCAATGTAACTGTATGTGGTTGCTTGCTAAGCCCTGAAAAGACCTTGGTGGATAAGCATTTAAACACATAGTAATCTTCACAGTCACTGGCAGTGCATGGGGGTTAACAGACTGTGATTTGAAATGTTGCTGCACCATACTACCTATCGTGATGACCACTTTTCCGTTAAACCTTTAACATTGGCTTGAACTCAGATTGAACTATAACCTCTGAGGTTGGTACACCCTTCACTTCAGGAAAAACCGTAGTTGCCCTCCTCCCTCTCATTGATAGCATGCATCGCACTATCTCTTTCACCTTACTTTTGTCGAAGGATTGTTAGGAAGGTATTGTTTGATCTTTGTGACGACCAGCTGAAGAAATAAAATGGAGCTCAATAGTCAAGGAGGAGGGAAGCAAGCTTGGCACCATCACAATTTTAGATGACAGCCAAGAAGTAACTCCAGTCAGAATGTCCTTTACCATTCTCAAAAAAGTCACTTCCTGTGCTCTTTCATGATTATCCACCAGTTTCTTATGAACATTATTTAATAGAGTTAAACCGTGGATGAGTAATTCAAAGTATAATTTAAGGCAAAACTTCCACAGCATCCATGATTTCAAAATCGAATTTGAATGATAAAGCTAGCTATTGAGACACAGTGATAGTGTCCTTACCTTTGTGCCAGGAGGCCATGGTTCAAGTCACACCAACTCCAGAGGCATATAGTAACATTGCTCAAAAGGTTGGTCAGAAGATGTTTAGATTTGCAGGGCTGTGGAGATGAAATGGGGTCTGACTAGATGGTGGCAAGCTTCCAGGCAATTGATGGGCCAAATTACTTTGTGGATCAATGATGGTCTGAAGAACAGTCATACCAGACTCAAAATGTTATCTCTATCTGTCTTTCTGCAGATGCTGCCAGATCTGCAGAGTTTCTGCTGCACTTTCTGTGTTTGTTTGGGCCAAATCACCTCCTTCTGTGCTGCAAATTATTCTGTGACACGATGTTGGAAAGAAGAAGTAGGTGACTGTGAAATGGGTATCTGTACTTCAGCTGCAAAAAGCCACATTAGTAGTAGTGTTTCTGTTTTTGTAAAATTCATTGTTGTGCACAGACTTCCCAAACACATTAACAACACTTCACACCTTTTTAATCAGAGGATAGACCTCATGCCTTCCAAGTGTTGGAAACTGGACAAGTCACACCAATAAGGATTACAAAGACAGCCAATTTCTATTACTTTCTCTGGTAACACCCCAACTAAACAGAGTTGACTTGCCTGATTTGAAGTTAATGGGTGAACTAAGATCGATAGTTACCAATTTCTGCATCTCCATGCCAACCATAATCCAACCATCAATGCACTCTTTCTTTTTGCTTATATGTTGTTGTTTCTTTCTTAAATCTTACATTTCACTCTTATTGAGTACAAGACAAAGAGCTTCAACTTCATTTCTCTCCTTAGCCAAGTTTAGCACGGAAACATAGAAAATAGAAGCAAGATTAGCCTGCTCCATCATTCATTATGATCATGGTTGATCATCTAATTCAACAACTCATTCCTGCTTTTCTCCCTATATCCTGTGATGCCAATAGCCCCAAGTGCTGCATTCAACACCTTCTTGAAAGCGCAGTGTTTTGACCGATTAATTATTTAACATAAATATCCTACTTGTTTGCTCACTCGGAAATTTTCATTTAGATTTATCGTCATGAGAGTATTCCATATTGAAACATGTTGGATTCTCTGACCTGCCTTAGTATGGTTCCCACCTGACCCTGTGTGCAAGTCCAGGCTCCAGAGCTGAAGAGCATCAGATTGGGCACCCCGAAGAAACAGCAAGAGAAGAGGCCATATTCGAGAAACTTGACCAATCTCTCTCCCATCAAGTGGGGGCTTGGAACCTTCAGTATCCTAATCCTAATGTGCCACGACCTGTGGGAACATTTTGCCCTTAGTTTCCCCAGAGTTAAATGTCAATTCCTAAGGTACATAGATTAAGGTGAAAGGCGGTAAGTTTAAAGGAGATATGAGAGGCAAATTTTTTACACACAAGGTGGATTGCCCTGCCAGAGGAGGTTGTAGAAGCAGATACGATGCAATGTTTAAGAAGCATCTTGACAGATACATGAATATGCAGGGAATAGAGGAATACAAACCAGGTAGAGGTAAAAGGCTTTTAGTCTTGGTGGGCCGAAGGGCCTGTTCCTATGCAGTACTATTCTTTGTTCTTTGTTTGAAAGCAAAACATGAAAGAAGTTGGATGAGTGTTGCGACACTTGAGCATTGCAAGGGGAAGGCAGCTTTCCTACCCTGCTATTACAGAGTGTGCTGAATGCTGGCAGGAAGCTGGAGCAGCCCTGGGTACCTGGGGATTAGAAACTTATTATTTGCCTCAACCACAAACCTAAGAGAAAATATTTAGACACAGTATTCAGACTCAGACGAAAACCATGAAGGAGAGTGCTGTCACTGGCAAAAGTATGTAGTCGGCTAATTGTGGTAAGTGGTTATTTTACTGATGAAAGCATTCCTGAAGTCATTGCATTTCCTCAATATAAGGATGGCTGTGGTAGGTCTGTTTACATATGATTATATCCCTCAGTCCTCATACTGAACTGCTTCACAGTTGCAACTTTTCTTTGTAGTTGTTCATTCCTTTGAATCTTCAAATGTGATTCCGACCTGAAATCCTTCCCTTTTGTTGCAGCTATATTTAACGCACGTAGGTAATCATACCCATTATTGCTTGATGACACGAAATACAATGCTTACTAGCATGCCACATTTTTCACCCTGAATCACTGAAGATATACTCAGGTAGATCTACACTCATGCAAGCAAGGCGGTAACAGAAGAGAAAGAAAGTTTCTATCCAAGTAGAAACTATCATGACCTGAAAACACCTGAAAAAGTAATTGAATGAAGACAATCAAAGCACTTTTAAAATTTTTCTTAATTGAACAACATTTTGAATTTTTGACAAAATTATAAAACTACTATTATAAAATAGGATAACAATCTTATAGTATAACAGTAATGATAATAAATGAACTACTACTCTGCTACACAAACAGATTAGAGAAACAAATCTACAATGCAATTAATAATGAAACAAAATAAACAAAACTAAATTAGATTGAACTAAGTTAAATTACAGCACTCAGCGCAATCCCACCAAAGCTCCGGGACTGTCAGTTGGCATACCCATATTTATTTGGGATTCTTCCACTCAGGGGCCCCCGGCCTGACAGACACAGCCCTCACGGCTACACAAAGGGCCTCATGATCATTATAGCCGACAAGTCTGCATCTATATAGTTCAAAAAGGGCCGCAATGTCCTATAATAAAGTTTCATTTTCTGGTGCACCATACTTGTAAGGAAGTCTCGGAATATATTCCATAACTAATCTACACCATCTCGAAAGTCCTGGGGGATTTTCCAATATCTCAGCTCTTCTTTGCAAAATATGAAAGAATATTAAACAGTTTCTTCCCATGCACATCTAAAGTGGGCAGATTCAGCAGACCCAAGAGGAGGGACACAAGATCTACCTTGACCTTCATTCCCAATATCCTTTCCAAACCATTCGCCATAGCGCCCTAATACCTACGAAGCTTGTGGCATGACCACAAAAAATGAGTAAGAGTACCAATATCTGTCTTACATTTGGGACACACTGGGGACATTCCTTTTTGAAATTTCACAAGCTGCTCCAGAGCCATATAGATCCTGTGGAGAACCTTCAGTCACATAGTCTATGTCCTATTACACATTCCTCGCATTCTCCCAAATATTTTCCCACGCCTCTGACGAGATCTCCACCCCCAGTTCCTGAGTCCAGATCCAGCACAGCTGCTCAATATCCTTTGAGACACTACCCTGTAGTAAATGGTAGAAGGTACTGATCGAGAGAGTACCTGTGGACCAAAGTACTCTCCTCTCCACATCAGACTTATTGGGATTAACCAGTAATGTAGTCTTTCACTGTATAAAGTCCCTAATGTGAAAATAATGAAAGAGGTCCCTACTGGACAATTCATATTTCTGATTCAGCTGATTGAAAGACACCATGACCTTCCCCAATCAGGAGATTCCTCTGGCCCCCCAAAAACCTAAAGCCAAAATCCATCGATCTTGGCCAAAATCCTGGCATTCCTACTATCGGAGTAAAAAGGAAGGTTTATATAAATTGCCCTCACTTTGTCGCATCATTCTTCATGCTTTAACCATGTTAAGGACAATCGGGTTTCTGCAATGCTCCATGACAGTCCTCATCTTGTCCATAAACAACAAATTAATAAAGGGACATTTTACCTGGGAGGCCTCGATGTCCAGCCAGATTGACCTCGGGTCTGGGCAAGCCCAATCATTGACACAGGATAATAGGGAACTTAATTAATGTTTCTTGAAATCTGCAAAGTCCTCCTCCCCCTCCCCCACCCCCCCATCATCCCGTACGAGATCTGCAATTTAGCAAACTTAATAAGAGGTCACCTGTGATACTAGATGAAAGAACCAAGCTATCTGTTAAGCCTCCATAGTGCTTGCCTAGGCAGCATCAATGGGAGCATTCACATGGGATATAATAAACAAGGAAAAACATCCATTTTAACCAGAGCTATTCTACCCAACCAAGGTATCAGTAGAGCCTCCCAACACTGAAGGTCCTGTCTTATCTGCTCCAGCAACTGCACAAAATTAGCTTTATATAATTGATCAAAGGCCGGAGTGATAAAAATGCCTTATACAGGAAACCTTCCTGTGACCACCTGAAAGGGAACTGGATTCCACCCTCAAGATTGGGTACTCCACCAAGACCCCCCCACACAGGCATGGCCTCCGACTTCATAAAATTGAATGTATACCCCGAGAAAGAGCCAAATAAATTAATCTTTTGTACCTAAATGGGGCACAGATATTGTTTGATTATATAGAGAAAGATGAACATCTTCTGCATAAAGGGTGATTTTATGCCCCCCTGATCTCACCTCCAGGGCAACTACACTGGGGTTCCTCCGGATAGCCTTCACCAACGGCTCAAACACTGATGTAAACAGCAGCGGTGAAAGGGGACACCCTTGTCAGCTACCTCTACCAACACTTAAAACTGTCAGACCTTATGCTATTAGTGAGAACCGCTGCCATAGGATCACCCATGTAACACTGCCACCTACCTGACAAAGACCCCCCCTCCCCCAAGACCAAATCGTTCCAGGATATTAAAATGATATGGCCACTCCACCCAGCCACTCTGCATCTGGAATCGACCTCTGTGGCACACCTGGACCATGTTCAGCATGGACCTGCGACCCTAATATAAAACCTGTCTGGTCCTCCTTTTCAATAAAAGGCAAGATCTTCTCCAACCTCAGCGCCAGCATTTTCAACAGAATTTTAAAATCCACGTTGAACAGCGATATGGGCCTGCATGAAGCACAGTCATCTGGGGCTTTCCCTCTCTTGAGAATGAGAGATATTAGCTTCTCTCAGAGAGGATGGGAGGCAGTTGTGGCTGTATGAATAATTGTACATGTCCAACATTGGCCCAGCCAGCATGTTTATAAACTCCTTATAAAACACACTCTAGGCCAGGCACATTACCACTCTGGAGCTGCCTCACCGCCTCCTGAATCTGTTGGATTGTCAGAGGAGCACTCAAAAGGGATGCTCTGCAGTTATATCCGGGAGGTCCAAGTTCTTGAAAAAGTTCTTCGTCAACCTGTCCTCACAGCCCTCCAACCAGTACAACTCAGAATAGAATTTCCTGAGTGCTGCGTTAATCTTTTTGGAATTGCAAGTGAGAGTACCAGCACACTCTCTGATGGAGGTAATAGATTGGGGGCACTCTTCTTCCTGGCCAGGTAGGCCATGTATCCACCTGGCTTATCACCATACTTGAATAACTTCTGTTTTTCAAAAGAGATCTCCCTCTTTGCTGCCTGAGTAAGCGCAGAGTTCAGAGCAGCCCTGAGGGCTATAATCCACTGCAACTTGGTCACAGACGGCCTATCAAAGTATGCTTTCTCGCTGCCTTCAACTGGGCCTCAAGCATACACTGTTGCTCTCCCTGCTGCCGCTTCTGGGTCACCAAGTAAGAAATAATCAAACCCCTTGCATAGACTTGGCAGTCTCCCAGAGCACCGAAGGGGTTACTGGCCGTACCCGAACAAATGTCCCAAAAAATGTTAAACCCTTATGAAAAGTACTCAATAAATTTACTGTCCTTCAGGAGAAAAGGATCCATGCACCAATGCCACAAGCCTGTCCCATTGCCTTTGGCCTTAACCTCCAGATACACTGCTGCATGGTCAGAGATGGCTATGTTCCCAATTCTACAGCACAGCACTGAATCCAAAAAGGAGCAAAAAACATGCCAATCTTGGTGTGGTACTTGTGTGGGTTAGAGAAGAAGGTAAAGTCCCTATTCTCAGAGTGAAAACATCTCCACACGTCCACCAGCCCCAGCTCCCCACTCAGGTCCACTAGTTGTTTGGATTGCGGGATATGTCCGTGAGACCCCTGGGCATCCTGTCTACCTCAGGGGCCCATAAGATGATTGAAGTATCCCCTATAATTGTGTGGCGTGCACCAAGGGCCATCAACCTTGAAGGTGCATCCATTAAAAATTTGAGGAGGTGTGCGGGGGGGGGGGGGGGGGGGGGCAATAAACATTCAAAATTCCGTACTCCTCCTCATGTATTAAAGTTTTGAGGATCACAAACCACCCATATTCATCCTTAATTTGGTCTAACAGCTGAAATGGAAGATTCTTCTAAATGGGTATAGCTACTCCCCTGCTTCTAGAATTAAAAGACGAGAAAAACACCCAGCCAAACCAACCCTGCTGTAACTTTAAATGCTCCTTTTTGCCTAAGGATGTTTCTTGCAACAGGGCAACCTTGTCACTTTCTATTCTAAGATTCGAAAGTATCTTCTTTCTATTAATTGATGAATGACTCCCCCTAATATTCTAGGTGCACCATTTAAACGAACAATTAGCCATAGCCATCTGAAACAGCCCGTGACCTGCCCCAAGAGGAAGAACCCTACTCATAATGTGCCGAGTGAAAACAGTAAAAGATTCATATAAACTAGAAAATCCAACTACAAAAACTATCAAAGCAAAACTTCTAAAACCTACTCCTACAATGAACCAAAACCTGAAACAAATAAGAGGAGACTTTCCCCCTTGTCCACAGGGAGCACCACACTACCCACTAACCCCTCCAACTGCACCTTCAAGCTGGAGTTGCCCCAAACCTAGGCAAAACAAAGTAAAGAATACATGTGTATATAACAAGAAAATTAGAAGTGGGCATTCAACCCGTCCCACCTGCACATCGGCCCCAGTCATTACTGATAAAAACCACCACCGCCCCCTCCCCCAAAGCACCCCCATCCGAAACCAAGACAGAGAAAAGGGGGAAAAAGGGGTGGGGGTAAAGACAATAGGAGGGGAGAAAGAAGAGAAAGAAGGACCCCCACAATTCAAAACAGCAAAACCAGGTAAACAAGGTAAACAACAGAGAAAACAAAGGAAACACTATTGTCCATATTACTTGAACTGGCCAGTGTTTGTTGTAGTGTCCACGAAGTGCTTTGCCTTTTCTGATGTATCAAAATTGTGTACAGACCCTCCGTGGCTGAAACGTAACACTGCTGGGTAGCTTATAGAATACTGAAGATTCAAGGCTCTCAGCCTCTTCTTTACTTCATTGAAGGTCTTCCTCTTGCAGAGCACAGCTGCAGAAAAGTCCTGAAAAAACATAACATACAAACATAATCCAAGGCCTGTGGATTCTTCCCCAGCGCTCTGGAAGCTTCCAGTGCCATTTGCTTATCTGTATAGTGCTGGAGTTGCACTAGGACCAGGTTGGGGGCGCTGGTCCGATCCAGGCCTCTGCATTGCAACCCGGTGGGCCCACTTGACTCGCACCCGAACCAGCTCGAACTCCAGTCCCAAGAACTGCAGGAGCCATTGCTCCAGAAAGCTGACTAGCTATCCTTCCTCCCGTTCCAGAAGCCCAATAAGGCGGATGTTCTTCCACATTCTCTACTAAGGCCCATACCTGCCTTTCCAGGGCCTGGATCCGACCTGCTGAGGATTCTGCCACGATCTCTGAAGCCGTGGTCCATTGCTCCACCTCCTCCTCACATTGCCCGAGACGCTGGATTTCCTGCTTTTGCCGATATCGGTTCCAGAGTTGAAAATGTGGTGCTGGAAAAACACAGCAGGCCAGGCAGCATCCGAGGAGCAGGAGAATCGACGTTTTGGGCATAAGCCCTTCTTCAGGAATGAGGCTGGTGTGCCAAGCGGGCTGAGATAAAAGGTAGAGGAAAGGGAATTTGGGGGAGGGGCGCTGGGAATACGATAGGTGGAAGGACTGAGGGTGAGGGTGATAAGCCGGAGAGGGGGTGGGGGCGGAGAGGTCGGGAAAAAGATTGCAGATCAAGAGGACGGTGCTGAATCCGGGGGTTGGGACTGAGATAAGGTGGGGGGGAGGGGAAATGAGGAAGCTGGAGAAATCTACATTCATCCCTTGTGGTTGGAAGGTTCCTAGGCGGAAGATGAGGCGCTCTTCCTCCAGATGTCGTGTGGCCAGGGTCTAGCGATGGAGGAGGCCAAGGACCTGCATGTTATTGGCGGAATGGGAGGGTGAGCTGAAGTGTTCAGCCATGGGGCGGTTGGGTTGGTTGATGCGGGTGTCCCAGAGGTGTTCCCTGAAACGTTCCGCAAGTAGGCGGCCTGTCTCCCCAATGTAGAGGAGATCACATCGGGTGCAGCGGATACAGTAAATGATGTTGTAGAGGTACAGGTGAATTTGCGATGGATATAGAAGGATCCATTGGGGCCTTGGAGGGAGGTGAGGGGGGAGGTGTAGGCACAAGTCTTGCATTTCTTGCGGTTGCAGGGGAAGGTGCCGGGAGTGGAGGTTGGGTTGGTGGGGAATGTGGACCTGACGAGGGAGTTGCGGAGGGAGTGGTCTCTCCTGAATGCTGATAGAGGTGGAGATGGAAATATATCCCTGGTGGTGGAGTCTGTCTGGAGGTAGCGGAAATGACGGAGGATGATATGATGTACCCGGAGATTGGTGGGGTGGTAGGTGAGGACCAGTGGGGTTCTGACCTGGTGGCGATTGGAGGGGCGGGGTTCAAGGGCAGAGGTGCAGGAAGTGGAGGAGATGCAGTGGAAAGCGTTGCCGACCATGTCGGAGGGGAAATTGCGGTCTTTGAAGAAGGAGGCCATTTGAGTTGTTCGCTAGTGGAATTGGTCCTCCTGGGAGCAGATGTGGCGGAGGCAGAGGAATTGAGAATATGGGATGGCGTTTTTACAGGGGCAGGGTGGGAGGCGGTGTAGTCTAGGTAGCTGTGGGAGTCGGTCGGTTTGTAGTAAATGTCCGCGTTGAGTTGGTCGCCCAAGATAGAAATGAAGAGGTCTAGGAAGGGGAGGGAGGAGTCTGAGACGGTCCAGGTAAATTTGACTGTTCAACCTCCTCGTGGGAGCACGAGGTAGCGCCGATACAGTCATCAATGTAGCGGAGGAAATGGTGGGGGTGGTGCCAGTGTAGCTGCGGAAGATGGACTGTTCCACATATCCTACGAAGAGGCAGGCATAGCTGGGGCCCATGCGGGTGCCCATGGCTACTCCTTTGGTTTGGAGGAAGTGGGAGGATTGGAAGGAGAAGTTGTTAAGAGTGAGAACCAGTTCAGTCAGTTGAAGGAGGGTGTCAGTGGAAGGGTACTGGTTGGGTCGGCAGGAGAGGAAGAAGCGGAGGACTTGGAGGCCTTCGTGATGGGGGATGGAAGTGTATAGGAACTGGCTGTCCATCGTGAAGATAAGGCGTTGGGGGCCGGGGAAGCGAAATGAAGATAAGGCATTGGGGGCCTTATATCGGTTCCAGCCTGGTTCAGGTCTCCTCCATCGCTGAATTGATCTTCTCTCAGAGTTTCATGAACTCCGAGACCAGGCTCTGCTGTGCAGGTAGGCCCAAAGGAATGTCCGCAGAGGTCGACGCTGAGGCCACTGGCATGTCCATTGCTGCGGGGAATGCCCCACTTGTTAGGATCCACGTGGCTCTTTTCCCTTAGTCATCTTCCCTGATGGCCAAAACTAAGGCACAAAGATTCCGGGAACCTAAAATTGTCGATTTTTGTCAAAATAACCAATAAAGGGAGGGTAAAAGCACTACCTTGCCTGGGTTATGGTGCAGAGCTCAGCAGGATAGACCCATTAGATCGCCACTATCTTAGATCTCCCCAATCAAAACACTTTTGAAGTGTCACTGAGTATAATAGTATATATTACTTGCCTAGTAATAGAGAAGCCAACAGAAATGATCTGAAGACATGAGTTCAATTTTAACGCATCCAAAAAAGGTTTAATCAACCTATTCAGGAGTGCTATGATATATATCAGGAGTAAAGGGGTTATGAACCTGAGTCTGCCGGCTGATAGACAGGGACATTTTGTTACAAGACCCTGCCCAAAGATATGAGTTTGAATCCTCATGGAAAGTTAATGAGAAAATATGACATAAAAATCCTCAGGATAAAAATCCAAGGACTTGCTTTTGTCTGTGCTTTAGACCTTTCAACCAGTTTACGTATAAGAAACACTTTTCCTAAGCGCATTTGTCAGTGAGGTGGACAAAGGGACACAGAATTCAGTTTGCGGTTCAACTCAATTTTATTAACAAACTATTCCTTATTAAAAACACTATTTGAGCATTTCTAAAATTCCCACAATATTTAATCTCTACCTAGTTCTATCCATCTAGATATCTGCAATGGTCCACGTGCTTGAACTGGGCTGTTGGAATCTCATTCCTCCCTGTAAGGATGGCTGCTTCCAAGAAGGTGGATCTTACAAGTCAGGATGGGTCCTCCCTCTAACACTCTCTCACTCTCTGTCTCTCTCTTTCTCCCTTCAGGTGGTCACAGCTCAACTGCTGGGCCAGGTCAGGTCTTTGCTGAGTCATTACCGTGTCTTTATTGTGTCCTCCCTGAGCTTTCACTGAGGTTCTAGTGTCCAGGTGCGTGTTCCTATCACCCCATCCTTGCCCCTGATCTTCTAGAATGTTCTGTGGCCTTTGGCCAATGGGATCATGAGCTGGATTCAAATCATCCAATGATTTGAATGGCCAATACCGTTCATTGTTGTCATAGCAGGAAGTTGAAGTGCACACTCTCAGGCAGTTAAGATGCCAAAACGTCTGGTCAACACATCTCCAAAACAGACCCTTGGACTAGTTGTGACCTCTCTAGATCTGGGTTTCCTCTGTTTTCTGTAGCTGGCTGCTGTTTAATTTAGTTTGGCAAATTTCCTATCAGGCTTGCTTTCTCAGACTGTTGGTCAATTTAGAATGTTCAATTTTAGTCTATGGTTGCTTGACCACATACTCAATTACCATGACAGCCTGTCTTGCTTTTTTAAAATCCCAAGGACAAAACAATCTGGTTGATCCTTATTCTTCACCTGAAATTGTCTCACAAGCTACAAACGTTGTAGTCAAGAAGGCAATTTACCATCACTTTTTCATAAGAAGTTAAGGAGGGGCAATTTATTCTGGATTTATCAGTTCATGTCATGGATGAACTCATACTTGGCTCCAAAAGCAGCAAGGTGACAATGGCTACAAAATGTATTTTAGTAATGTGGGTTAAGGCAGAAATATTGGCCAAGATATTAAAGGAAAATTTACCTGTTCATTTTCAAAATAATAATCACTCAATAGGCTAGATAGGGCGTCAGTTGAACATTATACCCTGAAGACAGAACCTCCAAAAGCCTATCTTATCCCTTAAGATAACTTTAGCTTAGACTTTGTGCTCTGCGCTGAGACTTGAACCTGACTCAGCAAGAGGGCTAGTACTAAACCACAGACAATACTGAAGAGCTCAAAATAGAACCCCACATTCATCCTTAATTGAAGTCAGGAACACACACTTTACAGAACCTGCTCTCGAGTCACAGAGTTAGAGAGTTTTTACAGCATGGCTAGAGGTCTTTCAGTCCAATATGTTCAAACTAGTCATCAAACATCTCTCTTTTCTAATTTCACTTTCCAGAACTTGGTACAACGACGTGTGTGCCATAGTGTGACAAGCACCCATCTAAGTAGTTCTTAAAGGTCTTGAGGATTCCTACCATGATAATCTTTTTAGGTAGTGAGTTCAGATACCCATAATCCTCTCGTGAAAAAGAAATTCTCTCAAATCTCCTGCTCCTTACCTTAAAACTGTGACCTGGTTATTGATTCCTCTATTAAAAAGAAAGGATTTTTTCCCTATCTACCCTGCATGTGCCCCTCGAAACTTCATTTACCTCAATCAGGTTCCTTCTTGGCCTTCTCCGCTCTAAGGAATACAACCCCAGCCTATCCAGTCTCGCTTCACATAGCTGATTCATTCCAGCCCATGCAACATCCTGGCGAATCTTCTCTGCACCCTCTCTAGCTCACTCACATTCCATTCAGAGTGTGATTACCAGGACTGTGCAAGTACTCCAACTATGGTCACCTTGCACTATGTACAGCTCTAGCATTACACTGTATTCAGTGCTTTCCCTAATAGAGACAAATATCCAAAATGCCTTTGTAACCACCTTATCTACTTATCCTGATGTTTTCAAGGATCTGTCCATGTGCACACCAAGCTCCCTCTGACACTCTGTATTTCCTAGCATCCTATCTTTCCATGTGTGCTCCCTGTTTTGGTCGTCCTACCAAAATGCTTCACCTCACATGTTTCAGAATTAATTTCAATTTGCCACTGTTCAGTCCATCTATGTCATATTGTAGTCTAAAGCTTCTCTCCTTGCTATTTTCCACACCAATAATTTCTGTATCCTTCGTGAACTTGCTGATCACATCTCCTACATTCATGTACGGGCCATTAATATACGCAACATACAGCAAAGGACCTGCTCAAACCGTGTGGTACACCATTGGACACGGTCTTTCAGTCACAACCTTCAAACAGCACCTTCCAATTCCTACCAGTAAGCCAATTTTAGATCTAATTTGACAAATTCCCTTGGATCACTAGATTCTTAGCTAGTTAATCTGTCTGCCATGCAATATCTTGTCAAAGCCTTATTGAAGTCCATGCAGACTATAGCAACTGCCCTGCTCCCCTACACACCTAGTCACCTCATTGAAAAATCAATCAAATTTCTTAAACATGATCTCGTCACTCTTACAAAGGTAAGCTGACTATTCTTGATTAATCTTCACCTCTCAAAGTGGAAATTAATTTTGTGTCTCAGAATGTTAATGTTGAACTCACTGAGTTGTAGTTTCCTAGTTTTTCCCTACTAAAATCTTGCAATATTAGATATCCTCCAGTCCTCTGGCATTCCTCCTGTGGCCTGAGAAAATTTGAAGATTTATGTCAGAGCACCTGCAATCTCCTCCTTTTCCTCCCTCAGTAGCCTTGGATATATTGCATTTGCTAATTTGTTCACAGTCCACCTCCCAGATTTCTAGACCCACATCATACTTCTCTATAGTGAATACAGATGCAAAGTTATTTATATTTTTAGCTTTGTCTTCCAGCATGACATTCAGGTTGCCACTTTGCTCCTTAAAAGGCCCTACTCTTTCGGGATTATTCTCTTCTCCCTAATTTACTTGTACAACACCTTTGGATTTTCCTTAATGTTATCTGCCAATGATTTTCATGTCCCCTCTTTGCTCTCCTATTTTATTTCTTAAGCAATTCCCTGCATTTTCTGTGCCCCTCCAGGGCACCTGCTCTTTTTGAGACTTCAGCATGTACCATCAGCTTCTTTTCTTACCCAATCCTGTATATCCCTTGACATCCAGGGTTCTCTGCAGTTGTTGGTCCCACCCTTTGCCTTGTGAAACATGTTGACCTGACACTCTCCTGATGAAGGGTCCAGCCCCTGCTTTTCTGATGCTGCTTGACCTGCTGTGCTTTTTCCAGCTCCACATTTTATCCACTCTCATTATTGCCAGTTTGTGTGCCTCCCATTGTTCTGATTTGAATTTTCCTGCAAGTAGTTGCTCCATCCATTTTGGCCAGACACTAGCTTATCTTATTAATATTATCCTTTCCCCAAAGCTTTATTTCCAATTCATCTTTGCTCATAACTAACTTAAATTTTACTGAGTTACTGTCACTCAATGATCCTCCACTGCCACATCTAACACTTGCCTGGTTTTGTTCCATAAAATAAGGTTCAGCCCTGCTCCCTTCTCGTGTGAGACTTTCTATGTGCAGGCTTAACGAGCTTTCCTGGACTTTTAAGAATTTTATCTCCTCTGAGCCTTTCACACTTTGTCTATCCCAATTGATATTATGGAGGCTGAAATCCCCAATTATTACTCTATTATTTTTACATTTCTTTGAGCTTTACCAACGTCTTTCTATCTCTCCCTGATCGGCTGGGGGTCTGTAGTATACCCCAGCAAACTGATTGTCCCTGTTTAGTTTTACTTCTCTCTATATGGCCTCATTTGAGGAATCTTCTCAGATATCATCCCTCCTTCCTGTAGTAACTGGCTCCTTGATCAATATTGCAACATCACCTCCTCTTTTATAAACCTCATCCCTTCATCTAACCTATCCCTTGGAAAACTGAGCTGCCAGTTCTGTCCCTCTCTCAAAGATGTCTCTGTCTTAGCAATGATATCACATCCCAATGCTTTAATAAGTACCTTCATCTCATCTGCCTTACTTTCAAGTCTCCTTTGCAGTAAAATAAATAGCATCCAGCCTTTCCATCCTCACTGTACCTTAACTTGACCATACTTGCACAGCCTTCTGGGATGACTTGGTTTTTCTTCTATACATGTCTGTGCATCACCCTCCACTGTATCTCCACTCTGCATCCAATCCCTTTGCCAAATTAATTTAAACCCCCATTTTCTAAAGTTGCTGAAGTCTTTGGAGACAACTAGTGTACATAAATCTGCAATGTGTTGTTACGTGAAATTGTAATACTGCAGCTAAGACAATGAAACCATAAGATATAGAAGCAGAATTGGGCCATTTAGCTCAAATAATATCTGCCATTTGATCATGCTTGATAAGTTTTTCAACTCCATTCTCCTGCCTTTTCACTGTAACCCTTGATCCCTTTACAATGCTCACGTGTTTCTGTATAAATAATGGGGCCACACTGAAATTAAAGCATCATTAGAATGAAGGCTAGACAATAGTCAGCAGAGTCTGTGGAGAACAAAACGGCGTTAATGTTTCAGGTCGATGATTTCTCATTAGAATTTAAAAATTGGTGGAATTGGCTTGAGTGAACGGAAAAATTAAAAAGACACAATATGTGGGAACTGGAACTGGATCAAATTATTTAATTGGAATTCCATATTCAGCAAATAACATCCAGACAAAGAGAGTGCTTGGATTTCTGAAGATGAATCTTTGGTATATAAACTGGAGTATACAAATTGTGGGTGGGCTGTTTGTCGGTATGCCTGCCTGGAGATTTGCCATCATAGAAAGTAAGAGCAAGAGTAGTTTATGAGGCCACTGGAGTGTCATTCAGTACGATAGTGTGCCACTGCTATGCCTTGTGTCTGCTTCATGTATCCAGTGTATTTCTTCCCATACATAAAAATAACAATAAAGTCATCTAAAAGGCAAATGATTCTATATAAATCAGAAAGATAAACAGAAATTGCTGGATAAACTCAACAGGTCTGACGGCACATTTGGAGAGAAAGAAGAGTTAGCATTTTGGCTCCAGTTCACATTCATCCAGTGTCACATCCTTGATCAAAGATTTGAAATAAGAATTCAAAGGAGGGAGGAAAATAGACTCTCCACATCCTATAACATATGGAATGCACTGATAGAAATTGACAGAGATAACTATTTGCAGTGTTCCCTCCATCCCTTCCCCTGTAATGACAGAGTTTGATGTAGTCATCCACACAATCTACAAAGAGCAATTGTTTCCAATAATGTATCAACAAACTTTCTTCCCAAGGACAACCTTAAAATGGGACAAACTGCCACATCATTTGAGTTCTTCAAACCCATCGCTACATTATACCCATTTCTAATGTCTTAATATTTTTACAAATGAATTCTGTTATTTTTGGCATGTAGCGACTTAAGCACTTTTGACTGTATTTTTTGTAAAAATACAAGTGACAATAAATTACTATTCTCTAAATTACTATTCTATTCATGGCTGCACATTGGGAAGCAGTCATTTAGTCCAGTAAAAGATGAATCCTTGCATTTCAGAAACACAGATGCAACATTAGTGCTTTGAATTTTGTCATTTGATGTAAAGTGTGTTATCTGGCAGATGCTGTTGCTGAATGTCAATTTTAAAAGTGTCAAAGCTTCTGGCTCTATAGGAAATAAAGCAACATTCACCTGGTCGATATATTTGTGCACTGAAAATTGGTTGATATTATAGATTGATTCATATTACAGATAACCCATATGGTGGTGTGGAATTGAAGCATGATGCTTTAAGCCATAATTACTGCGATGGCCACTAGCAATGACATATTACTGTTGTAGTTCTACTGTAATACGTGGCACTATTCTGACCTGCTTCGAAGTTGGAAATACAGCTTGTAATGACTCCTCTTTAGTCAAGTCTAAATAAGTCTATCCCTGTTTGTATATAAAATTCTAGGGGTAATGGATGCAATCCAACAGGTTAAACCTGATACTATACATACTCTTCTTTATGAGAACAACAAACAGTTAACATTCTGAAGGAGAATGGACACAGACAGATTTATCTTACGTATATGTATTGGCAGATCCCTGTCCCATTAAGCCACTTCTAAATATTTGCAGCGTGCATATTTTAGGAAACAAACTATGATATTTTGGATTTGTTTCTCTCCAGTTACACATAATTATGAGGCATGACAAAATAAAAGTTGATCCTTGATATGCTGGGTTCTGTTACTGCAGTTTGGGAAAGCAAATGCTTTCACTGAGGCTTACTGGAACAATGTTTACGCTTTCCAATAATGGGTTCAGGAAGGGAGCGTTTGCGTGTCATCATGCACCAAGCATTCAGTGAAGGGAAAGAGGTTAGTGAATGGCAATCAAATAGTGAATTACTCAACAACTGCTGTGACTACTCTTATGTAAACTAAATGTGGTAACAATTCTGTGCACAGCAACATCTCACTTCCATCCATCAACACTGTGCAGCCGTGGGCAGTAAGCCCCTCCACAGTAGCAGTCATCTGGCAAGCTGTTTCACAGCCAGTTGGTCAGTGTGGAGGATGGGACTACATTTGTTTCATTCTGAGTAGATATGCTGAGGTGAGCTTCCTCATTTTAACATGCAAACATTTTTATATTATTCAGTGCTTCCCAGAGATGTCCATTTCAAATACTCAGTCTAAGTTCGTGCAATGATGTGTAATTGCTTTAACAAAATAAGAATGTGTTTACAAGCAATGGCCCAATTACTTACCCACTCCATGGCTATTGGAAGCTCTATTTTCAACAACCACCAAGCAGAATAAACATGACAGTGTTTCTGTTCTGTAAAAGATTGTGAGCAGAAATTCCAGATGTGTCCTTGGCATTTAGGTGACAGTAGCCAAAATCCCAGGAAAGGAATCATTCCCATATGTAACCACTATTACCGTTGGCATTTTAGAACCAAGGGCCAAAAATAGAACCTCAATTATTCGATCCAGTCCTGAAATCTTCAATTGTGTACATAGACCACTTGCAGCACAAAACAATGTGGAAGCCAATTTGAGGTATTTTGAGAGGTGCACCTTGCAGAATTCTCAGTAGAGTCAGGGAATACCCCCAAGTTGAAGCCGATCAAGTTGGGTTATGGGCTAAACTCCAAAATAAACTCATGTTCACCACCTTGCCAATCAATTCTGTTTCAATCCCATTTCTCAACAAAGAAATGAGCAAAGAAACTAGGAGAGTAAACCATCATTTAAACTTGCGTAAATTACATTTGTAAAAGCATTTCAGTATTCAATTAAAATGAGTAAAGAACACAAACTCCCACCACTTGCACTGACACTGTCTATAAAAAAGACGATCAAGCATTCTTGTATTGGAATTCCTATGAACTTTAGTAATAAACTTCAAAGTCAGTGTCATTTGATGGCTCACAGTGCATGAACTGACTCAGAATAGCCCTCGTTATAAATCCTAGCGAGTCACTTTGAGTTCAGGTCATCCTCTTCTAAACTGAATACAATTTCGTCAGAGTTAGCAATATAAATGAAGCACTCTGACAAGAAGATTGCTTCTTTTTTTTTCTCTTTCCTGCATGGATACTTTGAATGGTAGATTGATGTTTCTGCTGTGAGACTATTTTGACTACAACAGAGCATTAAAATTTAGTGCTTTTGACAGACATTGAGTCAAAATAAATCAGAAGGTTGAAAATGGAAGATCTGAGTTTGGTTTTAATGTGTTAGTATATCATGGTGATGCATTTCCTATTTTAACAAAAGGAAAGAAAGACTTTCCACTCATAATTAATCACACATTAACAAAACTGCATTCCCAGAAACTGCATTGTTAAGGTATTTGTTCCCATGGTGTTTTTTTCTGTTAGATAGTTATTAATTCGAAAGGAATAAGCATTGTGCATTTCTTTTTGTTCCAATAAAAGTTTGAGCTCAATTTATGAAGAAATACTTGAAGAGATATCTCAAAGCTTTCACATACAATAAATTGTTCTGAAGTGCAATAATTATTGAAATATGTGTATAATGCCTGATGACAAGATGATCTGTGTCAGATAGTGTTGAGTGAAGTAAGGTCTTCAGTAGCTACCTGAATCTTACACAGGGGATCTCACATTACAAAAGGTCAGCATCTCTGGTAATATCTGACTCCTTCAGCATCAGAGCAGAGTGTCAGCCTAGGCTATTGGCTTATCCCAGAATGGGGCTAAGATAGAATCCAGCACTTGGCCGAGTAGGCAGTGGTGTTTTAAAGATGTTTTAAAGAGGAATTCTGGCTGCAAGGATCCTGATCTATTCTGGGAAATCTGGGTAATTTCTTGCAACTACACCAAGTGGTAGATCCGGTTGAGCATCAGAGGAGAGAGGTGCCATGTAACCATGGCAGTTAATAAGGCAAGTCCTGGATAATACAATAAATCTCGCTAGGCCTCATGGAGAGAAACGCTGGCAAAATTAGCACTTAGCTGAAATATCATATGATTCAGCACAATGGTTCAAATGTTTCATACGCTTATTGGAATTTGACCAAGAGTTTCAAAAGTCACAGTTCAAATATACCAGTTTTGTAATTTTTTTAAAAATTTACTTAATTGCAAAATTACTCCAACATGATTAATTAAGAAAGTATTCTGCAATTTCTTTTGGAAAAATAAATCTACTTATGGCCTTGGAAAGACAAGGGTAGCTTTACAAATAGTTACTGTGCGTGGTTAATTGATATTGTTTCCAGCTAGTCCCAAGATGTTGTATGTATCTGTCTACATCTTGATTACAGACTCAAGCAGTGTGTCAAATGCATACAAACATGTGAGCATTTCCCTTAGCTGATCGGTGATTTTGTATTCCGCAACCAACGTGAAATGACAATTTCTTTCTACAACCCAGTGGGATGGAATTACTAATCACTCAATCAATCAAAGCCATCATGGAACTCTTCTTTTCTACATATTATCTTATCAACAACAACATTAATTGGAATGAAAGTGCAGATCTGTTGATAATATCCCTCTCCACAACAGAAGGGAAGTCACATTAGTTTCCACTCTGTGCCAGCCGATTCTATTACACTTGACCTTATCCCCCTAATTACTACACAAATCAAAAGCTCTGCCCCTTGCCCCCTCCCAAGCTCCATTTATTAAACAGTTTAGCCAACTGCAGCTAAATTACATGACTTCAGTAGTAATTGGATTCGCATTCAGAACATGTCATTTCAGGAAGGGCAGCAGAATAATTCAGAAGCAATATGCCAGCCAGAGACTCTGGTATGCTAAACTGTGATTTCTGTCAGCCAAGCAATCACTTCAAGGGTAATGAAACCTTCTTTTATGGAGCAAGTTGATTTCATAACTGCCTTTTATGAGTTTCATGCCTGAAAGACCAAAACGTATTTGGACAATAAAAATAAACACAGTGGCTCTAGTTGAATTTAGATTCTTAAAATGCAATCACTGAGATGCCATTGTAAAGTTTTAATGGGGAGAAAGTAATAAATAGAGTTAATATTTACACCTGAGCCTGGCCAGGGACTAAGTCATACCCCAAAAATGCCAACAACTACTTTCATTTGCAGAGTTTGCATGTGAAACTTTCTTCCATACTTTTGTCTAAACCTCTAGATTAATTTAGCCTATTTGATTGATTGTGGAATAATAACTTTGTGCCCAATTAATTCAAACACTTGACACAGTTGTACAGGAAAACCACAAGTAGGTTTCTTCACTGCTGGTCTGAGAATGTTAAAGAGTGGAAGGATGAAGGTGGGGAGGGTCCCAGTAAATTAAAATGATTGATGCAGGATTGAAATATGTTCTGCTTGCTAAAGACGAAGCATTTTGCTTGGTCATACAAATATAGTATCTTGGTCATGACAATCAAAAGCATGCAAATTGATAATTGCTGGACATGCCTTATTTTGGGCAACTCAACTGCCTAGTGGTACCCCCTTGAGAAGTTTGGATACAGGTTTGACCAAATCGTCTGCCTCATTTCCACCCGCTCATCTTTTGTTTATTCATTCATAAGAAGTGAACATTGTTGGCTGGGCCAACATTTAGTCATCACTTTCTCCCAACATTTATTGCCCATACCTATTTGACTTTGAGAAGGTAGCATATTAATTATATGATAATATGTTAAGTACATGATCAAAGCCAAGGATTCACAGATAAAGGACATTGATTGACAAAGTATCTTAATCACACAGAGGGTGGTATGTGTATGGAAAGAGCTGCCAGAGGAAGTGGCGGAGGCTGGTACAATTGCAACATTTAAGAGACATTTGGATGGGTATATGAATAGGAAGGGTTTGGAGGGATATGGGCCGGATGCTGGCAGGTGGGACTAGATTGGGTTGGGATATCTGGACGGCATGGACGGGTTGGACCAAAGGGTCTGTTTCCATACTGTACATCTCTATGACTCTAAGCACATATTCTGAGATGGGAATGAATGGCCGCCTCTAACCTATGTTAATTCTGTGAACACAGCTGGTTTACACCAAAAGTAGCCAACACAAATGAGCAAGATTTTCGTTTGTCTTTGAATTGGTTAAGTTTGTTGATCTCTACCAGAATTGCAATGTAAGGACTAAAATTGGTTTCAAAGTCAGAGAAGCAGCAGTAAGCCATGGAATCTGCTGTGTCACTTAATGGGTTTGTGGCTAATCTGATAAACATGGACTCCCCTTTCCTGCCTTATCCCATAATTCTTGGTTCTCTTACTGATTAAAATTCTGTCTATGTCAGCAATGAATATCATCAACAACTCAAACTCTCCAGCCCTCTTACATTAAGAATGCTACAGATTCACTACCCTCAGAGAGGAAATTCTTTCATACTTCTGTTTTAACTGGGCAACCCTTTATTCTGAGATTATGCCCTCTGGTCTTACTGTCCTACAAGGGGAAACCATCTCATTGCACCTTCCCTGTAATGTCCCCTAAGATCTTGCATGGTTCAATAAGGTTGATTCTCATTCTTCCCACTTCAAATGAGTACAGACTAAGCTACTCAACCTCTCCACTTGAGACAATTTCTCCATACCTGGGATCAACCTCGTGAAAATTCTCTGGACTGTCTCTGACATCAGTATGTAATTCCTTAAATAAAGGGAACAAATTGTTCACAGCATTCCAGCTGTGGTCTAAATAGTGCCTTGTATAGTTTTAGCAAGACTTCACTATTTTTATATTCAATTTCTGTTTTTTCTAAGCAATGTGCATCATTAGATAACATAGTGAACTCACCCCTCAATCAAGTATAAAATTAGTGAGATGCCCATTGTTATAAATATCCTCCTGTCATAAGGTTGGATGTGTATCACTTATTTCCACTAAGACTACTTATACCGTTTTACTTTCTTAAAGCCTTTTCTTTATGTGATAGCTATTTGATTTCTTGTTGCTTTGTGAATGTGTCCTAATTCAGCAAATTTTCTGAAAATGACATTATTTTACAAGTAAAGTATTTATATTAATAGTCGAGAAAGTGGTGCTGGAAAAGCACAGCAAGTCAGGCAGCATCCGAGGAGCAGGAGAATCCCGATAGGTCAACTCTCCTGCTCCTCTGATGCTGCCTGACCTGCAGTGCTTTTCCAGCACCACACTCTCAACTCTAACCTCCAGCATCTGCAGTCCTCACCTACGCCTATTCTGATTAACAGGTTTGTGAGGTTTTCTTGCTGCACAGTGTTGAGAAGGACTGTTAATATAGTGAATAGTGAACCTGTGAAATCTTCTACTACAGAAAGCTGCCGAGTCCAAAACACTGAATATAGCGAGATAGATAGATATTCCCATTTTAAAGGTATCAAACGTTATAAGAAAAAGCAGGAATATAGCATTGTGATAGAAGATCTGTCATGAACAAACTGAATAGTGAAGCAAGCTCAAAGGGTCAATTGGCCTACTCCAGCTTCTCGTCTCGATATCTCTATTTTCCAGTATCTGGTATCTGGTCCTTGCTGTTCTGGCTTCTCACATTTATCTTTAGGGTTTTGTATGTTAAGAACTAAATAATTCTGCTGATCTACTGCGATAAGATTCTCCTCTTAGGATCGATCTGAGCTGCTTCCTGACTTTTGCTTTACTCACCATCTGAATGACTTTTTTGAGAGTCACATCGTTTTTTAACTGTAATAAATCTGACAAAGACAACTCAGCAATTCTAACAACTCTCATATGAATTCTGACTTTAAATCTCCACTGTGTAGAGGTCATTAATGAAACTATTGATGGATTCCTATTGATGCTGACTTCTTTTGTTAAATCTTGCTCTTTCCAGTACTTTTTTTTTGTTCAGCAGTTAAAGTGATTGTCAAAGACTTTCAGAAATTCATTACAAGTATCTGTTTCTTCTTACACATCTTAACAAGCTAGAACATCATCAGCTATAATTCCAAATCATACAAAAGTATACTTATACAATCACCTTCTGTCTAGTATGTAGATTGGAAGCAGTACTGCATCTTAAGAACTGTTTTCTTCAAAATTTACAATATTGAGTTTTATTTGGTCTATCCTTGAAATTCAATATTTCTGGCAATATAATTACTGCTGCTGTCCAACATAAGTGACTATTTAGTTTTTTTTAATTCATTCACTTAAGAGATGTAGATGTCACTGGCTAGGTCAGCATTTATTGTCCATCCCTAATTGCCATTGAGAAGGTGGTACAGATGACCCTCGATTATCCAAAGGACATGGGCGAGGAATATTTTGTTGGATAATCGAATGTTCAGATAACCAAATGCCAGATAACACAGTTTAGCCAAGCATTGGGACATTGCTACCTTAGAACATTGAACATAGAACATAGAAAAGTAAAGCACAGAAAAGGTCCTTAGGCCCAAAATGTTGTGCCAAGACTTAATCCTAATGTAAAATATAGTAACTTAACCTACGCACCCCTCAACTCACTGCTATCCATGTGCTTGTCTAGCAGTCGCTTAAATATCCCAAATGACTTCGCTTCCACCACCACAGCTGGCAACGCATTCCATGCATTCACAACTCTCTGCGTAAAGAACCTGCCTCTGATGTCTCCTTTATACCTTCCTTTTAATATCTTCAAATTATGACTTCTCATACCAGTCAACCCTGCCCTGGGGAAAAGTCTCTGGCTATTGATTCTATCTATTCCTCTCGTTATTTTGTACACCTCGATCAGGTCTCCTCTCTTCCTCCTTCTCTCCAGAGAGAAAAGTCTGAGCTTTTCTTCATAAGGCAAGCCCTCCAGTCCAAGCAGCATCCTGGTAAACCTTCTTTGCACCCTCTCCAAAGCCTCTATATGTTTCCTATAGTAGCGCGACCAGAACTGGACACAATATTCCAAGTGTGGTCTCACCAGGGACTTGTAGAGCTGCAGCAAAACCTCGCAGCTCTTAAACTTGATCCCCTTGTTAATGAAAGCCAAAACACCATATGCTTTCTTAACAGCCCTATCCACTTGGGTGGCAACTTTGAGGGATCTATGTACTTGCACACCCAGATCCCTCTGTTCCTCCATACTCCAAGAATCTTGCTGGATAATCTGAAATTCGGATAATTGAATGCTGCATAATGGTGGTTCCTCTGTAGTGGATTGTTTTCTTGAACTGGTGTAATCTGTTTTAAGTACATTGTGGAAAGGGTTCCAGGAGTTTGACCCAGCGATGCTGATCTTTGCTTGCTGTAAAGGTCTTCAACTCTGCTGTATAGCAATGCTGCTACTGTATACTGCTGTACTGGAAGCTTTTCTCATGCTTTTACAGTTAAAATAGATCATTTTTTCCTTTTGTAAATAAAATGTATCACTCCCACTATTTTGTTTGATCTTTCGAGATGAACCCCATGAATCACAGTCTCAGTACATGATTCCCATTTCTTTCACGGTTTTACAAATGAATCCTGCTCTCTGCAGCTCCATAAAATTAATGGTGTTCCATTAACAGTTTTTCCTCATTGATTCCCACTATTTGAAGCTTCACTAAATGCATCTTTCCTTTACTGTGATTTGAATAATAGATCCCCTTCCTCAATAATCTAAGTTTGTTTTTACATTAGACATTATCTCCTTAAATTTCTAAATTGCCCCTATATCACTTTGCTTCTGGCCCTGTGACTTTCCTGGATCCTATGCCTTGCTTGTAATTGCTTCTGTGGCTTTTGATTTCCCCTGCTGAGGTTGTGCCTCATTGTACTAACTTGCTATGGCACTGACTTCCAATCTGAGCTATAAGTACTTCGCTTACTTCCACATAAGTATTTTGGTTACCTTTACATCCTCCAACCTGAAAGCTGTGTTATTTTCAAAGACATATCCTTTTGTCTACCATGAATTTAACTATTACACACAGAACCTTCGATATCTGCTTACTTTCCAACTGAACTCGCAACCAATCCTACAGATGATTGACATTTGATGCAACCTATTACAAGGAGAAAGTGAGGACATCCAAGTATGCTGACTGACCTGCTGTGCTTTTCAAGCACCGCACTGCTCGACTGCAATCTATTACTGTCTTGTGTAACTGAGTTCCTAGCTCACTCTTGTTACTGTGCATTTCTTACCAGGTCTGAAGTGCTTTCTACTATCAGATGTAGTTTGTGCTGTGTCAAGTCTTGCCAGAAGGCTGTTTTCTGTAGGATTCATGAATATTCAGCTCTTCTATCAGGTAACTGTCTGCATGAGCAGCCCTCAATAAAGCTTGCCTGAGGCAATATTCCGACCTCCAAAACTGACAGAATTACAGGGAGTAGTTTAATACAGTCATTTCTACCATGTTACAATATGAAGCCTCTCCACTGCTTATCATGTTACTTGAGCCCTCTGGTAGATTTGCTGCCACTATTCTTTCCCAACAGTAATTTACAAGGCCTGCTCGGTCTAGTGTGGTAGAGTTTGATTTATTATTGTCACATGTACCCAAACACAGTGAAACGTATTGTTGTGCGAGCTTATACAGGTAGATTGTACCATACAAAATGCATCAGAGTAGCAGAACAAAGTGCAGATTACAGTATTACAGTTGCAGAGAAGGTGAAGTGAGGGAGATTCGAATTAATATTTGAGAGGTCCATTCAAAAGTCTAATAACAGCAGGGAAAAAGCTGTTCTTGAATCTTGTTGTACATGTATTCAAACTTTTATGTCTTCTGCCCAACAGTATAATCTTTGATCATTTTAGTTACTTTCTCAAGGCAGTGGGAAGTATAAATGGCATCAGTGGATGGAAGGCCAGTTTGTGTGATGGACTGGGCTGTGTTCATGAATCTCTATGGTTTCTTGTGGATTTGGGAAAAGCAGTTGCCATACTACCTTGTGATGCATCCGGATAGAATGGTCTAATGAGAAGAACAACTTGTGTTAAGCAATACAAAACTTATTGCACGACAGTAACTAGATACAAATTACACTGATGTGATCGACATTTCAGAATAAAAGGCAAGATGTTTAGGACTGTGAAGACTAAGAATGTCTTTGCTCAGAAGGTCATAAATGTTTGAAAGCTCAGTAATTAAGTTCAAGTCAAAAAATGACAGATTTCTAGTTACAAATAACATCAAGGCGTACAGGAATAACATGGAGGCATAGCATTGAAGTAAATGGTTAAGTGTGATGTAGAATCGCAGAGCAGGCGTGAATGGTGGTGGACAATTAGACAATTCACGAGAGGAGAAGATTCGACAAATATCCTCAACCTCAATGAAGGAAGAGATCAACACATTAATGTAAAATATAAGGCTGAAGCATTCACAACAATTTTCAGCCAGAAGTGGCAGGTGAATGACCCATCTCAGCCTCCTCCAGTGGGCCCCAGCTTTACAGCCAGTTCAATTCAATCCACATCATAATCAGAAAGAGTTGGAGGAACCAGATACTGCAAAAGCTATGGGCCCTGACAATATTCCAGCAATAGTACTGGAGACTTGTACTCCAGAACTTGTTGCTCCCCTAGCCAAGTTGTTCCAGTACAGTTACAATACTGGCATCAACCTGACAATGCATAACATTGTCCAGGTATGTCCTGTACATAAAAGTCAGGACAAATCCAAACTGGCCAATTACTGCACCATTAGTGTACTCTTGAATATCTGGAAAGTGATGGAAAGTGTCATCAACAGTGCTATCAAGCAGCAACTGCTCAGTATTATTATGCTCAGCGATGTCCAGTTTGGGTTCTACTAAGGTCACTTAGCTCCTGACCTTGCTTCAAACGTGCACAAAAATGCTGAATTTCAGTGTTAAGGTGAGAGTGATGCCACTTGACATCAAGGCCACATTCGACCAAGTGTAGCATCAAGGAGCCCAAGCAAAATTTGAATGAGCATAAGGGATTATTGTGCAAGATTAAGTTGTGTGGGATTGTGTGAAGTGTATTGAGATGGATAGAAAACTGGTTGGCAGAGAGGGAACAAAGAGTAGGAATTAACAGGTCCTTTTCAAATTGTCAGCAAGTAACTAGTGGGGTGCCACAGGGATTGGGACTGCAACCCCAGATATTTAAAATGTAAATGAATGATTTGGATAAGGGAATGAAATGTAACATCTCAAAGTTTGCAGATGATACCAAGTAGGACAAAGGAGCCTGCTTGATTGGCACCATATCCACTCCCTCCACCACCAATCCTCGGTAGCAACACTGTTTACTATCTATAAGATGCACTGCAGAAAATCACCAAAGATCCTTACATAGTATCTTACAAATCCGCAACCATTTTGATCTAGAAGGTCAGGGGCAGCAGACACTTGGGAACACCATCATCTCAAGTTCCCCTCAAAGCCGCTCACCATCCTGACTTGGAAATATATTGTCGTTCCTCCACTATGGCTGGGTCAAAATCCTGGAATTCCATCCGAAGGGCATTGTGGGTAAATGTGGACTGTAACAGTTCAAGAAGGCAGCTCACCACCATCTTCTCAAGGGCAACTTGGGACAGGCAATAAATGCTGGCCAGCTAATGATGCCCACATCCCATTTTTGAATTTAAACAAAGCATGAGAGGCTGAATGGCCTACTCTGGCTCCTATGTTCCTGTGTTACAGAGATTATGAGAAATATCTTAAGATGTTCTCCCAACAAGTCTATATAATCATCATAGTGGGTGGTGCTTAAGGTACTCCACAGCATTAACTGTGGAGATTCAAGGAATAGGGAAAGAGAACACTTAAATGCGTGGCTACAGGGATGGTGCAGGAGGGAGGGATTCCGGTTTTTGGATAACTGGGGTTCTTTCTGGGGACGGTGGGACCTCTATAAACAGGATGGTCTACACCTGACCCTGAGGGGCACCAGTATCCTTGGGGGGAGGTTTGCTAGTGCTCTTGGGGGGGGTTTAAAATAACTCTGCAGGGGCATGGGAACCCAGATTGTAGCTTCAGGCTGCAGGACCTGGAGTGTAGGGAGGTTAGGAACATGGCATCAATTTCCAAGGTGGGTGTCTGTAAACAGGAAAGTGGCTTGAAGTGTGTATACTTCAATGCAAGAAGTATATGAAATAAGGTAGGTGAACTTGCAGCGTGGGTAGGTACCTGGGACTTCGATGTTGTGGCTATTACGGAGACATGGCTAGAACAGGGACAGGATTGGCTGTTGCAGGTTCCAGGATTTAAATGTTTTAGTAGGGAGAGAGGTGGGGGTAAAAGAGGGGGAGGTGTGGCATTGCTTGTCAAAGATAGTATTACAGAGGTGGAAAGGACGATGGATGAGGACTTGCCACCTGAGGTAGTTTGGGCTGAGGTTAGGAACAGGAAAGGTGAGGTCACCCTGTTAGGAGTATTTTACAGGCCTCCTAATAGTCCTAGAAACGTAGAAGAAAGGATAGGGAAGGTGATTCAGGAGATGAGTGACAGAAATAGGATCGTTGTTATGGGGGACTTTAACTTTCCTGATATTGATGGGGAAAGCTATAGCTCAAGTTCGTTAGATGGGTCAGTGTTTGTTCAATGTGTGCAGGAGAGTTTCCTGACACAATATGTAGACAGGCCAACAAGAGGTGAGGCCATACTGGATTTGGTTCTGGGTAACGAACCAGGCCAGGTGTTAGAATTAGAGGTAGGTGAGCACTTTGGGGATAGTGACCATAATTCGGTGATTTTTACTCTCGTGATGGAGAGGGATAAGTGTGTACTACAGGGCAAGAATTATAGCTGGGGTAAGGGAAATTATGATGCGGTGAGGCATGACTTAGGATGTGTGGCTTGGAAAAGTAGACTCCAAGGCAAGAGTGTAAATGATATGTGGAACTTGTTCAAGGGGCATTTGAAGACATCCAGCACTTCCTCCTCTGTAATATGGACATTTTGCAAGGTGTCACCATCTATTTCCCTATATTCTATATCTTCCATATGCTTTTCCACAGTAAATACTGATGCAAAATATTCATTTAGTATCTCCCCCATTTTCTGCGGCTCCACACAAAGGCTGCCCTGCTGATCTTTGAGGGGCCCTTTTGTCCTTAATGTATTTGTAAAAATGCTTTGGATTTTCCTTAATTCTATTTGTCAAAGCTATCTAATGTCCCCTTTTTGCCCTCCTGATTTCTCTCTTAAATATACTCCTACTCCCTTTATACTCTAAGGATTCACTCGATCTATCCTGTCTATACCTGACATATGCTTCCTTCTTTTTCTCAACCAAACCCTCAATTTCTTTAGTCATCTAGCATTCCCTATACCTACCAGCCTTTCCTTTCACCCTAACAGGAATTTAAACTACAGAGAAACATCTGACTGGTTAGTAATTGATTCCGATTGGACAAAGTGTTATCATAGAGAAAGCAACTAGGAACATGAAATAACTCCCCAGAGTCTGGTATCCCATCACTAAGTCACTCTTTATTTACATGTGGAGTGTCCATGACACTGATCCAGCTCCCTCTGAATCAGCTCTCAGAGTGAACAGAATATTTGTTATTTGTCAGCCAGGGTTCCCAGATTAACATTCCCAATCAGGGAATTCATTCTATGAAGTCCAAATGGGTGATCTCATTACATTCACTATATCCCTCCCATCTGCGTCCAAGGCCATCGGCCAGTTCTTTTCTTTGTAGTTCCTTCTGAGGCATTTTAGCACAGGGTCACGTTCCTCCAGTTCTGCCTCTGGGCAGTGTGTAATACACAGCAGCTCGTCTCTTGCAACTGGACCATCTAGGAAGAAATTAATTCTTTTCTTCAGGTGGCAAAGGCGTCAAGGTGACAACATCTGCCATGTCCCTAAGATTCAGAAGTATCTTCAACATTTGACTCAGAGAGGCAAAACCTGCAGGTTCCAGAAGAGTCAGAAAGGCTGTCGAGAAACTAGACTCATCTTGCTCCCACACCATTTGCAAGATCGCAGCTTTCACATTGTCCACATTCTTATTCAGGACCGTTGCACTTACCCGAACTTTATACGTCCCCACTGGATCTGACCTTGTGCTGACCATGCTTCCACTCATTCAGGGCCATTACTGTGGTTCATACACCAAAACTTTGTGCCCTGTAGTAAACTGTCTCTCTTATTTAGCAGAGTTTTGTGTTCTGCATTGATGTTCCTGATGCCATTCCACCCTCCTCACCCCCAAGGTCCAGAAAGATCAGATTTAACCAGTTGTGGAGTCTTCTCCCCATTAGCAACTCTGCTGGATCTATCCCTATAGTTGCATAAGGGATGGTCCTATAATCAAATAGGAAACAGGATGTGGCAGGTTACAGCGGGATATAGATAAGCTGCAGCACTGGGCAGAAAGGTGGCAAATGGAGTTCAATGTGGCTAATTGTGATGTGATTCACTTTGGTAAGAGTAATAAAAAGATGGGGTACTGGGCTAATGGTCGGATACTTGGTAGTGTGGATGAGCAGAGGGATCTTGGTGTCCATGTACACAGATCTTTGAAAGTTGCCACCCAGGTAAATAGTGCGGTGAGGAAGGCATATGGCGTACTGGCTTTTATTGGTCGAGGAATTGAGTTCCGGAGTCCTGAGGTCATGTTGCAGTTGTATAAGACTCTGGTGCGTCCGCATCTGGAGTATTGTGTGCAGTTTTGGTCGCCATACTATAGGAAGGATGTGGTGGCACTGGAACGGGTGCAGAGGAGGTTTACTAGGATGTTGCCTGGTATGGTAGGAAGTTCGTATGAGGAAAGGCTGAGGCACTTGGGGTTGTTTTCAATGGTGTAAAGAAGGTTTAGGGGTGACTTGATGATTAGGGGTTTAGATAGGGTTGACCATGAGAACCTTTTTCCACGTATGGAGTCAGCTATTACGAGGGGGCATAGCTTTAAATTAAGGGGGTGGTAGATATAGGACTGAAGTTAGGGTTAGGTTCTTCACTCAGCGAGTCGTAAGTTCATGGAATGCCCTGCCAGCAGCAGTGGTGGACTCTCCCTCTTTATGGGCATTTAAGCGGGCATTGGATAGGTATATGGAGGATAGTGGGTTAGTATAGGTTAGGTGGGCTTGGATCGGCGCAACATCGAGGGCCAAAGGGCCTGTACTGCGCTGTATTCTTCTATGTTCTATGTTCTAACTCTTTCAGACCCCTGCACTTGGTACAACATACAATTGCAGATCTTACACAACATCACCACTCCTGTTAATATCACTCTAGATATTGCTTAATAATGATTGGGATATCATTTGATGGAACACACAACGTATTATTTGACTGTTAAGTTGAATTTGTGCTTCTGTTAATGTCCCAAATTCTAATTGGGCCAAGTTATTTAGAGTTTGATTGCATTTTTTGGCCAGGGTTGATAGCTTCTCGTAGGTTTTAGTAAGTAAGTTGTACTTCAAAAAGGAAATTCATGGCTTTTTATCTTTCATATTTTGAAAAGTGCAATGGATAGAGTTGAGCTATATTCCAACTCCCATCATTTATATTACAAGGCAGTGGATGTTTGCTTGCACATTGCTTTTTATCACTACTTTTAATGCTTTATAAAATAGTTTGGCCAGAAATCTAAATATAAAGTCAAAAAGCATACTAGTCATTCCAATTTTAGATTGTTCTTTTGAACTAAGGAAGATCATTGGAATGCTTACTCATACCATTTCACAGGAAAAAAAATCCAGTTTTTCAGCAATTACAGTTTATGCTTTTTAAATTAAAAAATAAATAAATTACTACAGTGCAGTATGAACTGCATTAACAGTGCAACCATTGGGAAGTGCAATTTCAAAATGTCAGTTATGGTAATTTTAGGAAAAAGCAGTTATTGTGGTTCTGTTCACCGAGCTGGGAATTTGTGTTGCAGACGTTTCGTCCCTGTCTAGGTGACATCCTCAGTGCTTGGGAGCCTCCTGTGAAGCGCTTCTGTGATGTTTCCTCCGGCATTTATAGTGGTTTGTCTCTGCTGCTTCCTGTTGTCAGTTCCAGCTGTCCGCTGCAGTGGTCGGTATATTGGGTCCAGGTCGATGTGTTATTGATTGAATCTGTGGATGAGTGCCATGCCTCTAGGAATACTCTGGCTGTTCTCTATTTGGCTTGTCCTATAATAGTAGTGTTGTCCCAGTCGAACTCATGTTGCTTGTCATCTGCTTGTGTGGCTACTAAGGATAGCTGGTCGTTTCGTTTCATGGCTAGTTGGTGTTCATGGATACATATCGTTAGCTGTCTTCCTGTTTGTCCTACGTAGTGTTTTGTGCAGTCCTTGCATGGGATTTTGTACACTACATTGGTTTTGCTCATGCTGGGTATCGGGTCCTTTGTCCTGGTGAGATGTTGTCTAAGAGTGGCTGTTGGTTTGTGTGCTGTTATGAGTTCTAGTGGTCGCAGTAGTCTGGCTGTCAGTTCGGAAATGTTCTTGATGTATGGTAGTGTGGCTAGTCCTTTGGGTTGTGGCATGTCCTCATTCCGTTGTCTTTCCCTCAGGCATCTGTTGATGAAATTGCAGGGGTATCCATTTTTGGCGAATACCTTGTACAGGTGTTCTTCTTCCTCTTTTTGCAGCTCTGGTGTGCTGCAGTGTGTTGTGGCCCTTTTGAACAGTGTCTTGACCCAATATACTGACCACTGTAGCGGACAGCTGGAACTGACAACCGGAAGCGGCAGATTCAAACCACTACAAATGCCGGAGGAAAGATCACAGAAGCGCTTCACAGGAGGCTCCCAAGCACTGAGGATGTCACCTAGACAGGGGACGAAACATCTGCAACACAAACTCCCAGCTCAGCAAACAGAACCACAACAACGAGCAACCGAGCTACAAATCTTCTCACAAAAAGCAGTTATCTACACTTGTAATAAACTCTTCATATTTACTGAAAAAAATTACAGTACTAATGCCAATTCAAAGGTAAATGTTATTGGTCTGTCATTACTGGTTACTCCAGAATTTGTCTGTTCCTTAGGGAAGGTACAATCTTTAGTTTTAATGTTGAATTAAGGATAATTGTATCATTGTTCAATGTATTAAAATGTTTACAACTGTTGTAAATAAAAGCAACAAGGCCTCGAGTTACTGCAATTATAGTAACTTGTCTAAAAGGAGCTAAATATTATAATGAAAATGAAATCAGACAATTTCACAAAATGTACAAGAATGCAATGAGAATTATGTATTTCAGGTAGAACATAGCCGAGCAAGTGAATGATCTGCCAGGCAGCAACAGTGAGAATCTTACTTCATGAAAGGAGGATGTTTGGCACAAGGTACCTTTGCTGCCTCTTTGAAATGCTTGTATAATGTGTCCCACTCCCTTCCCCTTTCCCTAGTACTCAACAATTGCTTTGTTTTCAACCCTATAATATATCCAACTTCTTTTTATAGTTACTACTTAACATGCATCTAGGACCCTTTCAGGCATTTCGTTCTGATTATTTCAACTTTTCATCTCTCCTCTGGTCCTTTTTCCAATTATTTTGAATCTGGGACCTCTTATTATCAACCACTGCACTAATGGAGACAATGTCTCCTCAAACGTTATCAAACCATACTTAAATGTGTGCCTCTTACAAGAATGGGACTAAGGTGAAGGACTTGGAGTCTAGAATAGTTCTCATTTGAGCGTATAAGGTTAAGAACAAATTTGAAAAATATATTCAAAATCAGGAACAATTTTAACAAAGAAAGTAAGGATAAACTGTTTCCATTAACATTGTTCCGTAACAAAAGGACACGGATATAAAGCTAGATGGGGAAACATATTTTCCAAACAGGGAATTACTGTAATGTAGAATTTACTGAGTGGCAGAAATAAACACCATAGTTGCACTCAAAAGGAAATTGGATCATTACTCAAAGTGAAAACAATTGCAGGTCAGACAAGTCCGGACAAGTCATGGGGACAGTGCTGAGCTGCAAGTTTGAAACTAGGATGAGATGGGGGAAGGGGAAATGAGGAAGCTGTTGAAGTCCACATTGATGCCCTGGGGTTGAAGTGTTCCGAGGCGGAAGATGAGGCGTTCTTTCTCCAGGCGTCTGGTGGTGAGGGAGTGGCGGTGAAGGAGGCCCAGGACCTCCATGTCCTTGGCAGAGTGGGAGGGGGAGTTGAAATGTTGGGCCACGGGGCGGTGTGGTTGATTGGTGCGGGTGTCTCGGAGATGTTTCCTAAAGCGCTCTGCTAGGAGGCGCCCAATCTCCCCAATGTAGAGGAGACCACATTGGGAGCAGTGGGTACAATAAATGATATTAGTGGATGTGCAGGTAAAACTTTGATGGATGTGGAAGGCTCCTTTAGGGCCTTGGATAGAGGTGAGGGGGAAGGTGTGGGCACAGGTTTTACAGTTCCTGCGGTGGCAGGGGAAAGTGCCAGGATGGGAGGGTGGGTCGTAGGGGGGCATGGACCTGACCAGGTAGTCACGGAGGGAACGGTCTTTGCGGAAGGCGGAAATGGGTGGGGAGGGAAATATATCCCTGGTGGTGGGGTTTTTTGGAGGTGGCAGAAATGTCGGCGGATGATTTGGTTTATGCAAAGGTTTGTAGGGTGGAAGGTGAGCACCAGGGGCGTTCTGTTTCACCCCAGGGCATCAATGTGGACTTCAACAGCTTCCTCATTTCCCCTTCCCTCATCTCATCCTAGTTTCAAACTTCCAGCTCAGCACTGTCCCCATGACTTGTCCGGACTTGTCCGACCTGCCTAGCTCCTTTTCCACCTATCCACTCCACCCTCTCCTCCCGGACCTATCACCTTCATCTCCTCCCCCACTCACCCATTGTACTCTATGCTACTCTCTCCCCACCCCCACCCTCCCCTAGCTTATCTCTCCACGCTTCAGGCTCACTGCCTTTATTCCTGATGAAGGGGGTTTGCCCGAAACGTCGATTTTGAAGTTCCCCGGATGCTGCCTGAACTGCTGTGCTCTTCCAGCAGCACTGATCCAGAATCTGGTTTCCAGCATCTGCAGTCATTGTTTTTACTTTATTGGCAGTTTGAGCAGAGTTGAACATCTCTCTCTAAGAGCCATAGGGGCTATCTCAGTAATTGTGTTTACAGCTGATAGCACAAAATGATGAACAACATATTATAAAGAAAAACGATAAGCATCAGTAACAAATTTCCCAATTTGCCCAACAACTACTGTACACAATGACAGATATGGTTTTGGGCTCAAGTTGACAATCTGGTCTGACTGCAATAAAGGGGAAGGGTTTTATCAGTTGGCAGTGTATTGCATGGAGGTTCCTGATGAAAGAATGATAGATGCTTGGCCTTTTGTATCTGCTGTTAGACCAAATTCATGGCTAAACAAGTCAAGGTAGCAATATGATATACTAGCAACATTTTGGAACCGGAAACATGTCAATAACATACTAACATACTCCAGATTCGCTTAGATTGATTGCAGGATCTGATGAGTAGTTATTTTTCATCTCCATTTTCCAGCTTCAGCCAGCCCAACTAAGAGGATGACTGAGGGTTAGGGCTTTGGCACCAAGCTGTAGCTGAAAAGGAGAGAGGAGTAAGGGAGGTATCGTGGGGCAGTGTGAGTTGGGTGAGGTAGAGATCGGAGGCTGAGGGATTGGATTCTGGGAGCAAGGGAAGTGGGATATAGTGGAGGGTCTGGGGGTGAAGCTTAGGTGACTGAGAGATGGAGACCAAATGAGGACCAAACACTGCAGAAATTAGGGATCAGAGATCAACAGGGACTGAGAATCAAAGGTTGAGTTTGCATATATGGGTTAAATTGGTGTATATTTTCATCTGTATGTGTGTACATGCATGTGTGAGAGATGCAGAGAGTGAGACTGAGAGAGCAAGAGACTGAGAGGGATCAGGTGGGGGCCCGTGAGGAGAAGCCTGAATATTGTGTAATCAGGGGAGAGGGGTGCTGTGGAGGTAAACGTGACATTGTAGAAGTGTGGGAGCAAATTGCTGCAGATGATGGAATCTGTACTGAAAACAACAAACGCTGGAAATCACAGTGGGGCAGGCAGCATCCATGCAGAGAGAGCAAGCTAACATTTCGATTCTAGACGACTCTTCATCAGAGCTGAAGTGAAGTGTGGTGGGGCAGCATTTATGCAATAGGAAGGGAGTGGAGAGCTGGGGGAGAAAGGATGTTGAGACTCCAGATTAAATGATTGGAATGTGAGAACGGCAGAACAATGGTGTGTCTCTAACTGCCTAACTGGAAAGAACAGACAGTCCCACTGGAGGGCGGGGGGGGGGGGGGGGGGAGGGGAGAAAGGACATGGTGACAGACAATGCAACAAGTAAATTGAAAAGAAAGGGGAGGAATGAAAGTGGGTTCACAATCTGAAGGCGTTGAACTCAACGTTACGACCAGAATGTTGTCAAGTGTCTAGTCTTGAAGATGAAATGTTGACCACCAGTTTTTGCTGTGATTCACTGGAGCATTGCAGCACACCAAGGACTTTTCCAAGGACAGTTAAGTGTCACCTACAATAAAGTCACATGTAGGTCAGACTAGGTAAGGATGGCAGATTTCCTTCACTAAAGGACACTAGTGAACATAAGTTAAATGGCAACAATCAACATTGGTTCCATAATCACAGTATTCAGCTTGCTCTTTAAAAAAAAATGATACTTATTCAATTCAAATTTCACAATCTGCTATGAGGTGATTAGAACTTGTGCCCAGACATTAGCTTGGGATCTGCATTACTAGTCCAGTGCCATCATCCCTATGTCACCATTTCCGATTAATGCAATGCCATTCATGGGGATCGCCACACTCTCTTGCTGCTGATCCCCTCAGTAACTGTCTATTTTCTAAGGTGCCTCCTTCCTCCTGATTTCTTGTTTTTGGCTATTTTTTGTGCACCAAAATGGACTAGAAGAGTTCTTTGTGTTGGTATTGGATTGGGAAAGAGAGAGAGAAGAGTAAAGAAGGCAAAATGAGCAAAAACAGCCAGGTAAAAGGATACTTCAAAAGCCCTATATAAAGTGAATGTTCGGGGAATATATTTCCTACTATTGACAAGGTGTACAACTTGCAATGTGTGGGGATGTGCAGATTGTCATAGTGTTAAGAATAGGAGGTGCAGGAGGTGGAGGAGGTGGAATGAATGATTCCGAACATTTGTAGGAAGGTAAGGAGTGTCGGTGAGGAGCCATTGTCAGTATATGTGGAGTCATGTCTAATTAGATCATTGAGCCTCTCCATCATTGTAGACATGTCACAGGAGTTCAGTCCTTTGCATTTATATCTTCAAACATCTCTTCCCACTGTTTAATGAAGTCGAGGGCTTTCTGTATTTCCATTCCTTTCTGGAAATATTCCTTAGCCAACAGTCTGGAGAACCAAAAGCACTTTGCTGCCCTCTATGGAGCTCCTGCTGTCATGATACCCCTTTCAGAATGTAAGCTGCTGTCTGTAACCACAGTGTGTGACCCCTTTAAGAGATGCTGGCTCTCCTCAGTCAGTGCCTAATTTCCTTCGCTCCGCAATACATAGGGAGTAGCATTGACTACATTTGTATCTGAAAATAATGAGGTCCCAGCTCCAGAATCCCACCATCTCTGTGACCACATGAACAGGAATTTGCAGAATATGCCCTGGACTCCCACCACGACCTAAATGCATCACTTTCTACAAAATCCCAATTCCCGTGAACACCTCTTTTACATGTTTAATCCCAAAATGTTCTACTCTTAATCCCTGCCAACCAACCCAATTTGTCTCACCCTGGCACATAGCACCATGAAGGCTCTATCCCATAAAATCACCCTGCACACTTTGCTTCCTGAATGCCCCTCACCTACATGTCCCATCTCTGCACCTCCACTCCCTAAATGTCCTGCCAACTACACTCAGTGTGAAACTCTACAACTGCTTACTACTGAATGCTCAGCTCCTACACTCCCTGGCTCTTTCACTACCCACACACTGGATTTGAACAATTCACCTCTGCACTCTTTGCCCCTAGCATCTCCGTGTTCCCTACCACTGCATGCCATGCCCTCTATGCTCCATTCACTTTGTGTGAACAGTCCTTTATCTTCCAGCCCCTGCTCTTCCTGCCCCTTGTGCATTCTACATCATAATCTTGAAAAAATGCATCTTTATAATGCATGATTTCAAACAGAGGATTTGAATGAACTGCAGCCTGTACCTCATCTCTTGGCTAACCTTTATTTCTAATACCACAAGCAGATATAAATAAAACTTACGTGATTTTGCAACAGTTATATACTCCTATTATGTACACTTTGCACTTTAAGCATTTAAACAGTAAATCAGAGGGTTTTATGGATGCCATGCACTGCTTTGTTAAATATAGCATTTGAAGGTCTACTGCAGTGAACGCTATTGAAAAGACAAATTATGTTCATAATCCCTACAGATCAGGCAATAGTTTTGCTAATTCACTTCCTTTGATATAGCTTCACAATGAAGATTAGCACTCAGGTCACTCTTTTGCTTTATTTGGCAGACTGACTGTGTTGTTAACTCAATGCAAAATAAAGTTCAAACCTTCTGGTAAGGCAAACATGGCCCTTTTAAACTCACAGGCAGCCTCCTGAATAAAGTGGCAGTGTTTGATGTGTATTTAACTGGAAAGTACTGGCTGTCAGTCAGCCCAGCACCAGTAACTGGCAGCAGCTGCTCTGCAAGATAAATTGAATGGATCATTAAAATGTTTTTTTCTCCCCCATCTGCCAATTTGACATCTAGTTTCGAATAGGATCTAGTCAAGATGAAAGTTTAGTTTACCTTGACAAGATAGCTTTTTCTTCAGACTATTAACCTGATCAGTGACATGTGACAGATTGGGGCAGAATGCAAGAAGCTGAACTCTGTCTCCCCTTCCCCCCACAGAAAACTGGTGGAAAGTGCAGACTAATGACAGTCTGCTGTTAAGACGCTTTCCCATCCAACAAATTACACGTTCCCTATTAATGTTTGTTACAAGCTACAGGATATTGCTTCTGGAATATCATTCATTTTTGCAACATCTTTTGTTCTACCCCAGCTGAATAGCAGGGAGCTTGTGGATATGTTATTTTATCACACTTTCTCAGCAGAATTGTGAAAAATTAAAAAAATTTTACGTGAAGTGATATGTTTGAGTAAAAAGAACAAAGGCAGGCAAACGACTTTAAGGTTCCCGTTCTAAAGAGCTTGCAGAGGGACCTGGAAACATGTTCTTCTAAAAAACAATCAAAACAAGCTAGCTACTTATAATTTTAAAAATTAACCAGGGGCACATCCCTTACAAAGTACTGTAGCAAATGTCAGATGGTCAAAAGAGAATTAATCAATTCACATTAAAATGTTATTGTGGTGAGAGATAAGGTACTCCAGCTCCTGCAGACCTGGAGATATAAGTACCCGTATAGTTGAAGGCGGCATAGCAGGTTGAGAAAACAGTTAAGCGACACTTGAAGATCATGGACTTGAAACATTGAGGCATACAGAACACAAAAGCAAGGACAATACAGGTGTTAGAAGGAGCACTGAAAAATTTACAAGGATGGTTCCTAGATTTCGAACCTTGAATTCCACAGATGGATTTGAGAAGTTGGAATTGTTTTCCTTAGAGAAGAGAAGTTGGAAGGAAATTTGATAGAAGTGCCAAAATTATGAGGAACCTGGACAAAGTAGATAAGGAGAAACCATTCCAGGTTAAGAATGAAACGCAATTGACAGAAGAACCTAACCAACATAAGATGAGACCTTTAAATGCAGCAAGTGGTTAAGATGTGCAACACACAAGAGTGTGTTGGAGGGCGAAGTAACTGTGGTTTTCAAAGAGGAGCACCTGAAAAGAAAATATTTTCAAGGACTTTGTGGAGAAAAGATGGGGAACAGGATTAGCTGAGTTGGTCTTACAATAGTCTGAATGGCTTCCCTCTGTAATAATCTTCTGATTATATGATGTATGACCAATCCTAAACATCTTATTGTTTAACTTGTTTTCTCTTGATACACAAGGTTAGATTATTCTTGTCAGTACGTATAAGAGCTTGCTGATGTACTCTTGTTTTTAGAGCCTTTTGAGTAGAGGCGAAGTTCAATCAGCATTTGCCACTTCCATAAGGAAGGTTGCAGAATGGCTGAATGCTAAAACTGCTCAGTTGCTACTGTAGAGTAGGTCTGGAGAGATCACTGATGCTGTGGATCTTACAGTTCTTTCTTGAGTTCCTTTACGAAATTCATTCACAGACTTAGCAGTTTGGTAGCTATGGTGTGTTTTGAGAGTGAGTTCAAATCCCACAATTTTAGATTTTTTTAATTTCAGTTTTCTTAAACAATTTGGAAATTAAGAGATAATATCAGTAAGTGTGACCTTGAATCTGTTGAATCGTTGTTTAAACCCAATAGGTGTGCCAATGTGATTTAATGATGGAACATGACCATCCACTGTCAGTCTGCCATATATCAGACTCTATCCAACACCAACATAGTTAGTCTTCTACTGTCCTACAAGCCACTCAGTTACATCTAACCACTACAATAAAGACTCACTGCCATATTCTTAAGGCAAATTTTGGAGGATCTAAAAATTCCCGTCTTACCAGTGAAGCACAAGACTGAGCAAGGTTAAGACCTGACCTTTAAAAGATAGAAAGAAATGAGTCAGGTGATTGTAAATAGTTTATTTAACTCAGACTTTGAACACAGACTAATTTATAGTCGGTTCTGATTTAACACAATAATTCTGTTTTTGTGCGATCTCGCATTATAATGCTGGTGGGTGGAATGGAGGGAAATAGAACATAGAACATAGAACAATACAGCACAGAACAGGCTCTTCGGCCCCGATGTTGTGCCGAACATTTGTCCTAGCTTAAGCACCCATCCATGTACCTATCCAATTGCCGCTTAAAGGTCACCAATGATTCTGACTCTGCCACTTCCACAGGCAGCGCATTCCATGCCCCCACCACTCTCTGGGTAAAGAACCTACCCCTGACATCCCCCCTGTACCTTCCACTGTTCACCTTAAGTTTATGTCCCCTTGTAACACTCTGTTGTAACCGGAGAAAAAGTCTCTGACAGTCTACTCTATTTATTCCCCTGATCATCTTGTAAACCTTTATCAAGTCACCCCTCATCTTTCTCCGTTCCAATGAGAAAAGGCCTAGCACTCTCAACCTATCCTTGTACAATCTATTCTCCATTCCAGGCAACATTCTGGTAAATCTCCTCTGCACCCTCTCCAAAGCTTCCACATCTTTCCTAAAGTGAGGCGACCAGAACTGCACACAGCATTCCAAATGTGGCCTTACCAAGGTCCTGTACAGCTGCAACATCACCTTACGACTCTTGAATTCAATCCCTCTGCTAATGAACGCTAATACACCATAGGCCTTCTTACAAGCTCTATCCACCTGAGGGCAACTTTCAAAGATCTATGAACATAGACCCCAAGATCCCTCTGCTCCTCCACCTTACTAAGAGCTGCAACATCACCTTACGACTCTTGAATTCAATCCCTCTGCTAATGAACGCTAATACACCATAGGCCTTCTTACAAGCTCTATCCACCTGAGGGCAACTTTCAAAGATCTATGAACATAGACCCCAAGATCCCTCTGCTCCTCCACCTTACTAAGAACCCTACCGTTAACCCTGTATTCCGCATTCTTATTTGTCCTTCCAAAATGGACAACCCCACACTTGACAGGGTTGAACTCCATCTGACACTCCTCAACCCAGCTCTGCATCATATCTAAGTCCCTTTGCAGCCAACAACAGCCCTCCTCACTATCCACAACTCCACCAATCTTCATATCATCTGCAAATTTACTGACCCACCCTTCGACTCCCTCATCCAAGTCATTAATAAAAATTACAAACAGCAGAGGACCCAGAACAGATCCCTGCGGAGCTCCACTTGTAACTGGACTCCAGGCTGAATATTTACCATCTACCACCACTCTCTGACTTCAACCGGTTAGCCAGTTTTCTATCCAAATGGCCAAATTTCTCTCTATCCCATGCCTCCTGACTTTCCGCAATAGCCTACCATGTGGAACCTTCTCAAACACCTTACTGAAATCCTTATACACCACATGAACCGCTTTATCTTCATCCACCTGTTTTGTCACCTTCTCAAAGAACTCAATAAGGTT
>NC_057721.1:59398915-59403228 GCF_004010195.1 Chiloscyllium plagiosum | reverse complement strand
CCCCGAAGAGTGCTAGCAAACCTACCTCCCCGGATATTGGTGCCCTTCTGGTTCAGGTGCAACCCGTCCTGCTTGTACAGGTCCCACCTTCTCCAGAATGCAGTCCAATTGTCCAAATACCTGAAGCCCTCCCTCCTACACCATCCTTGCAGCCACATGTTCAACTGCACTCTCTCTCTATTCCTTGCCTCACTGTCACGTGGCACCGGCAACAACCCAGAGATGACGACTCTGTCCGTCCTAGCTTTTAGCTTCCAGTCTAACTCCCTGAGCTCCTGAATGACCTTCCCACCCCTCTTCCTACCTATGTCATTGGTGCCGATGTGCACCACGACTTCTGGCTGCACACCCTCCCCCTTAAGGATTCTGAAGACACGGTCCGAGACGTCTCGGACCCTGGCACCCGGGAGGCAACAAACCTTCCGAGAGTCTCACCCATGTCCACAGAACCGCCTGTCTGTTCCTCTAACTATAGAGTCTCCTATAAATAGCACTATCCTCCTCTCCCCCTTTCCCTTCTGGGCCTCAGAGCTGGACCTCGTGCCAGAGACCCGGTCACTGCAGCTTACCCCTGCTAGGCCGTCCCCCCCAACAGTATCCAAAGCAGTATACTTATTGTTGAGGGGAACAACCACAGGGGATCTCTGCACTGCCTGCTTCCTCCCCTTCCCACCTCTAACTGTTACCCACCACCTCTAACTGTTACCCAGCTACCTCTGTTCTCTGGCATAACTATGTCCCTGTAGCTTCTATCCATCACCCTCTCAAATAATCCTCAGTTCAATAAACTCCAGCTCCAGTTCCCTAACGCGGTCTGTGAGGAGCTGGAGCTGGCTGCACTTCCTGCAGGTGCCCTAGAGTGGAAATCTGGAGTGGTTGCTATCATCACTTGGGGGAAGGAGATTTCTATTTAGGACAAGTGTCCAAATGGAAGGCTCAATTAGAACCCACCTTCTCTTACTCAGGCTACATAAAAGCCTCATTGATAAATTTTAGTGGTGATGGATAGACATTGGCCAGAGGAACCCCTTGCCAAGTCATCTGATTCCCCATTCACTCTGCCAGCCATCTCATTCACAATTTTCCATCAGGGTCTCGTGAACGTTATAGTGAAATATAAGTAGGGCTTCTATGGAATTCCAGTTCCCCAAAGTACAAAATCACCAGAGAATGGCATGTTTGCTGTACAGTGGGAGATGTAGCCTAACTGCTATGTGGCTGGACTTGTAAACTGGACATCTGAACTAATGAGTTACTTGGGATGTGCGCAATGAATTTAACCAAATAGAAATAATTTGGCATTTAAAATCCAATTTCAGTATTGATATCCATGAAAACTATCAATGAGTTGTTGCAAAAGCCCATTTGGTTTATTCATATCCTCAAGAGAAGGAAACTTGCCATCCTAACTAGGCGAGGCCTACATATGACTCAAACTCCACAATACGGTTGACTCTTAACTGCCTTCTTCAATGAGCTAGCAAGACATTTAGTCTGATTGGCATTATGGAAGTACCTACAAACCATGAATTGCAGATGTATTTAACATTGCTTCTTCAAACACAGTTAGGGATGGACAATAAATATCAGCCATGCAGTGATGACCACATCCCATGAACAAATTAGAAAAAGCAGCAACCGTGTATATCAGTACTGACTGCACTTGAAACAAGATACATTCTGTACTCATAATTATTAAACATGTGGCATGTCAGAGGGCACAGCTGGTGATAAAGAGCGAACAGCAGGTCCAGATTGTTGTGGCAGCAAATAGAGTTCCTGGTCTTTCTTACTGCTGCACACTTTTAAATGCTGTCATAACAATTCTGGACACCACATTTTTTAATTCCTAGATGATTACACAATGCAGTCACATCAGGTCTAATATTTATATGTATACATCAGAAGTCAAATGGCTTTATATTTATATTAGAGTTTAAGCTTCTTAACGTCTTTATTTGGCCAATTGCCCTGACAACAGCTTCCAGGTCAAACTACTAACCCCACCAGAAGCATTCTATATAAAAACATCTTCACAGGGTCTTTACTACATCTATAGAGAATTGTAAATAGCATAAGTTGAACAGAGTCCCTTACAATTGAATTATATATAGATGCCAATGTGGTAAGCATAAACTGTATAACAGAGGGCAAGTAAACATATGTGCAGACAATCTCTTCAGAACTCACAAAGAATGAATTATTTTAATTGAGTTGGCACTTGGAATAATGTAACGTCTTACCCTATCCCTCTGCTGGGAATGTTCTCATGAAATATGTAAACCGAATGCTCGTGAAACTTTAGTTTGAATGCTTTTCAGAAATCTAGCTAGAGCCAACAAATATAGAAAGATTCTTTTGCACTCTTCATTTCTTTGAAGGTCAAAGACAGAATACTATGTTGACATGACAATAATGCAATTACTTCAAGATTTTGATAAGATTAGACTTCAGTTATGATCAAGAGTGTATGGAATTCAGATCAGATGTAAAAATACATTCAGGATATTGTCTCCTCAAGGAGAATTGCAATAGAGTTTCTCTTTTATTCAATGGAATGTGAGGAATGCTGCCAGCATAAGCTGCCCACTCTAAATGTCCTTGAGAAGGTGATGGTGAGCCACCTGCTTGTACTGCTACAGCCCATCTGGTGCAGGGACAAACACTGTGCTGTGGGGAAGGGAGCTCCAGGATTTTGATCCCATGAAGGTGAAGGAATGGTGATAAAATTCCATGTGAGAATGGTATGCAGTGGTAAAGAGTTTGGAAGGTGCTGTTGAGAAAGCTTAAGTAAGTGTCACAGTGTTTCATGGTGTACAGTAGTGCCACTGTGCATTAGTGGTGAATGTTTAAGCCAGTGTTTGGCATCCCAATCAAGTGGGCTACTTTGTCCTGGATTGTGACAAGCTTCTTAAGTGTTGTTGGAGTCGCGTTCATCCAGGCAAATGGAAAAATCCCATTACACTCCAGAATTATGCCTTGTACAGGGTGGAGCAAATTTGTGGAGTGAGGGATTGAGTTAATCACTGCCGGGTTCCTAACCTCTGACCTGCTCTTAGAGTCATACAGAAGTACAGCACACAAACAGACCCTTCGGTCTAACTCATCCATGCCGACCAGATATTCTAAACTAATCTAGTTCCATTTGCCAGCACTTGGTCCATATCCCTCCAAACTCTTCCTATTCAAATACCCATCCAGATGCCTTTTAAATAAGATATAAAAGAGACCTGATGGGCAACTTTTTCACGCAGAGGGTGGTACGCATTTAAGAGGCATTTGGATGGGTATATGAATAGGAAGGATTTGGAGGGATATGGGCCAGGTGCTGGCAGGTGGACTAGATTGGGTTGGGATATCTAGTCGGCATGGACGGAAGGGTCTGCTTCCATGCTGTACATCTCTATGATTCTATGACTCTAAATGTTGCAATTGTACTTGCCTCCACCACTTCCTCTGGCAACTCATTCCATACATGCACCACCATCTGTTGAAAAGGTTCCCCTTAGGTCCCTTTTATAACTTTCCCCTCTCACCCTAAACCTATGCCTTCTAGTTCTGGACTCCCCCCACCCCAGGGCAAAGACTTTGGCTATTTATCCTATCCATGCCTCTCATGATTTTATAAACCTCTATAAGGTCACCCCTCAGCCTTCAGTACTGCAGGGAAAACAGTCTATTTAGCCTCTCCCTACAGCTCAAATCCTCCAACCCTGGCAACATCCTTGTACATCTTTTATGAACTCTTTCAAGTTTCGCAACGTTGTTCCGCTAGGAAGGAGGCCAGAATTGCACGCAATATTTCAAAATGGCCTTACCAACGTCCTGTACAGCCGCAACATGACCTCCCAACTCCTGTACTCAATACTCTGACCAATAAAGGAAAGCATACCAAACACCTTCTTCGCTATCCTATCTACCTGCGACACCACTTTCAAGGATCTATGAATCTGCACTCCAACGTCTCTTCGTTCAGCAACATTCCCTGGGGCCTGACCATTAAGTGTATGAGTCCTGCTAGGATTTGCTTTCCCAAAAATGCAGCACCTCCTCTTTATCTAAATTAAACTCCATCTGCCACTCCTCAGCCCATTGGCCCATCTGATAAAGATTCTGGATTAGTGGTGCTGGAAGAGCACAGCAGTTCAGGCAGCATCCAAGGAGCAGCGAAATCGATGTTTCGGGCAAAAGCCCTTCATCAGGAATAAAGGCAGTGAGCCTGAAGCGTGGAGAGATAAACTAGAGGAGGGTGGGGATGGGGAGAAAGTAGCATAGAGTACAATAGGTGAGTGGGGGAGGGGATGAAGGTGATA